>NC_090411.1:2524436-2839990 GCF_036365525.1 Heterodontus francisci | reverse complement strand
TGTCAGAGAATGATAGAGAGTGATAGGGAGTGTCAGAGAGTGTCATTGAGTGTCCGAGAGTGTCAGAGAGTTTCAGAGAGTGATAGAGAGTGTCAGAGAGTGATAGAGAGTGTCAGAAAGTGATAGAGAGTGATAGAGAGTGTCAGAGAGTGATAGAGAGTGATAGAGAGTGTCTGAGAGTGTCAGAGAGTGTCAGAGCGTTTCAGAGAGTGATAGAGCGTGATAGAGAGTGTCAAAGAGTGTCATTGAGTGATAGAGAGAGTCAGAGAGTGATCGAGAGTGTCAGAGAGTGATAGAGAGTGTCAGTGATTGATAGAGAGTGTCAGAGAGTGATTAAGAGTGTCAGTGAGTGTCAGAGAGTGTCAGAGTGTGATAGAGAGTGATATAGAGCGTCAGAGAGAGTCATAGAGTGATAGAGAGTATCAGTGTGTGTCACAGAATGTCTGACATGGTCAGAGAGTGTCAGAGAGTGATAAAGAGTGATAGAGAGTGTCTGAGAGTGTCAGAGTGTGTCAGAGACTTTCAGAGAGCGACAGAGAGTGATAGAGAGTGTCATGGAGTGTCATTGAGTGATAGAGAGTGTCAGAGAGTGATCGAGAGTGTCAGAGAGTGATAGAGAGTGCCAGTGATTGATAGAGAGAGTCAGAGAGTGATTAAGAGTGTCAGTGAGTGTCTGAGAGTGTCTGAGAGTGTCAGAGAGTGTCTGAGAGTGTCAGAGAATGTCAGAGAGTGTCTGAGAGTGTCTGAGAGTGTCAGAAAGTCACAGAGTGTCTAAGAGTGTCAGAGGGTGTCAGAGAGTGTCAGAGAGTGATTGAGAGTGTCAGAGAGTGATAGAGAGTGATAGAGAGTGTCTGAGAGTGTCAGAGAGTGTCTGCGAGTGTCAGAGAGTGATAAAGAGTGATAAAGAGCGATAGAGAGTGTCTGAGAGTGTCAGAGAGTGTCAGAGTTTGTCAGAGAGTGATAGAGAGTGTCAGAGAGTGATAGAGAGTGATAGAGAGTGTCAGAGAGTGGCATTGAGTGATAGAGAGTGTCAGAGATTGATAGAGAATGATAGAGAGTGTCAGAGAGTGATAGAGACTGATAGTGAGTGTCTGAGAGTGCCAGAGAGTGTCACAGAGTGTCAGAGAGTGAAGGAGAGTGATGGGGAGTTTCTGAGCGTGTCAGAGAGAGTCAGAGAGTGTCAGAGCGTGATAGAGAGTGATAGAGAGTGTCATAGAGTGTCATTGAGTGATAGAGAGTGTCAGAGAGTGTCTGAGAGCATCAGAGAGAGTCTGAGAGCGTCAAAGAGTGTTCGAGTGCGATAGAGAGTGATAGAGAGTGTCTGAGAGTGACAGTGAGTGTCAGAGAGTGATACAGAGTTTCTGAGAGTGTCAGAGAGAGACAGAGAGTTTCTGAGAGTGTCGGAGATAGTCAGAGAGTGATAGAGTGTGATAGAGAGTGATAGAGAGTGTCAGAGTGTGTCAGAGAGTGTCAGAGAGTTTTAGAGAGTGATAGAGAGCGTCAGAGACTGTCATAGAGAGACAGAGAGTGTCAGAGTGTGTCACAGAATGTCTGAGAGTGTCAGAGAGTGTCAGAGATTGATAAAGAGTGATAGAGAGTGTCATAGAGTGTCATTGAGTGATAGAGAGTGTCAGAGAGCGTCAGAGAGTGATCGAGAGTGTCAGAGAGTGATAGAGAGTGTCAGAGAATGATAGAGAGTGTCAGAGAGTGATAGAGAGTGATAGAGAGTGTCAGAGAGCGATTAAGAGTGTCAGAGAGTGTCAGGGAGTGATAGAGAGTGATAGAGAGTGTCTGAGAATGTCTGAGAATGTCAGAGAGTGCCTGAGTGTGTCAGAGAGTGTCAGGGAGTGATAGAGAGTGTCAGAGAGTGTCAGAGAGTGATAGAGAGTGTCAGAAAGTGATAGAGAGTGTCAGAGAGTGTCTGAAAGTGTCAGAGTGTGTCAAAGAGTATCAGAGAATGATAGAGAGTGATAGGGAGTGTCAGAGAGTGTCATTGAGTGTCCGAGAGTGTCAGAGAGTTTCAGAGAGTGATAGAGAGTGTCAGAGAGTGATAGAGAGTGTCAGAAAGTGATAGAGAGTGATAGAGAGTGTCAGAGAGTGATCGAGAGTGATAGAGAGTGTCTGAGAGTGTCAGAGAGTGTCAGAGAGTGTCAGAGATTGATAAAGAGTGATAGAGATTGTCTGAGAGTGTCAGAGTGTGTCAGAGAGTATCAGAGATTGGTAGAGAGTGATAGAGAGTGACAGGGAGTGTCATAGAGTGTCATTGAGTGATAGAGAGTGTCAGAGAGCGTCAGAGAGTGATCGAGAGTGTCAGAGAGTGATAGAGAGTGTCAGAGAATGATAGAGAGTGTCAGAGAGTGATAGAGAGTGTCAGAGAGCGATTAAGAGTGTCAGAGAGTGTCAGAGAGTGTCAGAGAGTGATAGAGAGTGATAGAGAGTGTCTGAGAATGTCTGAGAATGTCAGAGAGTGCCTGAGAGTGTCAGAGAGTGTCAGAGAGTGTTAAAGAGTGATAGAGAGTGTCAGAGAGTGATAGAGAGTGTCAGAGAGTGTCAGAGAGTGATAGAGATTGTCAGAATGTGATGGAGAGTGATAGAGAGTGTCAGAGAGTGTCTGAAAGTGTCAGAGTGTGTCAAAGAGTGTCAGAGAATGATAGAGAGTGATAGGGAGTGTCAGAGAGTGTCATTGAGTGTCCGAGAGTGTCAGAGAGTTTCAGAGAGTGATAGAGAGGTTCAGAGAGTGATAGAGAGTGTCAGAAAGTGATAGAGAGTGATATAGAGTGTCAGAGAGTGATCGAGAGTGATGGAGAGTGTCTGAGAGTGTCAGAGAGTGTCAGAGCGTTTCAGAGAGTGATAGAGCGTGATAGAGAGTGTCATAGAGTGTCAGTGAGTGATAGAGAGATTCAGAGTGTGATAGAGAGTGATAGAGAGCGTCAGAGAGAGTCATAGAGTGATAGAGAGTATCAGAGTGTGTCACAGAATGTCTGAGATGATCAGAGAGTGTCAGAGATTGATAAAGAGTGATAGAGAGTTTCTGAGAGTGTCAGAGTGTGTCAGAGAGTTTCAGAGAGCGACAGAGAGTGATAGAGAGTGTCATGGAGTGTCATTGAGTGATAGAGAGTGACAGAGAGTGATCGAGAGTGTCAGAGAGTGATAGAGAGTGCCAGTGATTGATAGAGAGTGTCAGAGAGTGATAGAGAGTGATAGAGAGTGTCAGAGAGTGGCATTGAGTGATAGAGAGTGTCAGAGATTGATAGAGAATGATAGAGAGTGTCAGAGAGTGATAGAGACTGATAGTGAGTGTCTGAGAGTGCCAGAGAGTGTCACAGAGTGTCAGAGAGTGAAGGAGAGTGTCAGAGCGTGATAGAGAGTGATAGAGAGTGTCATAGAGTGTCATTGAGTGATAGAGAGTGTCAGAGAGCGTCAGAGAGTGATCGAGAGTTGCAGAGAGTGTCTGAGAGCATCAGAGAGCGTCAGAGAGTGTCTGAGAGCGTCAGAGAGAGTCTGAGAGCGTCAAAGAGTGTTCGAGTGCGATAGAGAGTGATAGAGACTGTCTGAGAGTGACAGTGAGTGTCAGAGAGTGATACAGAGTTTCTGAGAGTGTCAGAGAGAGACAGAGAGTTTCTGAGAGTGTCGGAGATAGTCAGAGAGTGATAGAGTGTGATAGAGAGTGATAGAGAGTGTCAGAGTGTGTCAGAGAGTGTCAGAGAGTTTTAGAGAGAGATAGAGAGCGTCAGAGACTGTCATAGAGAGACAGAGAGTGTCAGAGTGTGTCACAGAATGTCTGAGAGTGTCAGAGAGTGTCAGAGATTGATAAAGAGTGATAGAGAGTGTCATAGAGTGTCATTGAGTGATAGAGAGTGTCAGAGAGCGTCAGAGAGTGATCGAGAGTGTCAGAGAGTGATAGAGAGTGTCAGAGAATGATAGAGAGTGTCAGAGAGTGATAGAGAGTGATAGAGAGTGTCAGAGAGCGATTAAGAGTGTCAGAGAGTGTCAGAGAGTGATAGAGAGTGATAGAGAGTGTCTGAGAATGTCTGAGAATGTCAGAGAGTGCCTGAGAGTGTCAGAGAGTGTCAGAGAGTGATAAAGAGTGATAGAGAGTGTCTGAGACTGTCAGAGAGCGTCAGAGAGTGTCTGAGAGCGTCAGAGAGCGTCAGAGAGTGTCTGAGAGCGTCAGAGAGAGTCTGAGAGCGTCAAATAGTGTTCGAGAGCGATAGAGAGTGATAGAGAGTGTCTGAGAGTGACAGAGAGTGTCTGAGAGTGTCAGTGAGTGTCAGAGAGTGATACAGAGTTTCTGAGAGTGTCAGAGAGAGACTGAGAGTTTCTGAGAGTGTCAGAGATAGTCAGAGAGTGATAGAGTGTGATAGAGAGTGATAGAGAGTGTCAGAGTGTGTCAGAGTGTGTCAGAGAGTGATAGAGAGTGATAGAGAGTGATATAGAGTGATAGAGAGTGTCATAGAGTGTCATTGAGTGATAGAGAGTGTCAGAGAGCGTCAAAGAGTGATCGAGAGTGTCAGAGAGTGATAGAGAGTGTCAGAGAATGATAGAGAGTGTCAGAGAGTGATAGAGAGTGTCAGAGAGCGATTAAGAGTGTCAGAGAGTGTCAGAGAGTGTCAGAGAGTGATAGAGAGTGATAGAGAGTGTCTGAGAATGTCTGAGAATGTCAGAGAGTGCCTGAGAGTGTCAGAGAGTGTCAGAGAGTGTTAAAGAGTGATAGAGAGTGTCAGAGAGTGATAGAGAGTGTCAGAGAGTGTCAGAGAGTGATAGAGAGTGTCAGAATGTGATGGAGAGTGATAGAGAGTGTCAGAGAGTGTCTGAAAGTGTCAGAGTGTGTCAAAGAGTGTCAGAGAATGATAGAGAGTGATAGGGAGTGTCAGAGAGTGTCATTGAGTGTCCGAGAGTGTCAGAGAGTTTCAGAGAGTGATAGAGAGGTTCAGAGAGTGATAGAGAGTGTCAGAAAGTGATAGAGAGTGATAGAGAGTGTCAGAGAGTGATCGAGAGTGATAGAGAGTGTCTGAGAGTGTCAGAGAGTGTCAGAGCGTTTCAGAGAGTGATAGAGCGTGATAGAGAGTGTCATAGAGTGTCAGTGAGTGATAGAGAGATTCAGAGTGTGATAGAGAGTGATAGAGAGCGTCAGAGAGAGTCATAGAGTGATAGAGAGTATCAGAGTGTGTCACAGAATGTCTGAGATGATCAGAGAGGGTCAGAGATTGATAAAGAGTGATAGAGAGTTTCTGAGAGTGTCAGAGTGTGTCAGAGAGTTTCAGAGAGCGACAGAGAGTGATAGAGAGTGTCATGGAGTGTCATTGAGTGATAGAGAGTGACAGAGAGTGATCGAGAGTGTCAGAGAGTGATAGAGAGTGCCAGTGATTGATAGAGAGTGTCAGAGAGTGATTAAGAGTGTCAGTGAGTGTCAGAGAGTGATAGAGAGTGATAGAGAGTGTCTGAGAGTGTCTGAGAGTGTCGGAGAGTGTCAAAGAGTGTCTGAGAGTGTCTGAGAGTGTTTGAGAGTGTCAGAGAGTGTCAGAGAGTGTCAGAGGGTGTCAGAGAGTGTCAGAGAGTGATTGAGAGTGTCAGAGAGTGATAGAGAGTGTCTGAGAGTGTCAAAGAGTGTCTGCGAGTGTCAGAGAGTGTCAGAGAGTGATAAAGAGTGATAAAGAGTGATAGAGAGTGTCTGAGAGTGACAGAGAGTGTCAGAGTGTGTCAGAGACTGATAGAGAGTGTCAGAGAGTGATAGAGAGTGATAGTGAGTGTCAGAGAGTGGCATTGAGTGATAGAGAGTGATAGAGAGTGATAGAGAGTGTCTGAGAGTATCTGAGAGTGTCAGAGAGTGATAGAGAGTGTCAAAGAGTGATTAAGGTTGTCAGAGAGTGTCAGAGAGTGTCAGAGAGTGATAGAGAGTGTCAGAGAGTGGCATTGAGTGATAGAGAGTGTCCGAGAGTTTCCAAGATTGATAGAGATTGTCAGAGAGTGATAGAGAGTGTCAGAAAGTGATAGAGAGTGATGGAGAGTGTCAGAGAGTGATAGAGAGTGATAGTGAGTGTCAGAGAGTTTTAGAGAGTGATAGAGAGCGTCAGAGACTGTCATCGAGTGATAGAGAGTGTCAGAGTGTGTCACAGAATGTCTGAGAGTGTCAGAGAGTGTCAGAGATTGATAAAGAGTGATAGGGAGTGTCAGAGAGTGTCATTGAGTGTCCGAGAGTGTCAGAGAGTTTCAGAGAGTGATAGAGAGTGTCAGAGAGTGATCGAGAGTGTCAGAAAGTGATAGAGAGTGATAGAGAGTGTCAGAGAGTGATAGAGAGTGATAGAGAGTGTCTGAGAGTGTCAGAGAACATAGAACATAGAACATAGAACATACAGCACAGAACAGGCCCTTCGGCCCACAATGTTGTGCCGATCCTTTGTCCTCTGTCAAGGACAATTTAATCTATACCCCATCATTCTCCTTTATCCATATACCTATCCAAAAGCCTTTTGAAAGTCCCTAAAGTTTCTGACTCAACAACTTCCCCGGGCAAGGCATTCCATGCCTCGACCACTCTCTGGGTAAAGAACCTTCCCCTGACATCCCCCTTATATCTCCCACTTTTCACCTTAAATTTATGACCCCTTGTAACGCTTTGCTCCACCTGGGGAAAAAGTTTCTGACTGTCTACCCTATCTATTCCCCTGATCATCTTATAAACCTCTATCATGTCACCCCTCATCCTTCTCCGTTCTAATGAGAAGAGGCCTAGAATGTTCAGCCTTTCCTCGTAAGACTTATTCTCCATTCCAGGCAACATCCTGGTAAATCTCCTCTGCACCCTCTCCAAGGCTTCCACATCCTTCCTAAAATGAGGCGACCAGAACTGCACACAGTACTCCAAATGAGGCCTTACCAAGGTCCTGTACAGCTGCATCATCACCTCACGGCTCTTAAATTCAATCCCTCTGCTAATGAACGCTAACACCCCATATGCCTTCTTCACAGCCCTATCCACTTGAGTTGCAACTTTCAATGATCTATGCACATAGACCCCAAGGTCTCTCTGCTCCTCCACATGCCCAAGAACCCTACCGTTAACCCAGTATTTTGCATTCATGTTTGTCCTTCCAAAATGGACGACCTCACACTTTTCAGGGTTAAACTCCATCTGCCACTTTTCAGCCCAGCACTGCAACCTATCCAAGTCCCTTTGCAGACGACAATAGCCCTCCTCGGTATCCACAACTCCACCAACCTTTGTATCATCTGCAAATTTACTGACCCACCCTTCGACTTCCTCATCCAAGTCGTTAATAAAAATCACAAACAGGAGAGGACCCAGAACTGATCCCTGCGGCACGCCACTGGTAACTGGGCTCCAGGCTGAGTATTTACCATCTAAGACCACTCTCTGCCTTCTATCAGTTAGCCAATTCTTAATCCAACTGGCCACATTCCCCACTATCCCATGCCTCCTGACTTTCTCCATAAGTCTACCATGGGGGACCTTATCAAATGCCTTACTAAAATCCATGTACACCACATCCACTGGTTTACCCTCATCCACTTGCTTGGTCACCTGCTCAAAGAATTCAATCAGGCTTGTGAGGCAAGACCTACCCCTCACAAAACCGTGCTGACTGTCCCGAATCAAGCAGTGTCTTTCCAGATGCTCAGAAATCCTATCCCTCAGCACCTTTTCCATCAACTTGCCTACCACCGAAGTAAGACTAACTGGCCTGTAATTCCCAGGGTTGTTCCTATTCCCTTTCTTGAACAGGGGCACAACATTTGCCACCCTCCAATCACCTGGTACCACCCCCGTCAGCAGAGAAGATGAAAAGATCATTGCCAGCGGCTCTGCAATTTCATCCCTTGCTTCCCATAACATCCTTGGGTATACCCCGTCAGGCCCGGGAGACTTGTCTATCTTCAAGTTATTCAAAAACCCCAACACATCTTCCCTCCTAACGAGCACTTCCTCGAGCTTACCAGTCTGTTTCACACCGTCCTCTTCAGTAATACACCCCTTCTCATTCGTAAATACCGAAGAGAAGTACTCATTCAAAACCTCACTTATCTCTTCCGGCTCAACACACAGTCTCCCGCTATTGTCCTTGACCGGACCTACGGTCCCCCTAGTCATCCTCATATTTCTGACATACGCGTAAAAGGCCTTGGGGTTTTCTTTTATCCTACCCGCCAAGCATTTTTCATGCCCTCTCTTAGCTCTCCTAATCCCTTTCTTCAGATCCTTCCTGGCCATCTTGTATCCCTCCAGAGCTATGCCTGTGCCCTTTTTCCTCAACTTTATATACGCATCCTTCTTCTTCCTAACAAGACTCTCAACCTCTCTTGTCAACCACGGTTCCCTCACATGACCATCCCTTCCCTGTCTGACAGGGACATGCTTATCAATGGCCCCTACTATCTGCTCCTTGAAAAAGTTCCACATTTCGACCGTGCCCTTCCCTGCCAGCATATGCTCCCAACTTATGCTCCTCAGTTCCTGCCTGACAGCATCATATCTACCCTTCCCCCAATTGTAAACCTTGCCCTGTTGCACATACCTATCCCTCTCCATTACCACAGTGAATGCTACAGAATTGTGATCACTATCTCCAAAGTGCTCGCCCACCAACAGCTCTATCACTTGCCCTGGTTCATTACCTAGTACCAAATCCAATATTGCCTCCCCTCTGGTCGGGCAGTCTACATACTGAGTCAGAAAAGCTTCCTGGACATACTGCACAAACACTACCCCATCCAAACTATTCGATCTAAAGAGTTGCCAATCAATATTTGGGAAGTTGAAATCCCCCATAATTACTACCCTGTGACTTCTGCTCCTTTCCAAAATCTGTTTCCCAATCTGCTCTTCCACCTCCCTGCTGCTATTGGGGGGCCTATAGAAAACTCCCATCAAGGTGACTGCTCCTTTCCTGTTCCTGACCTCAACCCACAGTGCCTCAGTCGGCAGATCCTCCTCGAAAATTCTTTCAGCAGTTGTTACACTATTTCTAACTAACAATGCCACCCCCCCACCTCTTTTACCACCATTCCTAATCTTATGAAAACATCTATAACCAGGTACCTCCAAAAACCATTCCTCCCCCTCACCTATCCACGTTTCAGTGATGGCCACAACATCGTAGTCCCAAGTGCCCATCCACGCCTTCAATTCACTCACCTTATTCCTGATGCTTCTTGCGTTGAAGTATACGCACTTTAACCCTTCTCCGTGCCCATCTGTCCTCTGCGACAGTGCTACCTTCCCCAATACCTCACTACACTCTTTGTCTTTCTGAGTGGACCCACTGGTCCCTGGATTACAAGTCCGGTTCAGAGCGTTTCAGAGAGTGATAGAGCGTGATAGAGAGTGTCAAAGAGTGTCATTGAGTGATAGAGAGAGTCAGAGAGTGATCGAGAGTGTCAGAGAGTGATAGAGAGTGTCAGAAAGTGATAGAGAGTGATAGAGAGTGTCATAGAGTGTCATTGAGTGATAGAGAGTGTCAGAGAGCGTCAGAGAGTGATCGAGAGTGTCAGAGAGTGTCTGAGAGCATCAGAGAGCGTCAGAGAGTGTCTGAGAGCGTCAGAGAGAGTCTGAGAGCGTCAAAGAGTGTTCGAGTGCGATAGAGAGTGATAGAGAGTGTCTGAGAGTGACAGTGAGTGTCAGAGAGTGATACAGAGTTTCTGAGAGTGTCAGAGAGAGACAGAGAGTTTCTGAGAGTGTCGGAGATAGTCAGAGAGTGATAGAGTGTGATAGAGAGTGATAGAGAGTGTCAGAGTGTGTCAGAGAGTGTCAGAGAGTTTTAGAGAGTGATAGAGAGCGTCAGAGACTGTCATAGAGAGACAGAGAGTGTCAGAGTGTGTCACAGAATGTCTGAGAGTGTCAGAGAGTGTCAGAGATTGATAAAGAGTGATAGAGAGTGTCATAGAGTGTCATTGAGTGATAGAGAGTGTCAGAGAGCGTCAGAGAGTGATCGAGAGTGTCAGAGAGTGATAGAGAGTGTCAGAGAACGATAGAGAGTGTCAGAGAGTGATAGAGAGTGATAGAGAGTGTCAGAGAGCGATTAAGAGTGTCAGAGAGTGTCAGAGAGTGATAGAGAGTGATAGAGAGTGTCTGAGAATGTCTGAGAATGTCAGAGAGTGCCTGAGAGTGTCAGAGAGTGTCAGAGAGTGATAAAGAGTGATAGAGAGTGTCTGAGACTGTCAGAGAGTGTCAGAGTGTGTCAGAGAGTGTCAGGGAGTGATAGAGAGTGTCAGAGAGTGTCAGAGAGTGATAGAGAGTGTCAGAAAGTGATAGAGAGTGATAGAGAGTGTCAGAGAGTGTCTGAAAGTGTCAGAGTGTGTCAAAGAGTATCAGAGAATGATAGAGAGTGATAGGGAGTGTCAGAGAGTGTCATTGAGTGTCCGAGAGTGTCAGAGAGTTTCAGAGAGTGATAGAGAGTGTCAGAGAGTGATAGAGAGTGTCAGAAATTGATAGAGAGTGATAGAGAGTGTCAGAGAGTGATCGAGAGTGATAGAGAGTGTCTGAGAGTGTCAGAGAGTGTCAGAGAGTGTCAGAGAGTGTCAGAGATTGATAAAGAGTGATAGAGATTGTCTGAGAGTGTTAGAGTGTGTCAGAGAGTATCAGAGATTGGTAGAGAGTGATAGAGAGTGACAGGGAGTGTCATAGAGTGTCATTGAGTGATAGAGAGTGTCAGAGAGCGTCAGAGAGCGTCCGAGAGTGTCAGAGAGTGTCTGAGAGCGTCAGAGAGCGTCAGAGAGTGTCTGAGAGCGTCAGAGAGAGTCTGAGAGCGTCAAATAGTGTTCGAGAGCGATAGAGAGAGATAGAGAGTGTCTGAGAGTGACAGAGAGTGTCTGAGAGTGTCAGTGAGTGTCAGAGAGTGATACAGAGTTTCTGAGAGTGTCAGAGAGAGACTGAGAGTTTCTGAGAGTGTCAGAGATAGTCAGAGAGTGATAGAGTGTGATAGAGAGTGATAGAGAGTGTCAGAGTGTGTCAGAGTGTGTCAGAGACTTTTAGAGAGTGATAGAGAGTGATATAGAGTGATAGAGAGTGTCATAGAGTGTCATTGAGTGATAGAGAGTGTCAGAGAGCGTCAGAGAGTGATCGAGAGTGTCAGAGAGTGATAGAGAGTGTCAGAGAATGATAGAGAGTGTCAGAGAGTGATAGAGAGTGTCAGAGAGCGATTAAGAGTGTCAGAGAGTGTCAGAGAGTGTCAGAGAGTGATAGAGAGTGATAGAGAGTGTCTGAGAATGTCTGAGAATGTCAGAGAGTGCCTGAGAGTGTCAGAGAGTGTCAGAGAGTGTTAAAGAGTGATAGAGAGTGTCAGAGAGTGATAGAGAGTGTCAGAGAGTGTCAGAGAGTGATAGAGATTGTCAGAATGTGATGGAGAGTGATAGAGAGTGTCAGAGAGTGTCTGAAAGTGTCAGAGTGTGTCAAAGAGTGTCAGAGAATGATAGAGAGTGATAGGGAGTGTCAGAGAGTGTCATTGAGTGTCCGAGAGTGTCAGAGAGTTTCAGAGAGTGATAGAGAGGTTCAGAGAGTGATAGAGAGTGTCAGAAAGTGATAGAGAGTGATAGAGAGTGTCAGAGAGTGATCGAGAGTGATAGAGAGTGTCTGAGAGTGTCAGAGAGTGTCAGAGCGTTTCAGAGAGTGATAGAGCGTGATAGAGAGTGTCATAGAGTGTCAGTGAGTGATAGAGAGATTCAGAGTGTGATAGAGAGTGATAGAGAGCGTCAGAGAGTGTCATAGAGTGATAGAGAGTATCAGAGTGTGTCACAGAATGTCTGAGATGATCAGAGAGGGTCAGAGATTGATAAAGAGTGATAGAGAGTTTCTGAGAGTGTCAGAGTGTGTCAGAGAGTTTCAGAGAGCGACAGAGAGTGATAGAGAGTGTCATGGAGTGTCATTGAGTGATAGAGAGTGACAGAGAGTGATCGAGAGTGTCAGAGAGTGATAGAGAGTGCCAGTGATTGATAGAGAGTGTCAGAGAGTGATTAAGAGTGTCAGTGAGTGTCAGAGAGTGATAGAGAGTGATAGAGAGTGTCTGAGAGTGTCTGAGAGTGTCAGAGAGTGTCAAAGAGTGTCTGAGAGTGTCTGAGAGTGTTTGAGAGTGTCAGAGAGTGTCAGAGAGTGTCAGAGGGTGTCAGAGAGTGTCAGAGAGTGATTGAGAGTGTCAGAGAGTGATAGAGAGTGTCTGAGAGTGTCAAAGAGTGTCTGCGAGTGTCAGAGAGTGTCAGAGAGTGATAAAGAGTGATAAAGAGTGATAGAGAGTGTCTGAGAGTGACAGAGAGTGTCAGAGTGTGTCAGAGACTGATAGAGAGTGTCAGAGAGTGATAGAGAGTGATAGTGAGTGTCAGAGAGTGGCATTGAGTGATAGAGAGTGATAGAGAGTGATAGAGAGTGTCTGAGAGTATCTGAGAGTGTCAGAGAGTGATAGAGAGTGTCAAAGAGTGATTAAGGTTGTCAGAGAGTGTCTGAGAGTGTCAGAGAGTGTCAGAGAGTGTCAGAGAGTGATAGAGAGTGTCAGAGAGTGGCATTGAGTGATAGAGAGTGTCCGAGAGTTTCCAAGATTGATAGAGATTGTCAGAGAGTGATAGAGAGTGTCAGAAAGTGATAGAGAGTGATGGAGAGTGTCAGAGAGTGATAGAGAGTGATAGTGAGTGTCAGAGAGTTTTAGAGAGTGATAGAGAGCGTCAGAGACTGTCATCGAGTGATAGAGAGTGTCAGAGTGTGTCACAGAATGTCTGAGAGTGTCAGAGAGTGTCAGAGATTGATAAAGAGTGATAGAGAGTGTCTAAGAGTGTCAGAGTGTGTCAGAGATTATCAGAGAGTGATAGAGAGTGATATAGAGTGATAGAGACTGTCAAAGAGTGTAATTGAGTGATAGAGAGTGTCAGAGAGCGTCAGAGAGTGATAGAGAGTGTCAGAGAGTGATAAAGAGTGATAGAGAGTGTCTGAGAGTGTCAGAGTGTGTCAGAGTGTGTCAGAGAGTGATAGAGAGTGTCAGAGAGTGTCAGAGAGTGATCGAGAATGTCAGGAAGTGATAGAGAGTGATAGAGAGTGTCAGAGAGTGTCTGAAAGTGTCAGAGTGTGTCAAAGAGTGTCAGAGAATGATAGAGAGTGATAGGGAGTGTCAGAGAGTGTCATTGAGTGTCCGAGAGTGTCAGAGAGTTTCAGAGAGTGATAGAGAGTGCCAGAGAGTGATCGAGAGTGTCAGAAAGTGATAGAGAGTGATAGAGAGTGTCAGAGAGTGATAGAGAGTGATAGAGAGTGTCTGAGAGTGTCAGAGAGTGTCAGAGCGTTTCAGAGAGTGATAGAGCGTGATAGAGAGTGTCAAAGCGTGTCATTGAGTGATAGAGAGAGTCAGAGAGTGATCGAGAGTGTCAGAGAGTGATAGAGAGTGTCAGTGATTGATAGAGAGTGTCAGAGAGTGATTAAGAGTGTCAGTGAGTGTCAGAGAGTGTCAGAGTGTGATAGAGAGTGATATAGAGCGTCAGAGAGAGTCATAGAGTGATAGAGAGTATCAGTGTGTGTCACAGAATGTCTGACATGGTCAGAGAGTGTCAGAGAGTGATAAAGAGTGATAGAGAGTGTCTGAGAGTGTCAGAGTGTGTCAGAGACATTAAGAGAGCGACAGAGAGTGATAGAGAGTGTCATGGAGTGTCATTGAGTGATAGAGAGTGTCAGAGAGTGATCGAGAGTGTCAGAGAGTGATAGAGAGTGCCAGTGATTGATAGAGAGAGTCAGAGAGTGATTAAGAGTGTCAGTGAGTGTCTGAGAGTGTCTGAGAGTGTCAGAGAGTGTCTGAGAGTGTCAGAGAGTGTCAGAGAGTGTCTGAGAGTGTCTGAGAGTGTCAGAAAGTGTCAGAGAGTGTCTAAGAGTGTCAGAGTGTGTCAGAGAGTGTCAGAGAGTGATTGAGAGTGTCAGAGAGTGATAGAGAGTGATAGAGAGTGTCTGAGAGTGTCAGAGAGTGTCTGCGAGTGTCAGAGAGTGATAAAGAGTGATAAAGAGCGATATAGAGTGTCTGAGAGTGTCAGAGAGTGTCAGAGTTTGTCAGAGAGTGATAGAGAGTGTCAGAGAGTGATAGAGAGTGATAGAGAGTGTCAGAGAGTGGCATTGAGTGATAGAGAGTGTCTGAGAGTGTATGAGAGAGTCAGAGAGTGTCAGAGAGTGATAGAGAGTGTCAGAGAGTGATAGAGAGTGATAGAGAGTGTCAGAGAGTGGCATTGAGTGATAGAGAGTGTCCGAGAGACTCCAAGAGTGATAGAGATTGTCAGAGAGTGATAGAGTGTGTCAGAAAGTGATAGAGAGTGATAGAGAGTGTCAGAGAGTGATAGAGAGTGATAGAGAGTGTCAGAGAGTGATAGAGAGTGATAGTGAGTGTCAGAGAGTGATTAAGAGTGATAGCGAGTTTCAGAGAGTGTCATTGAGTGTCAGAGAGTGTCAGAGAGTTTCAGAGAGTGATAGAGAGTGTCAGAGATTGATAGAGATTGATAAAGAGTGTCAGAGAGTGATAGAGTGATAGTGAGTGTCTGAGAGTCTCAGAGAGTGTCAGAGTGTGATAAAGAGTGATAGAGAGTGTCAGAGAGTGTCAGAGTGTGTCAGAGAGTGTCAGAGAGAGATAGAGAGTGATAGAGAGTGTCAGAGAGTGGCATTGACAGATAGAGAGTGTCAGAGAGTTTCCGAGAGTGATAGAGATTGTCAGAGAGTGATAGAGAGTGTCACAAAGTGATAGAGAGTGAAAGAGAGTGTAAGAGAGTGATAGAGAGTGATAGTGAGTGTCAGAGAGTGATTAAGAGTGATAGGGAGTTGCAGAGAGTGTCATTGAGTGTCAGAGAGGGTCAGAGAGTTTCAGAGAGTGTTAGAGAGTGTCAGAGATTGATAGAGAGTGATAGAGAGTGTCAGAGAGTGATAGAGAGTGATAGCGAGTGTCTGAGAGTGCCAGAGAGTGTCAGAGACTGTCAGAGTGTGTCAGAGAGTGATAGAGAGTGATAGAGAGTGTCTGAGGGTGACAGAGAGTGTCAGAGAGTGATAGAGAGTGATAGAGAGTTTCCGAGAGTGTCATAGAGTGATAGAGAGTGTCAGAGAGTGTCAGAGAGTGTCAGAGAGCGTCAGAGAGTGTCAGAGAGTGTCAGAGAGTGTCAGAGAATGATAGAGAGTGTCTGAGGTGTCTGAGAGTGACAGAGAGTGTCTGCGAGTGTCAGTGAGTGTCAGAGAGTGATATAGAGTGTCTGAGACTGTCAGAGTGTGTCAGAGAGTGTCAGAGAGTGTCAGAGCGTGATAGAGAGTGATAGAGAGTGTCTGAGAGAGTCTGAGAGTGTCAGAGACTGTCAGAGTGTGTTAGAGAGTGATGGGGAGTGATAGAGAGTGTTTGAGTGTGTCACAGAGTGTCAGAGAGTGATAGAGAGTGATAGAAATTGTCAGAGAGTGTCATAAAGTGATAGAGAGTGTCAGAGAGTGTCAGACAGCGTCAGAGAGTGTCAGCGAGTGTCAGCGAGTGTCAGAGAGTGTCAGAGAGTGATAGAGATTGTCTGAGGTGTCCGACAGTGACAGAGAGAGTCTGCGAGTGTCAGTGAGTGTCAGAGAGTGATATAGAGTGTCTGAGAGTGTCTGAGAGTGTCTGAGAGTGTCAGAGATTGTCAGAGTGTGTCAGAGAGTGATAGAGAGTGATAGGGAGTGTCAGAGTGTGTCAGATTGTGTCAGAGAGTGATAGAGATTGATAGTGAGTGTATGAGAGTGTCAGAGAGTGTCTGAGAGAGTCAGAGAGTGATAGAGAGTGTCTGAGACTGTCAGAGAGTGTCAGAGAGTGATAGAGAGTGATACAGAGTGATAGAGAGTGTCAGAGAGTGTCAGAGTGTGTCAGAGAGTAATAGAGAGTGATAGAGAGTGTCAGAGAGAGTCATCCCGTGATAGGGAGTGTCAAAGAGTGTCAGAGAGAGATAGAAAGTGATTGAATGTGTCTGAGAGTGTCAGACAGTGTCAGAGAGTGCCAGAGAGTGATAAAGAGTGATAGAGAGTGTCTGAGAGTGTCAGAGAGTGTCAGAGTGTGTCAGAGAGTGTCAGAGAGTGATAGAGAGTGATAGAGAGTGTCAGAGAGAGTCATTGATTGATAGAGAGTGTCAGAGAGTTCCAGAGAGTGCTAGAGAGTGTCAGAGAGTGATAGAGAGTGTCAGAAAGTGATAGAGAGAGATAGAGAGTGTCAGAGAGTGGTAGAGAGCGTCTGAGAGAGTCAGAGAGTGTCAGAGAGTGATAGAGAGTGATAGGGAGTGTCAGAGTGTGTCAGATTGTGTCAGAGAGTGATAGAGATTGATAGTGAGTGTATGAGAGTGTCAGAGAGTGTCTGAGAGAGTCAGAGAGTGATAGAGAGAGTCTGAGACTGGCAGAGAGTGTCAGAGAGTGTCAGAGTGTGTCAGAGAGTAATAGAGAGTGATAGAGAGTGTCAGAGAGTGTCATACCGTGATAGAGAGTGTCAAAGAGTGTGAGAGAGAGATAGAAAGTGATTGAATGTGTCTGAGAGTGTCAGAAGTGTCAGAGAGTGCCAGAGAGTGATAAAGAGTGATAGAGAGTGTCTGAGAGTGTCAGAGAGTGTCAGAGTGTGTCAGAGAGTGTCAGAGAGTGTTAGAGAGTGTCAGAGAGTGTCATTGATTGATAGAGAGTGTCAGAGAGATTCAGAGAGTGATAGAGAGTGTCAGAGAGTGATAGAGAGTGTCAGAAAGTGATAGAGAGTGATAGAGAGTGTCAGAGAGTGATAGAGAGCTTCTGAGAGTGTCAGAGAGTTTCAGAGATTGTCAGAGAGTGATAGAGAGTGATAGGGAGTGTCAGAGAGTTTCAAAGAGTTTCAGAGAGTGTCAGAGAGTTTCAGAGAGTGATAGAGTGATTGAGAGTGTCAGAGAGTGATTGAGAGTGTTAGTGAGTGTCTGAGAGTGTCTGAGAGTGTCTGAGAGTGTCAGAGTTTGTCAGAATTTGTCAGAGTGTGTCAGAGAGTGATAGAGAGTGTCTGAGACTGTCAGAGAGTGTCAGAGTGTGTCAGAGTGTGTCAGAGTGAGTCAGAGAGTGATAGAGATTGATAGAGAGTGTATGAGAGTGTCAGAGAGTGTCTGTGAGTGTCAGAGAGTGTCAGAAAGTGTCAGAGAGTGATGGAGAGTGTCTGAGAGTGTCAGAGAGTGTCAGAGAGAGTCTGAGAGTGTCAGAGAGTGTCAGAGAGTGATAGAGAGTGTCTGAGAGTGAAAGAGAGTGTCAGAGAGTGTGAGAGAGTGTCAGAGTGTGTCAGAGAGAGCCAGAGAGTGATTGAGAGTGTCTGAGAGTGTCAGAGAGAGTCTGAGACTGTCAGAGAGTGTCAGAGAGTGTCAGAGAGTGATAGAGAGTGATACAGAGTGATAGAGAGTGTCAGAGAGTGTCAGAGTGTGTCGGAGAGTAATAGAGAGTGATAGAGAGTGTCAGAGAGAGTCATCCCGTGATGGGGAGTGTCAAAGAGTGTCAGAGAGAGATAGAAAGTGATTGAATGTGTCTGAGAGTGTCAGAGAGTGTCAGAGAGTGCCAGAGAGTGATAAAGAGTGATAGAGAGTGTCTGAGAGTGTCAGAGAGTGTCAGAGAGTGTCAGAGAGTGATAGAGAGAGATAGAGAGTGTCAGAGAGAGTCATTGATTGATAGAGAGTGTCAGAGAGTTTCAGAGAGTGATAGAGAGTGTCAGAGAGTGATAGAGAGTGTCAGAGAGTGGTAGAGAGCGTCTGAGAGAGTCAGAGAGTGTCAGAGAGTGATAGAGAGTGATAGGGAGTGTCAGAGAGTGTCATTGAGTTTCAGAGAGTGTCATAGAGTGTCATTGAGTGATAGAGAGTGTCAGAGAGCGTCAGAGAGTGATCGAGAGTGTCAGAGAGTGATAGAGAGTGTCAGAGAATGATAGAGAGTGTCAGAGAGTGATAGAGAGTGATAGAGAGTGTCAGAGAGCGATTAAGAGTGTCAGAGAGTGTCAGAGAGTGTCAGAGAGTGATAGAGAGTGTCTGAGAATGTCTGAGAATGTCAGAGAGTGCCTGAGAGTGTCAGAGAGTGATAAAGAGTGATAGAGAGTGTCTGAGAGTGTCAGAGAGTGTCAGAGTGTGTCAGAGAGTGATAGAGAGTGTCAGAGAGTGTCAGAGAGTGATAGAGAGTGTCAGAAAGTGATAGAGATTGATAGAGAGTGTCAGAGATTGTCTGAAAGTGTCAGAGTGTGTCAAAGAGTGTCAGAGAATGATAGAGAGTGATAGGGAGTGTCAGAGAGTGTCATTGAGTGTCCGAGAGTGTCAGAGAGTTTCAGAGAGTGATAGAGAGTGTCAGAGAGTGATAGAGAGTGTCAGAAAGTGATAGAGAGTGATAGAGAGTGTCAGAGAGTGATCGAGAGTGATAGAGAGTGTCTGAGAGTGTCAGAGAGTGTCAGAGCGTTTCAGAGAGTGATAGAGCGTGATAGAGAGTGTCATAGAGTGTCATTGAGTGATAGAGAGAGTCAGAGTGTGATAGAGAGTGATAGAGAGCGTCAGAGAGAGTCATAGAGTGATAGAGAGTATCAGAGTGTGTCACAGAATGTCTGAGATGGTCAGAGAGTGTCAGAGAGCGATAAAGAGTGATAGAGAGTTTCTGAGAGTGTCAGAGTGTGTCAGAGAGTTTCAGAGAGCGACAGAGAGTGATAGAGAGTGTCATGGAGTGTCAGAGTGTGTCAGAGAGTGTCAGAGTGTGTCAGAGAGTGATTGAGAGTGTCAGAGAGTGATAGAGAGTGCCAGTGATTGATATAGAGTGTCAGAGAGTGATTAAGAGTGTCAGTGAGTGTCAGAGAGTGATAGAGAGTGTCTGAGAGTGTCAGAGAGTGTCTGAGAGTGTCTGAGAGTGTCTGAGAGTGTCAGAGAGTGTCTAAGAGTGTCAGAGGGTGTCAGAGAGTGTCAGAGAGTGATTGAGAGTGTCAGAGAGTGATAGAGAGTGATAGAGACTGTCTGAGAGTGTCTGAGAGTGTCTGAGAGTGTCAAAGAGTGTCTGCGAGTGTCAGAGAGTGTCAGAGAGTGATAAAGAGTGATAAAGAGCGATAGAGAGTGTCTGAGAGTGTCAGAGAGTGTCAGAGTGTGTCAGAGAGTGATAGAGAGTGTCAGAGAGTGATAGAGAGTGATAGTGAGTGATAGAGATTGATAGAGAGTGATAGAGAGTGTCTGAGAGTATCTGAGAGTGTCAGAGAGTGTCAGAGAGTGATAGAGAGTGTCAAAGAGTGATTAAGGTTGTCTGAGAGTGATAGAGAGTGTCTGAGAGTGTCAGAGAGTGTCAGAGAGTGATAGAGAGTGTCAGAGAGTGGCATTGAGTGATAGAGAGTGTCCGAGAGTTTCCAAGAGTGATAGAGATTGTCAGAGAGTGATAGAGAGTGTCAGAAAGTGATAGAGAGTGATAGAGAGTGTCAGAGAGTGATAGAGAGTGATAGTGAGTGTCAGAGAGTTTTAGAGAGTGATAGAGAGCGTCAGAGACTGTCATAGAGTGACAGAGAGTGTCAGAGTTTGTCACAGAATGTCTGAGAGTGTCAGAGAGTGTCAGAGATTGATAAAGAGTGATAGAGAGTGTCTAAGAGTGTCAGAGTGTGTCAGAGATTATCAGAGAGTGATAGAGAGTGATATAGATTGATAGAGAGTGTCATACAGTGTCATTGAGTGATAGAGAGTGTCAAAGAGCGTCAGAGAGTGATAGAGAGTGTCAGAGAGTGATAAAGAGTGATAGAGAGTGTCTGAGAGTGTCAGAGTGTGTCAGAGAGTGTCAGAGAGTGATAGAGAGTGTCAGAGAGTGTCAGAAAGTGATAGAGAATGTCAGAACGTGATAGAGAGTGATAGAGAGTGTCAGAGAGTGTCTGAAAGTGTCAGAGTGTGCCAAAGAGTGTCAGAGAATGATAGAGAGTGATAGGGAGTGTCAGAGAGTGGCATTGAGTGTCCGAGAGTGTCAGAGAGTTTCAGAGAGTGATAGAGAGTGTCAGAGAGTGATAGAGAGTGTCAGAAAGTGATAGAGAGTGATAGAGAGTGTCAGTGAGTGATAGAGAGTGTCAGAGAGTGATAGAGAGTGATAGAGAGTGTCTGAGAGTGTCAGAGAGTGTCAGAGCGTTTCAGAGAGTGATAGAGCGTGATAGAGAGTGTCATAGAGTGTCATTGAGTGATCGAGAGAGTCAGAGAGTGATCGAGAGTGTCAGAGAGTGATAGAGAGTGTCAGTGATTGATAGAGAGTGTCAGAGAGTCATTAAGAGTGTCAGTGAGTGTCAGAGAGTGTCAGAGTGTGATAGAGAGTGATAGAGAGCGTCAGAGAGAGTCATAGAGTGATAGAGAGTATCAGTGTGTGTCACAGAATGTCTGAGATGTTCAGAGAGTGTCAGAGAATGAAAAAGAGTGATAGAGAGTGTCTGAGAGTGTCAGAGTGTGTCAGAGAGTTTCAGAGAGCGACAGAGAGTGATAGAGAGTGTCATGGAGTGTCATTGAGTGATAGAGAGTGTCAGAGAGTGATCGAGAGTGTCAGAGAGTGATAGAGAGTGCCAGTGATTGACAGAGAGTGTCAGAGAGTGTTTAAGAGTGTCAGTGAGTGTCTGAGAGTGATAGAGAGTGATAGAGAGTGTCTGAGAGTGTCAGAGAGTGTCTGAGAGTGTCTGAGAGTGTCTGAGAGTGTCAGAGAGTGTATAAGAGTGTCAGAGGGTGTCAGAGAGTGTCAGAGAGTGATTGAGAGTGTCAGAGAGTGATAGAGAGTGATAGAGAGTGTCTGAGAGTGTCAGAGAGTATATGCGAGTGTCAGAGAGTGATAAAGAGTGATAAAGAGCGATAGAGAGTGTCTGAGAGTGTCAGAGAGTGTCAGAGTTTGTCAGAGAGTGATAGAGAGTGTCAGAGAGTGATAGAGAGTGATAGAGAGTGTCAGAGAGTGGCATTGAGTGATAGAGAGTATCTGAGAGTGTCTGAGAGTGTCAGAGAGTGTCAGAGAGTGATAGAGAGTGTCAAAGAGTGATTAAGGTTTTCAGAGAGTGATAGAGAGTGTGTGAGAGTGTCAGAGAGTGTGAGAGAGTGTCAGAGAGTGACAGAGAGTGATAGAGAGTGTCAGAGAGTGGCATTGAGTGATAGAGAGTGTCTGAGAGGTTCCAAGAGTGATAGAGATTGTCAGAGAGTGATAGAGAGTGTCAGAAAGTGATAGAGAGTGATAGAGAGTGTCAGAGAGTGATAGAGAGTGATAGAGAGTGTCAGAGAGTGATAGAGAGTGATAGTGAGGGTCAGAGAGTGATTAAGAGTGATAGCGAGTTTCAGAGAGTGTCATTGAGTGTCAGAGAGTGTCAGAGAGTTTCAGAGAGTGATAGAGAGTGTCAGAGATTGATAGAGATTGATAGAGAGTGTCAGAGAGTGATAGAGAGTGATAGTGAGTGTCTGAGAGTGTCAGAGAGTGTCAGAGAGTGATGGGGAGTGATAGAGAGTGTTTGAGTGTGTCACAGAGTGTCAGAGAGTGTCAGAGAGTGATAGAGAGTGTCTGAGGTGTCCGACAGTGACAGAGAGAGTCTGCGAGTGTCAGTGAGTGTCAGAGAGTGATATAGAGTGTCTGAGAGTGTCTGAGAGTGTCTGAGAGTGTCAGAGATTGTCAGAGTGTGTCAGAGTGTGTCAGAGTGTGTCAGATTGTGTCAGAGAGTGATAGACATTGATAGAGAGTGTATGAGAGTGTCAGAGAGAGTCTGAGAGAGTCAGAGAGTGATAGAGAGTGTCTGAGAGTGTCAGAGAGTGTCAGAGTGTGTCAGAGAGTAATATAGAGAGTCAGAGTGTGATAGAGAGTGATAGAGAGCGTCAGAGAGAGTCATAGAGTGATAGAGAGTATCAGAGTGTGTCACAGAATGTCTGAGATGGTCAGAGAGTGTCAGAGAGTGATAAAGAGTGATAGAGAGTTTCTGAGAGTGTCAGAGTGTGTCAGAGAGTTTCAAAGAGCGACAGAGAGTGATAGAGAGTGTCATGGAGTGTCATTGAGTGATAGCGATTGTCAGAGAGTGATTGAGAGTGTCAGAGAGTGATAGAGAGTGCCAGTGATTGATATAGAGTGTCAGAGAGTGATTAAGAGTGTCAGTGAGTGTCTGAGAGTGTCAGAGAGTGTCTGAGAGTGTCTGAGAGTGTCAGAGAGTGTCAGAGGGTGTCAGAGAGTGTCAGAGAGTGATTGAGAGTGTCAGAGAGTGATAGAGAGTGATAGAGAGTCTCTGAGAGTGTCTGAGAGTGTCTGAGAGTGTCAAAGAGTGTCTGCGAGTGTCAGAGAGTGTCAGAGAGTGATAAAGAGTGATAAAGAGCTTTAGAGAGTGTCTGAGAGTGTCAGAGTGTGTCAGAGAGTGATAGAGAGTGTCAGAGAGTGATAGAGAGTTATAGTGAGTGATAGAGAGTGATAGAGAGTGATAGAGAGTGATAGAGAGTGTCTGAGAGTATCTGAGAGTGTCAGAGAGTGTCAGAGAGTGATAGAGAGTGTCAAAGAGTGATTAAGGTTGTCTGAGAGTGATAGAGAGTGTCTGAGAGTGTCAGAGAGTGTCAGAGAGTCTCAGAGAGTGATAGAGAGTGTCAGTGAGTGGCATTGAGTGATAGAGAGTGTCCGAGAGTTTCCAAGAGTGATAGAGATTGTCAGAGAGTGATAGAGAGTGTCAGAAAGTGATAGAGAGTGATAGGGAGTGTCAGAGAGTTTCATTGTGTTTCAGAGAGTGTCAGAGAGTTTCAGAGAGTGATAGAGAGTGATTGAGAGTGTCAGAGAGTGATTGAGAGTGTTAGTGAGTGTCTGAGAGTGTCTGAGAGTGTCTGAGAGTGTCAGAGTTTGTCAGAATTTGTCAGAGTGTGTCAGAGAGTGATAGAGAGTGTCTGAGACTGTCAAAGAGTGTCAGAGTGTGTCAGAGTGTGTCAGAGTGAGTCAGAGAGTGATAGAGATTGATAGAGAGTGTATGAGAGTGTCAGAGAGTGTCTGTGAGTGTCAGAGAGTGTCAGAAAGTGTCAGAGAGTGATGGAGAGTGTCTGAGAGTGTCAGAGAGTGTCAGAGAGAGTCTGAGAGTGTCAGAGAGTGTCAGAGAGTGATAGAGAGTGTCTGAGAGTGAAAGAGAGTGTCAGAGAGTGTGAGAGAGTGTCAGAGTGTGTCAGAGAGAGCCAGAGAGTGATTGAGAGTGTCTGAGAGTGTCAGAGAGAGTCTGAGACTGTCAGAGAGTGTCAGAGAGTGTCAGAGAGTGATAGAGAGTGATACAGAGTGATAGAGAGTGTCAGAGAGTGTCAGAGTGTGTCAGAGAGTAATAGAGAGTGATAGAGAGTGTCAGAGAGAGTCATCCCGTGATAGGGAGTGTCAAAGAGTGTCAGAGAGAGATAGAAAGTGATTGAATGTGTCTGAGAGTGTCAGACAGTGTCAGAGAGTGCCAGAGAGTGATAAAGAGTGATAGAGAGTGTCTGAGAGTGTCAGAGAGTGTCAGAGTGTGTCAGAGAGTGTCAGAGAGTGATAGAGAGTGATAGAGAGTGTCAGAGAGAGTCATTGATTGATAGAGAGTGTCAGAGAGTTTCGGAGAGTGATAGAGAGTGTCAGAGAGTGATAGAGAGTGTCAGAAAGTGATAGAGAGTGATAGAGAGTGTCAGAGAGTGGTAGAGAGCGTCTGAGAGAGTCAGAGAGTGTCAGAGAGTGATAGAGAGTGATAGGGAGTGTCAGAGAGTGTCATTGAGTTTCAGAGAGTGTCATAGAGTGTCATTGAGTGATAGAGAGTGTCAGAGAGCGTCAGAGAGTGATCGAGAGTGTCAGAGAGTGATAGAGAGTGTCAGAGAATGATAGAGAGTGTCAGAGAGTGATAGAGAGTGATAGAGAGTGTCAGAGAGCGATTAAGAGTGTCAGAGAGTGTCAGAGAGTGTCAGAGAGTGATAGAGAGTGATAGAGAGTGTCTGAGAATGTCTGAGAATGTCAGAGAGTGCCTGAGAGTGTCAGAGAGTGATAAAGAGTGATAGAGAGTGTCTGAGAGTGTCAGAGAGTGTCAGAGTGTGTCAGAGAGTGTCAGAGAGTGATAGAGAGTGTCAGAGAGTGTCAGAGAGTGATAGAGAGTGTCAGAAAGTGATAGAGATTGATAGAGAGTGTCAGAGAGTGTCTGAAAGTGTCAGAGTGTGTCAAAGAGTGTCAGAGAATGATAGAGAGTGATAGGGAGTGTCAGAGAGTGTCATTGAGTGTCCGAGAGTGTCAGAAAGTGATAGAGAGTGATAGAGAGTGTCAGAGAGTGATCGAGAGTGATAGAGAGTGTCTGAGAGTGTCAGAGAGTGTCAGAGCGTTTCAGAGAGTGATAGAGCGTGATAGAGAGTTTCATAGAGTGTCATTGAGTGATAGAGAGAGTCAGAGTGTGATAGAGAGTGATAGAGAGCGTCAGAGAGAGTCATAGAGTGATAGAGAGTATCAGAGTGTGTCACAGAATGTCTGAGATGGTCAGAGAGTGTCAGAGAGTGATAAAGAGTGATAGAGAGTTTCTGAGAGTGTCAGAGTGTGTCAGAGAGTTTCAGAGAGCGACAGAGAGTGATAGAGAGTGTCAGAGAGTGGCATTGAGTGATAGAGAGTGTCCGAGAGTTTCCAAGAGTGATAGAGATTGTCAGAGAGTGATAGAGAGTGTCAGAGAGTGGCATTGAGTGATAGAGAGTGTCCGAGAGTTTCCAAGAGTGATAGAGATTGTCAGAGAGTGATATAGAGTGTCAGAAAGTGATAGAGTGTGTCAGAGAGTGATAGAGAGTGATAGTGAGTGTCAGAGAGTTTTAGAGAGTGATAGAGAGCGTCAGAGACTGTCATAGAGTGACAGAGAGTGTCAGAGTTTGTCACAGAATGTCTGAGAGTGTCAGAGAGTGTCAGAGATTGATAAAGAGTGATAGAGAGTGTCTAAGAGTGTCAGAGTGTGTCAGAGATTATCAGAGAGTGATAGAGAGTGATATAGAGTGATAGAGAGTGTCATACAGTGTCATTGAGTGATAGAGAGTGTCAGAGAGCGTCAGAGAGTGATAGAGACTGTCAGAGAGTGATAAAGAGTGATAGAGAGTGTCTGAGAGTGTCAGAGTGTGTCAGAGAGTGTCAGAGAGTGATAGAGAGTGTCAGAGAGTGTCAGAAAGTGATAGAGAATGTCAGAATGTGATAGAGAGTGATAGAGAGTGTCAGAGAGTGTCTGAAAGTGTCAGAGTGTGCCAAAGAGTGTCAGAGAATGATAGAGAGTGATAGGGAGTGTCAGAGAGTGTCATTGAGTGTCCGAGAGTGTCAGAGAGATTCAGAGAGTGATAGAGAGTGTCAGAGAGTGATAGAGAGTGTCAGAAAGTGATAGAGAGTGATAGAGAGTGTCAGAGAGTGATAGAGATTGTCAGAGAGTGATAGAGAGTGATAGAGAGTGTCTGAGAGTGTCAGAGAGTGTCAGAGCGTTTCAGAGAGTGATAGAGCGTGATAGAGAGTGTCATAGAGTGTCATTGAGTGATCGAGAGAGTCAGAGAGTGATCGAGAGTGTCAGAGAGTGATAGAGAGTGTCAGTGATTGATAGAGAGTGTCAGAGAGTCATTAAGAGTGTCAGTGAGTGTCAGAGCGTGTCAGAGTGCGATAGAGATGTATAGAGAGCGTCAGAGAGAGTCATGGAGTGATAGAGAGTATCAGTGTGTGTCACAGAATGTCTGAGATGTTCAGAGAGTGTCAGAGAGTGAAAAAGAGTGATAGAGAGTGTCTGAGAGTGTCAGAGTGTGTCAGAGAGTTTCAGAGAGCGACAGAGAGTGATAGAGAGTGTCATGGAGTGTCATTGAGTGATAGAGAGTGTCAGAGAGTGATCGAGAGTGTCAGAGAGTGATAGAGAGTGCCAGTGATTGATAGAGAGTGTCAGAGAGTGATTAAGAGTGTCAGTGAGTGTCTGAGAGTGTCTGAGAGTGATAGAGAGTGTCTGAGAGTGTCAGAGAGTGTCAGAGAGTGTCAGAGAGTGTCTGAGAGTGTCAGAGAGTGTATAAGAGTGTCAGAGGGTGTCAGAGAGTGTCAGAGAGTGATTGAGAGTGTCAGAGAGTGATAGAGAGTGATAGAGAGTGTCTGAGAGTGTCAGAAAGTGTCTGCGAGTGTCAGAGAGTGATAAAGAGTGATAAAGAGCGATAGAGAGTGTCTGAGAGTGTCAGAGAGTGTCAGAGTTTGTCAGAGAGTGATAGAGAGTGTCAGAGAGTGATAGAGAGTGATAGAGAGTGTCAGAGAGTGGCATTGAGTGATAGAGAGTGTCTGAGAGTGTCTGAGAGTGTGAGAGAGTGTCAGAGAGAGCCGGAGAGTGATTGAGAGTGTCTGAGAGTGTCAGAGGGTGTCTGAGAGTGTCAGAGAGTGTCAGAGAGTGTCAGAGAGTGTCAGAGAGTGATAGAGAGTGATAGAGAGTGTCAGAGAGTGGCATTGAGTGATAGAGAGTGTCTGAGAGTGTCTGAGAGTGTCTGAGAGTGTCAGAGAGTGTCAGAGAGTGATAGAGAGTGTCAAAGAGTGATTAAGGTTTTCAGAGAGTGATAGAGAGTGTCTGAGAGTGTCAGAGAGTGTGAGAGAGTGTCAGAGAGTGACAGAGAGTGATAGAGAGTGTCAGAGAGTGGCATTGAGTGATAGAGAGTGTCCGAGAGGTTCCAAGAGTGATAGAGATTGTCAGAGAGTGATAGAGAGTGTCAGAAAGTGATAGAGAGTGATAGAGAGTGTCAGAGAGTGATAGAGAGTGATAGTGAGGGTCAGAGAGTGATTAAGAGTGATAGCGAGTTTCAGAGAGTGTCATTGAGTGTCAGAGAGTGTCAGAGAGTTTCAGAGAGTGATAGAGAGTGTCAGAGATTGATAGAGATTGATAGAGAGTGTCAGAGAGTGATAGAGAGTGATAGTGAGTGTCTGAGAGTGTCAGAGAGTGTCAGAGAGTGATGGGGAGTGATAGAGAGTGTTTGAGTGTGTCACAGAGTGTCAGAGAGTGATAGAGAGTGATAGAGATTGTCAGAGAGTGTCAGCGAGTGTCAGCGAGTGTCAGAGAGTGTCAGAGAGTGATAGAGAGTGTCTGAGGTGTCACAGTGACAGAGAGAGTCTGCGAGTGTCAGTGAGTGTCAGAGAGTGATATAGAGTGTCTGAGAGTGTCTGAGAGTGTCTGAGAGTGTCAGAGATTGTCAGAGTGTGTCAGAGAGTGATAGAGAGTGTCTGAGACTGTCAGAGAGTGTCAGAGTGTGTCAGAGTGTGTCAGAGTGTGTCAGATTGTGTCAGAGAGTGATAGACATTGATAGAGAGTGTATGAGAGTGTCAGAGAGTGTCTGAGAGAGTCAGAGAGTGATAGAGAGTGTCTGAGAGTGTCAGAGAGTGTCAGAGTGTGTCAGAGAGTAATAGAGAGTGATAGAGAGTGTCTGAGAGTGTCAGAGAGTGTATAAGAGTGTCAGAGGGTGTCAGAGAGTGTCAGAGAGTGATTGAGAGTGTCAGAGAGTGATAGAGAGTGATAGAGAGTTTCTGAGAGTGTCAGAGAGTGTCTGCGAGTGTCAGAGAGTGATAAAGAGTGATAAAGAGCGATAGAGAGTGTCTGAGAGTGTCAGAGAGTGTCAGAGTTTGTCAGAGAGTGATAGAGAGTGTCAGAGAGTGATAGAGAGTGATAGAGAGTGTCAGAGAGTGGCATTGAGTGATAGAGAGTGTCTGAAAGTGTCTGAGAGTGTCTGAGAGTGTCAGAGAGTGTCAGAGAGTGATAGAGAGTGTCAAAGAGTGATTAAGGTTTTCAGAGAGTGATAGAGAGTGTCTGAGAGTGTCAGAGAGTGTGAGAGAGTGTCAGAGAGTGACAGAGAGTGATAGATAGTGTCAGAGAGTGGCATTGAGTGATAGAGAGTGTCCGAGAGGTTCCAAGAGTGATAGAGATTGTCAGAGAGTGATAGAGAGTGTCAGAAAGTGATAGAGAGTGATAGAGAGTGTCAGAGAGTTTTAGAGAGTGATAGTGAGGGTCAGAGAGTGATTAAGAGTGATAGCGAGTTTCAGAGAGTGTCATTGAGTGTCAGAGAGTGTCAGAGAGTTTCAGAGAGTGATAGAGAGTGTCAGAGATTGATAGAGAGTGTCAGAGA
Source organism: Heterodontus francisci (assembly GCF_036365525.1). Taxonomy (NCBI): domain Eukaryota; kingdom Metazoa; phylum Chordata; class Chondrichthyes; order Heterodontiformes; family Heterodontidae; genus Heterodontus; species Heterodontus francisci. The sequence goes on along the minus strand of NC_090411.1, from coordinate 2,811,988 downwards.
GTGATAGAGACTGATAGTGAGTGTCTGAGAGTGTCAGAGAGTGTCAGAGAGTGATGGGGAGTGATAGAGAGTGTTTGAGTGTGTCACAGAGTGTCAGAGAGTGATAGAGAGTGATAGAGATTGTCAGAGAGTGTCATAAAGTGATAGAGAGTGTCAGAGAGCGTCAGAGAGTGTCAGCGAGTGTCAGCGAGTGTCAGAGAGTGTCAGAGAGTGATAGAGAGTGTCTGAGGTGTCACAGTGACAGAGAGAGTCTGCTAGTGTCAGTGAGTGTCAGAGAGTGATATAGAGTGTCTGAGAGTGTCTGAGAGTGTCAGAGATTGTCAGAGTGTGTCAGAGAGTGATAGAGAGTGTCTGAGACTGTCAGAGAGTGTCAGAGTGTGTCAGAGTGTGTCAGAGTGTGTCAGATTGTGTCAGAGAGTGATAGACATTGATAGAGAGTGTATGAGAGTGTCAGAGAGTGTCTGAGAGAGTCAGAGAGTGATAGAGAGTGTCTGAGAGTGTCAGAGAGTGTCAGAGTGTGTCAGAGAGTAATAGAGAGTGATAGAGAGTGTCAGAGAGTGTCATACCGTGATAGAGAGTGTCAAAGAGTGTCAGAGAGAGATAGAAAGTGATTGAATGTGTCTGAGAGTGCCAGAGAGTGATAAAGAGTGATAGAGAGTGTCTGAGAAAGTCAGAGAGTGTCAGAGTGTGTCAGAGAGTGTCAGAGAGAGACAGAGAGGGTTAGAGAGTGTCAGAGAGTGTCATTGATTGATAGAGAGTGTCAGAGAGATTCAGAGAGTGATAGAGAGTGTCAGAGAGTGATAGAGAGTGTCAGAAAGTGATAGAGAGTGATAGAGAGTGTCAGAGAGTGATAGAGAGCTTCGGAGAGTGTCAGAGAGTGTCAGAGAGTGTCAGACAGTGTCAGAGAATGATAGAGAGTGATAGGGAGTGTCAGAGAGTGTCATTGAGTTTCAGAGAGAGTCAGAGAGTTTCAGAGAGTGATAGAGAGTGTCAGAGAGTGATAGAGAGTGATAGAGAGTGATAGAGAGTGTCAGAGAGTGATTGAGAGTGTTAGTGAGTGTCTGAGAGTGTCTGAGAGTGTCTGAGATTGTCAGAGTTTGTCAGAGTTTGTCAGAGTGTGTCAGAGAGTGATAGAGAGTGTCTGAGACTGTCAGAGAGTGTCAGAGTGTGTCAGAGTGTGTCAGAGTGTGTCAGAGTGAATCAGAGAGTGATAGAGATTGATAGAGAGTGTATGAGAGTGTCAGAGAGTGTCTGTGAGTGTCAGAGAGTGTCAGAAAGTGTCAGAGAGTGATGGAGAGTGATAGAGAGTGTTTGAGTGTGTCACAGAGTGTCAGAGAGTGATAGAGAGTGATAGAGATTGTCAGAGAGTGTCATAAAGTGATAGAGAGTGTCAGAGAGCGTCAGAGAGTGTCAGCGAGTGTCAGCGAGTGTCAGAGAGTGTCAGAGAGTGATAGAGAGTGTCTGAGAGTGAAATAGAGTGTCAGAGAGTGTGAGAGAGTGTCAGAGTGTGTCAGAGAGAGCCAGAGAGTGATTGAGAGCGTCTGAGAGTGTCAGAGAGAGTCTGAGACTGTCAGAAAGTGTCAAAGTGTGTCAGAGAGTGATAGAGAGTGATACAGAGTGATAGAGAGTGTCAGAGAGTGTCAGAGTGTGTCAGAGAGTAATAGAGAGTGACAGAGAGTGTCAGAGAGTGTCATACCGTGATAGAGAGTGTCAAAGAGTGTCAGAGAGAGATAGAAAGTGATTGAATGTGTCTGAGAGTTTCAGAGAGTGTCAGAGAGTGCCAGAGAATGATAAAGAGTGATAGAGAGTGTCTGAGAGTGTCAGAGAGTGTCAGAGTGTGTCAGAGAGTGATAGAGAGTGATAGAGAGTGATAGAGAGTGTCAGAGAGAGTCATTGATTGATAGAGAGTGTCAGAGAGTTTCAGAGAGTGATAGAGAGTGTCAGAGAGTGATAGAGAGTGTCAGAAAGTGATAGAGAGTGATAGATAGTGTCAGAGTGGTAGAGAGCGTCTGAGAGTGTCAGAGAGTGTCAGAGAGTGATAGAAAGTGATAGGGAGTGTCAGAGAGTGTCATTGAGTTTCAGAGAGTGTGAGAGAGTTTCAGAGAGTGATAGAGAGTGTCAGAGAGTGATAGAGAGTGTCAGAGAGTGATAGAGAGTGTTAGTGAGTGTCTGAGAGTGTCTGAGAGTGTCAGAGATTGTCAGAGTGTGTCAGAGAGTGATCGAGAGTGTCTGAGACTGTCAGAGAGTGTCAGAGTGTGTCAGAGTGTGTCAGATTGTGTCAGGGAGTGGTAGAGATTGATAGAGAGTTCATGAGAGTGTCAGAGAGTGCCTGAGAGTGTCAGAGAGTGTCAGAGCGTGATAGAGAGTGTCTGAGAGAGTCAGAGAGAGTCTGAGAGTGTCAGAGACTGATAGAGAGTGTCAGAGAGTGATAGAGAGTGATACAGAGTGATAGAGAGTGTCTGAGAGTGTCTGAGAGTGTCAGAGAGTGTCAGAGTGTGTCAGAGAGTAATAGAGAGTGATAGAGAGTGTCAGAGAGTGTCATAGAGTGATAGAGAGTGTCAGAGAGTTTCAGAGAGTGATAGAGAGTGTCAGAGAGTGATAGAGAGTGTCAGAAAGTGGTAGAGAGTGATAGAGAGCGTCTGAGAGTGTCCGAGAGTTTCAGAGAGTGAGAGAGAGTGTCAGAGAGTGATAGAGAGTGTCAGAGAGAGATAGAAAGTGATTGAAAGTGTCTGAGAGTGTCAGAGAGTGTCAGAGAGTGCCAGAGAGTGATAAAGAGTGATGGAGAGTGTCTGACAGTGTCAGAGTGCGTCAGAGAGTGTCAGAGAGTGATAGAGTGTGATAGAGAGTATCAGAGAGTGTCATTGAGTGATAGAGAGTGTCAGAGAGTTTCAGAGAGTGATATAGAGTGTCAGAGAGTGATAGAGAGTGTCAGAAAGTGGTAGAGAGTGATAGAGAGCGTCTGAGAGTGTCCGAGAGTTTCAGAGAGTGAGAGAGAGTGTCAGAGAGTGATAGAGAGTGTCAGAGAGTGATAGAGAGTGATAGTGAGTGTCTGAGAGTGTGCGAGAGTGTCAGAGTGTGTCAGGGAGAGCCAGAGAGTGATTGAGAGTGTCTGAGAGTGTCAGAGAGTGTCTGAGAGTGTCAGAGAGTGTCAGAGAGTGTCAGAGAGTGATACAAAGTGATAGAGATTGTCTGAGAGTGTCAGAGTGTGTCAGAGAGTGATAGAGAGTGTCAGAGAGTGATAGAGAGTGATAGTGAGTGATAGAGAGTGATAGAGAGTGATAGAGAGTGTCTGAGAGTATCTGAGAGTGTCAGAGAGTGTCAGAGAGTGATAGAGAGTGTCAAAGTGTGATTAAGGTTGTCTGAGAGTGATAGAGAGTGTCTGAGAGTGTCAGAAAGTGTCAGAGAGTGTCAGAGAGTGATAGAGAGTGTCAGAGAGTGGCATTGAGTGATAGAGAGTGTCCGAGAGTTTCCAAGAGTGATAGAGATTGTCAGAGAGTGATAGAGAGTGTCAGAAAGTGATAGAGAGTGATAGGGAGTGTCAGAGAGTTTCATTGAGTTTCAGAGAGTGTCAGAGAGTTTCAGAGAGTGATAGAGAGTGATTGAGAGTGTCAGAGAGTGATTGAGAGTGTTAGTGAGTGTCTGAGAGTGTCTGAGAGTGTCAGAGTTTGTCAGAATTTGTCAGAGTGTGTCAGAGAGTGATAGAGAGTGTCTGAGACTGTCAGAGAGTGTCAGAGTGTGTCAGAGTGTGTCAGAGTAAGTCAGAGAGTGATAGAGATTGATAGAGAGTGTATGAGAGTGTCAGAGAGTGTCTGTGAGTGTCAGAGAGTGTCAGAAAGTGTCAGAGAGTGATGGAGAGTGTCTGAGAGTGTCAGAGAGTGTCAGAGAGAGTCTGAGAGTGTCAGAGAGTGTCAGAGAGTGATAGAGAGTGTCTGAGAGTGAAAGAGAATGTCAGAGAGTGTGAGAGAGTGTCAGAGTGTGTCAGAGAGAGCCAGAGAGTGATTGAGAGTGTCTGAGAGTGTCAGAGAGAGTCTGAGACTGTCAGAGAGTGTCAGAGAGTGTCAGAGAGTGATAGTGAGTGATACAGAGTGATAGAGAGTGTCAGAGAGTGTCAGAGTGTGTCAGAGAGTAATAGAGAGTGATAGAGAGTGTCAGAGAGAGTCATCCCGTGATAGGGAGTGTCAAAGAGTGTCAGAGAGAGATAGAAAGTGATTGAATGTGTCTGAGAGTGTCAGACAGTGTCAGAGAGTGCCAGAGAGTGATAAAGAGTGATAGAGAGTGTCTGAGAGTGTCAGAGAGTGTCAGAGTGTGTCAGAGAGTGTCAGAGAGTGATAGAGAGTGATAGAGAGTGTCAGAGAGAGTCATTGATTGATAGAGAGTGTCAGAGAGTTTCAGAGAGTGATAGAGAGTGTCAGAGAGTGATAGAGAGTGTCAGAAAGTGATAGAGAGTGATAGAGAGTGTCAGAGAGTGGTAGAGAGCGTCTGAGAGAGTCAGAGAGTGTCAGAGAGTGATAGAGAGTGATAGGGAGTGTCAGAGAGTGTCATTGAGTTTCAGAGAGTGTCATAGAGTGTCATTGAGTGATAGAGAGTGTCAGAGAGCGTCAGAGAGTGATCGAGAGTGTCAGAGAGTGATAGAGAGTGTCAGAGAATGATAGAGAGTGTCAGAGAGTGATAGAGAGTGATAGAGAGTGTCAGAGAGCGATTAAGAGTGTCAGAGAGTGTCAGAGAGTGTCAGAGAGTGATAGAGAGTGATAGAGAGTGTCTGAGAATGTCTGAGAATGTCAGAGAGTGCCTGAGAGTGTCAGAGAGTGATAAAGAGTGATAGAGAGTGTCTGAGAGTGTCAGAGAGTGTCAGAGTGTGTCAGAGAGTGTCAGAGAGTGATAGAGAGTGTCAGAGAGTGTCAGAGAGTGATAGAGTGTGTCAGAAAGTGATAGAGATTGATAGAGAGTGTCAGAGAGTGTCTGAAAGTGTCAGAGTGTGTCAAAGAGTGTCAGAGAATGATAGAGAGTGATAGGGAGTGTCAGAGAGTGTCATTGAGTGTCCGAGAGTGTCAGAGAGTTTCAGAGAGTGATAGAGAGTGTCAGAGAGTGATAGCGAGTGTCAGAAAGTGATAGAGAGTGATAGAGAGTGTCAGAGAGTGATCGAGAGTGATAGAGAGTGTCTGAGAGTGTCAGAGAGTGTCAGAGCGTTTCAGAGAGTGATAGAGCGTGATAGAGAGTGTCATAGAGTGTCATTGAGTGATAGAGAGAGTCAGAGTGTGATAGAGAGTGATAGAGAGCGTCAGAGAGAGTCATAGAGTGATAGAGAGTATCAGAGTGTGTCACAGAATGTCTGAGATGGTCAGAGAGTGTCAGAGAGTGATAAAGAGTGATAGAGAGTTTCTGAGAGTGTCAGAGTGTGTCAGAGAGTTTCAGAGAGCGACAGAGAGTGATAGAGAGTGTCATGGAGTGTCATTGTGTGATAGAGAGTGTTAGAGAGTGATTGAGAGTGTCAGAGAGTGATAGAGAGTGCCAGTGATTGATATAGAGTTTCAGAGAGTGATTAAGAGTGTCAGTGAGTGTCAGAGAGTGATAGACAGTGTCTGAGAGTGTCAGAGAGTGTCTGAGAGTGTCTGAGAGTGTCAGAGTGTGTCAGAGAGTGTCAGAGAGTGATAGAGAGTGTCAGAGAGTGTCAGAAAGTAATAGAGAATGTCAGAATGTGATAGAGAGTGATAGAGAGTGTCAGAGAGTGTCTGAAAGTGTCAGAGTGTGCCAAAGAGTGTCAGAGAATGATAGAGAGTGATAGGGAGTGTCAGAGAGTGTCATTGAGTGTCCAAGAGTGTCAGAGAGTTTCAGAGAGTGATAGAGAGTGTCAGAGAGTGATAGAGAGTGTCAGAAAGTGATAGAGAGTGATAGAGAGTGTCAGAGAGTGATAGAGAGTGTCGGAGAGTGATAGAGAGTGATAGAGAGTGTCTGAGAGTGTCAGAGAGTGTCAGAGCGTTTCAGAGAGTGATAGAGAGTGTCATAGAGTGTCATTAAGTGATCGAGAGAGTCAGAGAGTGATCGAGAGTGTCAGAGAGTGATAGAGAGTGTCAGTGATTGATAGAGTGTCAGAGAGTCATTAAGAGTGTCAGTGAGTGTCAGAGAGTTTCAGAGTGTGATAGAGAGTGATAGAGAGCGTCAGAGAGAGTCATAGAGTGATAGAGAGTATCAGTGTGTGTCACAGAATGTCTGAGATGTTCAGAGAGTGTCAGAGAATGAAAAAGAGTGATAGAGAGTGTCTGAGAGTGTCAGAGTGTGTCAGAGAGTTTCAGAGAGCGACAGAGAGTGATAGAGAGTGTCATGGAGTGCCATTGATTGATAGAGAGTGTCAGAGAGTGATCGAGAGTGTCAGAGAGTGATAGAGAGTGCCAGTGATTGATAGAGAGTGTCAGAGAGTGATTAAGAGTGTCAGTGAGTGTCTGAGAGTGTCTGAGAGTCATAGAGAGTGTCTGAGAGTGTCAGAGAGTGTCTGAGAGTGTCAGAGAGTGTATAAGAGTGTCAGAGGGTGTCAGAGAGTGTCAGAGAGTGATTGAGAGTGTCAGAGAGTGATAGAGAGTGTCTGAGAGTGTCAGAGAGTGTCAGAGCGTTTCAGAGAGTGATAGCGAGTGTCATAGAGTGTCATTAAGTGATCGAGAGAGTCAGAGAGTGATCGAGAGTGTCAGAGAGTGATAGAGAGTGTCAGTGATTGATAGAGTGTCAGAGAGTCATTAAGAGTGTCAGTGAGTGTCAGAGAGTTTCAGAGTGTGATAGAGAGTGATAGAGAGCGTCAGAAAGAGTCATAGAGTGATAGAGAGTATCAGTGTGTGTCACAGAATGTCTGAGATGTTCAGAGAGTGTCAGAGAATGAAAAAGAGTGATAGAGAGTGTCTGAGAGTGTCAGAGTGTGTCAGAGAGTTTCAGAGAGCGACAGAGAGTGATAGAGAGTGTCATGGAGTGTCATTGAGTGATAGAGAGTGTCAGAGAGTGATCGAGAGTGTCAGAGAGTGATAGAGAGTGCCAGTGATTGATAGAGAGTGTCAGAGAGTGATTAAGAGTGTCAGTGAGTGTCTGAGAGTGTCTGAGAGTGATAGAGAGTGTCTGAGAGTGTCAGAGAGTGTCTGAGAGTGTCAGAGAGTGTATAAGAGTGTCAGAGGGTGTCAGAGAGTGTCAGAGAGTGATTGAGAGTGTCAGAGAGTGATAGAGAGTGTCTGAGAGTGTCAGAGAGTGTCTGCGAGTGTCAGAGAGTGATAAAGAGTGATAAAGAGCGATAGAGAGTGTCTGAGAGTGTCAGAGAGTGTCAGAGTTTGTCAGAGAGTGATAGAGAGTGTCAGAGAGTGATAGAGAGTGATAGAGAGTGTCAGAGAGTGGCATTGAGTGATAGAGAGTGTCTGAGAGTGTCTGAGAGTGTCTGAGAGTGTCAGAGAGTGTCAGAGAGTGATAGAGAGTGTCAAAGAGTGGTTAAGGTTTTCAGAGAGTGATAGAGAGTGTCTGAGAGTGTCAGAGAGTGTGAGAGAGTGTCAGAGAGTGACAGAGAGTGATAGAGAGTGTCAGAGAGTGGCATTGAGTGATAGAGAGTGTCCGAGAGGTTCCAAGAGTGATAGAGATTGTCAGAGAGTGATAGAGAGTGTCAGAAAGTGATAGAGAGTGATAGAGAGTGTCAGAGAGTGATAGAGAGTGATAGAGAGTGTCAGAGAGTGATAGAGAGTGATAGTGAGGGTCAGAGAGTGATTAAGAGTGATAGCGAGTTTCAGAGAGTGTCATTGAGTGTCAGAGAGTGTCAGAGCGTTTCAGAGAGTGATAGAGAGTGTCAGAGATTGATAGAGATTGATAGAGAGTGTCAGAGAGTGATAGAGAGTGTCAGAGAGTGATGGGGAGTGATAGAGAGTGTTTGAGTGTGTCACAGAGTGTCAGAGAGTGATAGAGAGTGATAGAGATTGTCAGAGAGTGTCATAAAGTGATAGAGAGTGTCAGAGAGCGTCAGAGAGTGTCAGCGAGTGTCAGCGAGTGTCAGAGAGTGATGGGGAGTGATAGAGAGTGTTTGAGTGTGTCACAGAGTGTCAGAGAGTGATAGAGAGTGATAGAGATTGTCAGAGAGTGTCATAAAGTGATAGAGAGTGTCAGAGAGCGTCAGAGAGTGTCAGCGAGTGTCAGCGAGTGTCACAGAGTGTCAGAGAGTGATAGAGAGTGTCTGAGGTGTCCGACAGTGACAGAGAGAGTCTGCGAGTGTCAGTGAGTGTCAGAGAGTGATATAGAGTGTCTGAGAGTGTCTGAGAGTGTCTGAGAGTGTCAGAGATTGTCAGAGTGTGTCAGAGAGTGATAGAGAGTGTCTGAGAATGTCAGAGAGTGTCAGAGTGTGTCAGAGTGTGTCAGAGTGTGTCAGATTGTGTCAGAGAGTGATAGACATTGATAGAGAGTGTATGAGAGTGTCAGAGAGTGTCTGAGAGAGTCAGAGAGTGATAGAGAGTGTCTGAGAGTGTCAGAGAGTGTCAGAGAGTGTCAGAGTGTGTCAGAGAGTAATAGAGAGTGATAGAGAGTGTCAGAGAGTGTCATACCGTGATAGAGAGTGTCAAAGAGTGTCAGAGAGAGATAGAAAGTGATTGAATGTGTCTGAGAGTGTCAGAGAGTGTCAGAGAGTGCCAGAGAGTGATAAAGAGTGATAGAGAGTGTCTGAGAGTGTCAGAGAGTGTCAGAGTGTGTCAGAGAGTGTCAGAGAGTGACAGAGAGGGTTAGAGAGTGTCAGAGAGTGTCATTGATTGATAGAGAGTGTCAGAGAGATTCAGAGAGTGATAGAGAGTGTCAGAGAGTGATAGAGAGTTTCAGAAAGTGATAGAGAGTGATAGAGAGTGTCAGAGAGTGATAGAGAGCTTCGGAGAGTGTCAGAGAGTGTCAGACAGTGTCAGAGAGTGATAGAGAGTGATAGGGAGTGTCAGAGAGTGTCATTGAGTTTCAGAGAGTGTCAGAGAGTTTCAGAGAGTGATAGAGAGTGTCAGAGAGTGATAGAGAGTGATAGAGAGTGATAGAGAGTGTCAGAGAGTGATTGAGAGTGTCAGAGAGTGATTGAGAGTGTCAGAGAGTGATTGAGAGTGTTAGTGAGTGTCTGAGAGTGTCTGAGAGTGTCTGAGAGTGTCAGAGTTTGTCAGAGTTTGTCAGAGTGTGTCAGAGAGTGATAGAGAGTGTCTGAGACTGTCAGAGAGTGTCAGAGAGTGTCAGAGTGTGTCAGAGTGTGTCAGAGTGTGTCAGATTGTGTCAGGGAGTGGTAGAGATTGATAGAGAGTTCATGAGAGTGTCAGAGAGTGCCTGAGAGTGTCAGAGAGTGTCAGAGCGTGATAGAGAGTGTCTGAGAGAGTCAGAGAGAGTCTGAGAGTGTCAGAGACTGATAGAGAGTGTCAGAGAGTGATAGAGAGTGATACAGAGTGATAGAGAGTGTCTGAGAGTGTCTGAGAGTGTCAGAGAGTGTCAGAGTGTGTCAGAGAGTAATAGAGAGTGATAGAGATTGTCAGAGAGTGTCATAGAGTGATAGAGAGTGTCAGAGAGTTTCAGAGAGTGATAGAGAGTGTCAGAGAGTGATAGAGAGTGTCAGAAAGTGGTAGAGAGTGATAGAGAGCGTCTGAGAGTGTCCGAGAGTTTCAGAGAGTGAGAGAGAGTGTCAGAGAGTGATAGAGAGTGTCAGAGAGAGATAGAAAGTGATTGAATGTGTCTGAGAGTGTCAGAGAGTGTCAGAGAGTGCCAGAGAGTGATAAAGAGTGATGGAGAGTGTCTGAGAGTGTCAGAGTGCGTCAGAGAGTGTCAGAGAGTGATAGAGTGTGATAGAGAGTATCAGAGAGTGTCATTGAGTGATAGAGAGTGTCAGAGAGTTTCAGAGAGTGATAGAGAGTGTCAGAGAGTGATAGAGAGTGTCAGAAAGTGGTAGAGAGTGATAGAGAGCGTCTGAGAGTGTCCGAGAGTTTCAGAGAGTGAGAGAGAGTGTCAGAGAGTGATAGAGAGTGTCAGAGAGTGATAGAGAGTGATAGTGAGTGTCTGAGAGTGTGAGAGAGTGTCAGAGTGTGTCAGGGAGAGCCAGAGAGTGATTGAGAGTGTCTGAGAGTGTCAGAGAGAGTCTGAGAGTGTCAGAGAGTGTCAGAGAGTGTCAGAGAGTGATACAGAGTGATAGAGATTGTCTGAGAGTGTCAGAGTGTGTCAGAGAGTGATAGAGAGTGTCAGAGAGTGATAGAGAGTGATAGTGAGTGATAGAGAGAGATAGAGAGTGATAGAGAGTGTCTGAGAGTATCTGAGAGTGTCAGAGAGTGTCAGAGAGTGATAGAGAGTGTCAAAGTGTGATTAAGGTTGTCTGAGAGTGATAGAGAGTGTCTGAGAGTGTCAGAGAGTGTCAGAGAGTGTCAGAGAGTGATAGAGAGTGTCAGAGAGTGGCATTGAGTGATAGAGAGTGTCCGAGAGTTTCCAAGAGTGATAGAGATTGTCAGAGAGTGATAGAGAGTGTCAGAAAGTGATAGAGAGTGATAGGGAATGTCAGAGAGTTTCATTGAGTTTCAGAGAGTGTCAGAGAGTTTCAGAGAGTGATAGAGAGTGATTGAGAGTGTCAGAGAGTGATTGAGAGTGTTAGTGAGTGTCTGAGAGTGTCTGAGAGTGTCTGAGAGTGTCAGAGTTTGTCAGAATTTGTCAGAGTGTGTCAGAGAGTGATAGAGAGTGTCTGAGACTGTCAGAGAGTGATAGAGAGTGATAGGGAGTGTCAGAGAGTGTCATTGAGTTTCAGAGAGTGTCATAGAGTGTCATTGAGTGATAGAGAGTGTCAGAGAGCGTCAGAGAGTGATCGAGAGTGTTAGAGAGTGATAGAGAGTGTCAGAGAATGATAGAGAGTGTCAGAGAGTGATAGAGAGTGATAGAGAGTGTCAGAGAGCGATTAAGAGTGTCAGAGAGTGTCAGAGAGTGTCAGAGAGTGATAGAGAGTGATAGAGAGTGTCTGAGAATGTCTGAGAATGTCAGAGAGTGCCTGAGAGTGTCAGAGAGTGATAAAGAGTGATAGAGAGTGTCTGAGAGTGTCAGAGAGTGTCAGAGTGTGTCAGAGAGTGTCAGAGAGTGATAGAGAGTGTCAGAGAGTGTCAGAGAGTGATAGAGAGTGTCAGAAAGTGATAGAGATTGATAGAGAGTGTCAGAGAGTGTCTGAGAGTGTCAGAGAGTGTCAGAGTGTGTCATAGAGTGTCATTGAGTGATAGAGAGTGTCAGAGAGCGTCAGAGAGTGATCGAGAGTGTCAGAGAGTGATAGAGAGTGTCAGAGAATGATAGAGAGTGTCAGAGAGTGATAGGGAGTGTCAGAGAGTGTCATTGAGTGTCCGAGAGTGTCAGAGAGTTTCAGAGAGTGATAGAGAGTGTCAGAGAGTGATAGAGAGTGTCAGAAAGTGATAGAGAGTGATAGAGAGTGTCAGAGAGTGATCGAGAGTGATAGAGAGTGTCTGAGAGTGTCAGAGAGTGTCAGAGCGTTTCAGAGAGTGATAGAGCGTGATAGAGAGTGTCATAGAGTGTCATTGAGTGATAGAGAGAGTCAGAGTGTGATAGAGAGTGATAGAGAGCGTCAGAGAGAGTCATAGAGTGATAGAGAGTATCAGAGTGTGTCACAGAATGTCTGAGATGGTCAGAGAGTGTCAGAGAGTGATAAAGAGTGATAGAGAGTTTCTGAGAGTGTCAGAGTGTGTCAGAGAGTTTCAGAGAGCGACAGAGAGTGATAGAGAGTGTCATGGAGTGTCATTGAGTGATAGAGAGTGTCATAGAGTGTTTGAGAGTGTCAGAGAGTGATAGAGAGTGCCAATGATTGATATAGAGTGTCAGAGAGTGATTAAGAGTGTCAGTGAGTGTCAGAGAGTGATAGACAGTGTCTGAGAGTGTCAGAGAGTGTCTGAGAGTGTCTGAGAGTGTCAGAGTGTGTCAGAGAGTGTCAGAGAGTGATAGAGAGTGTCAGAGAGTGTCAGAAAGTGATAGAGAATGTCAGAATGTGATAGAGAGTGATAGAGAGTGTCAGAGAGTGTCTGAAAGTGTCAGAGTGTGCCAAAGAGTGTCAGAGAATGATAGAGAGTGATAGGGAGTGTCAGAGAGTGTCATTGAGTGTCCGAGAGTATCAGAGAGTTTCAGAGAGTGATAGAGAGTGTCAGAGAGTGATAGAGAGTGTCAGAAAGTGATAGAGAGTGATAGAGAGTGTCAGAGAGTGATAGAGAGTGTCGGAGAGTGATAGAGAGTGATAGAGAGTGTCTGAGAGTGTCAGAGAGTGTCAGAGTGTTTCAGAGAGTGATAGAGAGTGTCATAGAGTGTCATTAAGTGATCGAGAGAGTCAGAGAGTGATCGAGAGTGTCAGAGAGTGATAGAGAGTGTCAGTGATTGATAGAGTGTCAGAGAGTCATTAAGAGTGTCAGTGAGTGGCAGAGAGTTTCAGAGTGTGATAGAGAGTGATAGAGAGCGTCAGAGAGAGTCATAGAGTGATAGAGAGTATCAGTGTGTGTCACAGAATGTCTGAGATGTTCAGAGAGTGTCAGAGAATGAAAAAGAGTGATAGAGAGTGTCTGAGAGTGTCAGAGTGTGTCAGAGAGTTTCAGAGAGCGACAGAGAGTGATAGAGAGTGTCATGGAGTGTCATTGAGTGATAGAGAGTGTCAGAGAGTGATCGAGAGTGTCAGAGAGTGATAGAGAGTGCCAGTGATTGATAGAGAGTGTCAGAGAGTGATTAAGAGTGTCAGTGAGTGTCTGAGAGTGTCTGAGAGTGATAGAGAGTGTCTGAGAGTGTCAGAGAGTGTCTGAGAGTGTCAGAGAGTGTATAAGAGTGTCAGAGGGTGTCAGAGAGTGTCAGAGAGTGATTGAGAGTGTCAGAGAGTGATAGAGAGTGTCTGAGAGTGTCAGAGAGTGTCTGCGAGTGTCAGAGAGTGATAAAGAGTGATAAAGAGCGATAGAGAGTGTCTGAGAGTGTCAGAGAGTGTCAGAGTTTGTCAGAGAGTGATAGAGAGTGTCAGAGAGTGATAGAGAGTGATAGAGAGTGTCAGAGAGTGGCATTGAGTGATAGAGAGTGTCTGAGAGTGTCTGAGAGTGTCTGAGAGTGTCAGAGAGTGTCAGAGAGTGATAGAGAGTGACAAAGAGTGATTAAGGTTTTCAGAGAGTGATAGAGAGTGTCTGAGAGTGTCAGAGAGTGTGAGAGAGTGTCAGAGAGTGACAGAGAGTGATAGAGAGTGTCAGAGAGTGGCATTGAGTGATAGAGAGTGTCCGAGAGGTTCCAAGAGTGATAGAGATTGTCAGAGAGTGATAGAGAGTGTCAGAAAGTGATAGAGAGTGATAGAGAGTGTCAGAGAGTGATAGAGAGTGATAGAGAGTGTCAGAGAGTGATAGAGAGTGATAGTGAGGGTCAGAGAGTGATTAAGAGTGATAGCGAGTTTCAGAGAGTGTCATTGAGTGTCAGAGAGTGTCAGAGAGTTTCAGAGAGTGATAGAGAGTGTCAGAGATTGATAGAGATTGATAGAGAGTGTCAGAGAGTGATAGAGAGTGATAGTGAGTGTCTGAGAGTGTCTGAGAGTGTCAGAGAGTGTCAGAGAGTGATGGGGAGTGATAGAGAGTGTTTGAGTGTGTCACAGAGTGTCAGAGAGTGATAGAGAGTGATAGAGATTGTCAGAGAGTGTCATAAAGTGATAGAGAGTGTCAGAGAGCGTCAGAGAGTGTCAGCGAGTGTCAGCGAGTGTCACAGAGTGTCAGAGAGTGATAGAGAGTGTCTGAGGTGTCCGACAGTGACAGAGAGAGTCTGTGAGTGTCAGTGAGTGTCAGAGAGTGATATAGAGTGTCTGAGAGTGTCTGAGAGTGTCTGAGAGTGTCAGAGAGTGTCAGAGTGTGTCAGAGAGTGATAGAGAGTGTCTGAGACTGTCAGAGAGTGTCAGAGTGTGTCAGAGTGTGTCAGAGTGTGTCAGATTGTGTCAGAGAGTGATATACATTGATAGAGAGTGTATGAGAGTGTCAGAGAGTGTCTGAGAGAGTCAGAGAGTGATAGAGAGTGTCTGAGAGTGTCAGAGAGTGTCAGAGAGTGTCAGAGTGTGTCAGAGAGTAATAGAGAGTGATAGAGAGTGTCAGAGAGTGTCATACCGTGATAGAGAGTGTCAAAGAGTGTCAGAGAGAGATAGAAAGTGATTGAATGTGTCTGAGAGTGTCAGAGAGTGTCAGAGAGTGCCAGAGAGTGATAAAGAGTGATAAAGAGTGATAGAGAGTGTCTGAGAGTGTCAGAGAGTGTCAGAGTGTGTCAGAGAGTGTCAGAGAGTGACAGAGAGGGTTAGAGAGTGTCAGAGAGTGTCATTGATTTATAGAGAGTGTCAGAGAGATTCAGAGAGTGATAGAGAGTGTCAGAGAGTGATAGAGAGTTTCAGAAAGTGATAGAGAGTGATAGAGAGTGTCAGAGAGTGATAGAGAGCTTCGGAGAGTGTCAGAGAGTGTCAGACAGTGTCAGAGAGTGATAGAGAGTGATAGGGAGTGTCAGAGAGTGTCATTGAGTTTCAGAGAGTGTCAGAGAGTTTCAGAGAGTGATAGAGAGTGTCAGAGAGTGATAGAGAGTGATAGAGAGTGATAGAGAGTGTCAGAGAGTGATTGAGAGTGTTAGTGAGTGTCTGAGAGTGTCTGAGAGTGTCTGAGAGTGTCAGAGTTTGTCAGAGTTTGTCAGAGTGTGTCAGAGAGTGATAGAGAGTGTCTGAGACTGTCAGAGAGTGTCAGAGAGTGTCAGAGTGTGTCAGAGTGTGTCAGATTGTGTCAGGGAGTGGTAGAGATTGATAGAGAGTTCATGAGAGTGTCAGAGAGTGCCTGAGAGTGTCAGAGAGTGTCAGAGCGTGATAGAGAGTGTCTGAGAGAGTCAGAGAGAGTCTGAGAGTGTCAGAGACTGATAGAGAGTGTCAGAGAGTGATAGAGAGTGATACAGAGTGATAGAGAGTGTCTGAGAGTGTCTGAGAGTGTCAGAGAGTGTCAGAGTGTGTCAGAGAGTAATAGAGAGTGATAGAGATTGTCAGAGAGTGTCATAGAGTGATAGAGAGTGTCAGAGAGTTTCAGAGAGTGATAGAGAGTGTCAGAGAGTGATAGAGAGTGTCAGAAAGTGGTAGAGAGTGATAGAGAGCGTCTGAGAGTGTCCGAGAGTTTCAGAGAGTGAGAGAGAGTGTCAGAGAGTGATAGAGAGTGTCAGAGAGAGATAGAAAGTGATTGAATGTGTCTGAGAGTGTCAGAGAGTGTCAGAGAGTGCCAGAGAGTGATAAAGAGTGATGGAGAGTGTCTGAGAGTGTCAGAGTGCGTCAGAGAGTGTCAGAGAGTGATAGAGTGTGATAGAGAGTATCAGAGAGTGTCATTGAGTGATAGAGAGTGTCAGAGAGTTTCAGAGAGTGATAGAGAGTGTCAGAGAGTGATAGAGAGTGTCAGAAAGTGGTAGAGAGTGATAGAGAGCATCTGAGAGTGTCCAAGAGTTTCAGAGAGTGAGAGAGAGTGTCAGAGAGTGATAGAGAGTGTCAGAGAGTGATAGAGAGTGATAGTGAGTGTCTGAGAGTGTGAGAGAGTGTCAGAGTGTGTCAGGGAGAGCCAGAGAGTGATTGAGAGTGTCTGAGAGTGTCAGAGAGTGTCAGAGTTTGTCAGAGAGTGATAGAGAGTGTCAGAGAGTGATAGAGAGTGATAGAGAGTGTCAGAGAGTGGCATTGAGTGATAGAGAGTGTCTGAGAGTGTCTGAGAGTGTCTGAGAGTGTCAGAGAGTGTCAGAGAGTGATAGAGAGTGTCAAAGAGTGATTAAGGTTTTCAGAGAGTGATAGAGAGTGTCTGAGAGTGTCAGAGAGTGTGAGAGAGTGTCAGAGAGTGACAGAGAGTGATAGAGAGTGTCAGAGAGTGGCATTGAGTGATAGAGAGTGTCCGAGAGGTTCCAAGAGTGATAGAGATTGTCAGAGAGTGATAGAGAGTGACAGAAAGTGATAGAGAGTGATAGAGAGTGTCAGAGAGTGAGAGAGAGTGATAGAGAGTGTCAGAGAGTGATAGAGAGTGATAGTGAGGGTCAGAGAGTGATTAAGAGTGATAGCGAGTTTCAGAGAGTGTCATTGAGTGTCAGAGAGTGTCAGAGAGTTTCAGAGAGTGATAGAGAGTGTCAGAGATTGATAGAGATTGATAGAGAGTGTCAGAGAGTGATAGAGAGTGATAGTGAGTGTCTGAGAGTGTCAGAGAGTGTCAGAGAGTGATGGGGAGTGATAGAGAGTGTTTGAGTGTGTCACAGAGTGTCAGAGAGTGATAGAGAGTGATAGAGATTGTCAGAGAGTGTCATAAAGTGATAGAGAGTGTCAGAGAGCGTCAGAGAGTGTCAGCGAGTGTCAGCGAGTGTCACAGAGTGTCAGAGAGTGATAGAGAGTGTCTGAGGTGTCCGACAGTGACAGAGAGAGTCTGTGAGTGTCAGTGAGTGTCGGAGAGTGATATAGAGTGTCTGAGAGTGTCTGAGAGTGTCTGAGAGTGTCAGAGATTGTCAGAGTGTGTCAGAGAGTGATAGAGAGTGTCTGAGACTGTCAGAGAGTGTCAGAGTGTGTCAGAGTGTGTCAGATTGTGTCAGAGAGTGATATACATTGATAGAGAGTGTATGAGAGTGTCAGAGAGTGTCTGAGAGAGTCAGAGAGTGATAGAGAGTGTCTGAGAGTGTCAGAGAGTGTCAGAGAGTGTCAGAGTGTGTCAGAGAGTAATAGAGAGTGATAGAGAGTGTCAGAGAGTGTCATACCGTGATAGAGAGTGTCAAAGAGTGTCAGAGAGAGATAGAAAGTGATTGAATGTGTCTGAGAGTGTCAGAGAGTGTCAGAGAGTGCCAGAGAGTGATAAAGAGTGATAAAGAGTGATAGAGAGTGTCTGAGAGTGTCAGAGAGTGTCAGAGTGTGTCAGAGAGTGTCAGTGAGTGACAGAGAGGGTTAGATAGTGTCAGAGAGTGTCATTGATTTATAGAGAGTGTCAGAGAGATTCAGAGAGTGATAGAGAGTGTCAGAGAGTGATAGAGAGTTTCAGAAAGTGATAGAGAGTGATAGAGAGTGTCAGAGAGTGATAGAGAGCTTCGGAGAGTGTCAGAGAGTGTCAGACAGTGTCAGAGAGTGATAGAGAGTGATAGGGAGTGTCAGAGAGTGTCATTGAGTTTCAGAGAGTGTCAGAGAGTTTCAGAGAGTGATAGAGAGTGTCAGAGAGTGATAGAGAGTGATAGAGAGTGATAGAGAGTGTCAGAGAGTGATTGAGAGTGTTAGTGAGTGTCTGAGAGTGTCTGAGAGTGTCTGAGAGTGTCAGAGTTTGTCAGAGTTTGTCAGAGTGTGTCAGAGAGTGATAGAGAGTGTCTGAGACTGTCAGAGAGTGTCAGAGAGTGTCAGAGTGTGTCAGAGTGTGTCAGATTGTGTCAGGGAGTGGTAGAGATTGATAGAGAGTTCATGAGAGTGTCAGAGAGTGTCTGTGAGTGTCAGAGAGTGTCAGAGCGTGATAGAGAGTGTCTGAGAGAGTCAGAGAGAGTCTGAGAGTGTCAGAGACTGATAGAGAGTGTCAGAGAGTGATAGAGAGTGATACAGAGTGATAGAGAGTGTCTGAGAGTGTCTGAGAGTGTCAGAGAGTGTCAGAGTGTGTCAGAGAGTAATAGAGAGTGATAGAGATTGTCAGAGAGTGTCATAGAGTGATAGAGAGTGTCAGAGAGTTTCAGAGAGTGATAGAGAGTGTCAGAGAGTGATAGAGAGTGTCAGAAAGTGGTAGAGAGTGATAGAGAGCGTCTGAGAGTGTCCGAGAGTTTCAGAGAGTGAGAGAGAGTGTCAGAGAGTGATAGAGAGTGTCAGAGAGAGATAGAAAGTGATTGAATGTGTCTGAGAGTGTCAGAGAGTGTCAGAGAGTGCCAGAGAGTGATAAAGAGTGATGGAGAGTGTCTGAGAGTGTCAGAGTGCGTCAGAGAGTGTCAGAGAGTGATAGAGTGTGATAGAGAGTATCAGAGAGTGTCATTGAGTGATAGAGAGTGTCAGAGAGTTTCAGAGAGCGATAGAGAGTGTCAGAGAGTGATAGAGAGTGTCAGAAAGTGGTAGAGAGTGATAGAGAGCATCTGAGAGTGTCCGAGAGTTTCAGAGAGTGAGAGAGAGTGTCAGAGAGTGATAGAGAGTGTCAGAGAGTGATAGAGAGTGATAGTGAGTGTCTGAGAGTGTGAGAGAGTGTCAGAGTGTGTCAGGGAGAGCCAGAGAGTGATTGAGAGTGTCTGAGAGTGTCAGAGAGTGTCTGAGAGTGTCAGAGAGTGTCAGAGAGTGTCAGAGAGTGATACAGAGTGATAGAGATTGTCTGAGAGTGTCAGAGTGTGTCAGAGAGTGATAGAGAGTGTCAGAGAGTGATAGAGAGTGATAGTGAGTGATAGAGAGAGATAGAGAGTGATAGAGAGTGTCTGAGAGTATCTGAGAGTGTCAGAGAGTGTCAGAGAGTGATAGAGAGTGTCAAAGTGTGATTAAGGTTGTCTGAGAGTGATAGAGAGTGTCTGAGAGTGTCAGAGAGTGTCAGAGAGTGTCAGAGAGTGATAGAGAGTGTCAGAGAGTGGCATTGAGTGATAGAGAGTGTCCGAGAGTTTCCAAGAGTGATAGAGATTGTCAGAGAGTGATAGAGAGTGGCAGAAAGTGATAGAGAGTGATAGGGAATGTCAGAGAGTTTCATTGAGTTTCAGAGAGTGTCAGAGAGTTTCAGAGAGTGATAGAGAGTGATTGAGAGTGTCAGAGAGTGATTGAGAGTGTTAGTGAGTGTCTGAGAGTGTCTGAGAGTGTCTGAGAGTGTCAGAGTTTGTCAGAATTTGTCAGAGTGTGTCAGAGAGTGATAGAGAGTGTCTGAGACTGTCAGAGAGTGTCAGAGTGTGTCAGAGTGTGTCAGAGTAAGTCAGAGAGTGATAGAGATTGATAGAGAGTGTATGAGAGTGTCAGAGAGTGTCTGTGAGTGTCAGAGAGTGTCAGAAAGTGTCAGAGAGTGATGGAGAGTGTCTGAGAGTGTCAGAGAGTGTCAGAGAGAGTCTGAGAGTGTCAGAGAGTGTCAGAGAGTGATAGAGAGTGTCTGAGAGTGAAAGAGAGTGTCAGAGAGTGTGAGAGAGTGTCAGAGTGTGTCAGAGAGAGCCAGAGAGTGATTGAGAGTGTCTGAGAGTGTCAGAGAGTGTCAGAGAGTGTCAGAGAGTGATAGAGAGTGTCGAGAGTTTCCAAGAGTGATAGAGATTGTCAGAGAGTGATAGAGAGTTTCAGAAAGTGATAGAGAGTGATAGAGAGTGTCAGAGAGTGATAGAGAGCTTCGGAGAGTGTCAGAGAGTGTCAGACAGTGTCAGAGAGTGATAGAGAGTGATAGGGAGTGTCAGAGAGTGTCATTGAGTTTCAGAGAGTGTCAGAGAGTTTCAGAGAGTGATAGAGAGTGTCAGAGAGTGATAGAGAGTGATAGAGAGTGTCAGAGAGTGATTGAGAGTGTTAGTGAGTGTCTGAGAGTGTCTGAGATTGTCTGAGAGTGTCAGAGTTTGTCAGAGTGTGTCAGAGAGTGATAGAGAGTGTCTGAGACTGTCAGAGAGTGTCAGAGTGTGTCAGAGTGTGTCAGAGTGTGTCGGAGTGAATCAGAGATTGATAGAGATTGATAGAGAGTGTATGAGAGTGTCAGAGAGTGTCTGTGAGTGTCAGAGAGTGTCAGAAAGTGTCAGAGAGTGATGGAGAGTGTCTGAGAGTGTCAGAGAGTGTCAGAGAGAGTCTGAGAGTGTCAGAGAGTGTCAGAGAGTGATAGAGAGTGTCTGAGAGTGTCAGAGATTGTCAGAGTGTGTCAGAGAGTGATAGAGAGTGTCTGAGACTGTCAGAGAGTGTCAGAGTGTGTCAGAGTGTGTCAGATTGTGTCAGGGAGTGGTAGAGATTGATAGAGAGTTCATGTGAGTCTCAGAGAGTGCCTGAGAGTGTCAGAGAGTGTCAGAGCGTGATAGAGAGTGTCTGAGAGAGTCAGAGAGAGTCTGAGAGTGTCAGAGACTGATAGAGAGTGTCAGAGAGTGATAGAGAGTGATACAGAGTGATAGAGAGTGTCTGAGAGTGTCTGAGAGTGTCAGAGAGTGTCAGAGTGTGTCAGAGAGTAATAGAGAGTGATAGAGAGTGTCATAGAGTGATAGAGAGTGTCAAAGAGTGTCAGAGAGAGAAAGAAAGTGATTGAATGTGTCTGAGCGTGTCAGAGAGTGCCAGAGAGTGATAAAGAGTGATAGAGAGTGTCTGAGAGTGTCAGAGTGCGTCAGAGAGTGTCAGAGAGTGATAGAGTGTGATAGAGAGTATCAGAGAGTGTCATTGAGTGATAGAGAGTGTCAGAGAGTTTCAGAGAGTGATAGAGAGTGTCAGAGAGTGATAGAGAGTGTCAGAAAGTGGTAGAGAGTGATAGAGAGCGTCTGAGAGTGTCCGAGAGTTTCAGAGAGTGAGAGAGAGTGTCAGAGAGTGATAGAGAGTGTTAGAGAGTGTCAGAGATTGATATAGAGTGATAGTGAGTGTCTGAGAGTGTGAGAGAGTGTCAGAGTGTGTCAGGGAGAGCCAGAGAGTGATTGAGAGTGTCTGAGAGTGTCAGAGAGTGTCTGAGAGTGTCTGAGCGTGTCTGAGAGTGTCAGATAGTTTCAGAGAGTGTCAGAGAGTGTCAGAGAGAGTCTGAGAGTGTCTGAGAATGTCAGAGAGTGTCAGAGAGTGTCAGCGAGTTTCAGAGAGTGATACAGAGTGATATAGAGTGTCTGAGAGTGTCAGCGAGTGTCAGAGAGTCATAGAGAGTGTCTGAGAGTGTCAGAGAGTGTCTGAGAGTGTCAGAGAGTGACAGAGAGTGTCTGTGATTGTCAGAGAGTGATATAGAGTGTCAGAGAGTGTCAGAGAGTGATAGAGAGTGTCTGAGAATGTCAGAGAGTGTCAGAGATTGTCTGAGAGTGTCAGAGAGTGACAGAGAGTGTCTGCGAGTGTCAGTGATTGTCAGAGAGTGTCTGAGAGTGTCTGAGAGTGTCTGAGAGTGTCTGAGAGTGGCAGAGAGTGATATAGAGTGTCTGAGAGTGTCTGAGAGTGTCTGAGAGTGAAAGAGAGAATCTGAGAGTGTCAGAGAGTGTCAGAGAGTGATAGAGAGTGTCAGAGAGTGATAGAGAGTGTCTGAGAGTGTCAGAGAGTGTGAGAGAGTGTCAGAGTGTGTCAGATTGTGTCAGAGAGCAATAGAGATTGATAGATAGTGTTTGAGAGTGTCAGAGAGTGTCTGAGAGTGATAGAGAGTGTCAGAGAGTGATAGAGAGTGTCTCAGAGTGTCAGAGAGAGTCTGAGAGTGTCAAGGAGTGTCAGAGAGTGATAGAGAGTGTCAGAGAGTGATAGAGAGTGTCTGAGAGTGTCAGAGGGTGTCTGAGAGTGTCAGAGAGTGATAGAGAGTGATACAGAGTGATAGAGAGTGTCTGAGAGTGATAGAGAGTGATACAGAGTGATAGAGAGTGTCTGAGAGAGTTAGAGAGCATCTGAGAGTGTCAGAGAGTGTCAGAGAGTGTCAGAGAGTGATACAGAGTGATAGAGAGAGTCTGAGTGTGTCAGAGAGTGTCAGAGAGTGATAGAGAGTGTCAGCGAGTGATAGAGAGTGTCTGAGAGTGTCAGAGAGAGTCTGAGAGAGTCTGAGAGTGTGAGAGAGTGTCAGAGTGTGTCAGAGAGAGCCAGAGAGTGATTGAGAGTGTCTGAGAGTGTCAGAGGGTGTCTGAGAGTTTCAGAGAGTGTCAGAGAGTGTCAGAGAGTGTCAGAGAGTGTCTGAGAGTGTCAGAGAGAATCTGAGAGTGTCAGAGAGTGTCAGAGAGTGATAGAGAGTGTCAGAGAGTGATAGAGAGTGTCTGAGAGTGTCAGAGAGTGATAGAGAGTGTCTGAGAGTGAAAGAGAGAATCTGAGAGTGTCAGAGAGTGTCAGAGAGTGATAGAGAGTGTCAGAGAGTGATAGAGAGTGTCTGAGAGTGTCAGAGAGTGTGAGAGAGTGTCAGAGTGTGTCAGATTGTGTCAGAGAGCAATAGAGATTGATAGATAGTGTTTGAGAGTGTCAGAGAGTGTCTGAGAGTGATAGAGAGTGTCAGAGAGTGATAGAGAGTGTCTGAGAGTGTCAGAGGGTGTCTGAGAGTGTCAGAGAGTGATAGAGAGTGATACAGAGTGATAGAGAGTGTCTGAGAGTGATAGAGAGTGATACAGAGTGATAGAGAGTGTCTGAGAGAGTTAGAGAGCATCTGAGAGTGTCAGAGAGTGTCAGAGAGTGTCAGAGAGTGATACAGAGTGATAGAGAGAGTCTGAGAGTGTCAGAGAGTGTCAGAGAGTGATAGAGAGTGTCAGCGAGTGATAGAGAGTGTCTGAGAGTGTCAGAGAGAGTCTGAGAGAGTCTGAGAGTGTGAGAGAGTGTCAGAGTGTGTCAGAGAGAGCCAGAGAGTGATTGAGAGTGTCTGAGAGTGTCAGAGGGTGTCTGAGAGTTTCAGAGAGTGTCAGAGAGTGTCAGAGAGTGTCAGAGAGTGATAGAGAGTGATACAGAGTGATAGAGAGTGTCTGAGAGTGTCTGAGAGTGATACAGAGTGATAGAGAGTGTCTGAGAGTGTCAGAGAGAATCTGAGAGTGTCAGAGAGTGTCAGAGAGTGATAGAGAGTGTCAGAGAGTGATAGAGAGTGTCTGAGAGTGTCAGAGAGTGATATAGAGTGTCTGAGAGTGAAAGAGAGAATCTGAGAGTGTCAGAGAGTATCAGAGAGTGATAGAGAGTGTCAGAGAGTGATAGAGAGTGTCTGAGAGTGTCAGAGAGAATCTGAGAGTGTCTGAGAGTGTGAGAGAGTGTCAGAGTGTGTCAGAGAGAGCCAGAGAGTGATTGAGAGTGTCTGAGAGTGTCAGAGGGTGTCTGAGAGTGTCAGAGAGTGTCAGAGAGTGATAGAGAGTGATACAGAGTGATAGTGAGTGTCTGAGAGTGTCAGAGAGTGTCAGAGAGTGATGGGGAGTGATAGAGAGTGTTTGAGTGTGTCACAGAGTGTCAGAGAGTGATAGAGAGTGATAGAGATTGTCAGAGAGTGTCATAAAGTGATAGAGAGTGTCAGAGAGCGTCAGAGAGTGTCAGCGAGTGTCAGCGAGTGTCACAGAGTGTCAGAGAGTGATAGAGAGTGTCTGAGGTGTCCGACAGTGACAGAGAGAGTCTGTGAGTGTCAGTGAGTGTCGGAGAGTGATATAGAGTGTCTGAGAGTGTCTGAGAGTGTCTGAGAGTGTCAGAGATTGTCAGAGTGTGTCAGAGAGTGATAGAGAGTGTCTGAGACTGTCAGAGAGTGTCAGAGTGTGTCAGATTGTGTCAGAGAGTGATATACATTGATAGAGAGTGTATGAGAGTGTCAGAGAGTGTCTGAGAGAGTCAGAGAGTGATAGAGAGTGTCTGAGAGTGTCAGAGAGTGTCAGAGAGTGTCAGAGTGTGTCAGAGAGTAATAGAGAGTGATAGAGAGTGTCAGAGAGTGTCATACCGTGATAGAGAGTGTCAAAGAGTGTCAGAGAGAGATAGAAAGTGATTGAATGTGTCTGAGAGTGTCAGAGAGTGTCAGAGAGTGCCAGAGAGTGATAAAGAGTGATAAAGAGTGATAGAGAGTGTCTGAGAGTGTCAGAGAGTGTCAGAGTGTGTCAGAGAGTGTCAGTGAGTGACAGAGAGGGTTAGATAGTGTCAGAGAGTGTCATTGATTTATAGAGAGTGTCAGAGAGATTCAGAGAGTGATAGAGAGTGTCAGAGAGTGATAGAGAGTTTCAGAAAGTGATAGAGAGTGATAGAGAGTGTCAGAGAGTGATAGAGAGCTTCGGAGAGTGTCTGAGAGTGTCAGAGTTTGTCAGAGTTTGTCAGAGTGTGTCAGAGAGTAATAGAGAGTGATAGAGATTGTCAGAGAGTGTCATAGAGTGATAGAGAGTGTCAGAGAGTTTCAGAGAGTGATAGAGAGTGTCAGAGAGTGATAGAGAGTGTCAGAAAGTGGTAGAGAGTGATAGAGAGCGTCTGAGAGTGTCCGAGAGTTTCAGAGAGTGAGAGAGAGTGTCAGAGAGTGATAGAGAGTGTCAGAGAGAGATAGAAAGTGATTGAATGTGTCTGAGAGTGTCAGAGAGTGTCAGAGAGTGCCAGAGAGTGATAAAGAGTGATGGAGAGTGTCTGAGAGTGTCAGAGTGCGTCAGAGAGTGTCAGAGAGTGATAGAGTGTGATAGAGAGTATCAGAGAGTGTCATTGAGTGATAGAGAGTGTCAGAGAGTTTCAGAGAGCGATAGAGAGTGTCAGAGAGTGATAGAGAGTGTCAGAAAGTGGTAGAGAGTGATAGAGAGCATCTGAGAGTGTCCGAGAGTTTCAGAGAGTGAGAGAGAGTGTCAGAGAGTGATAGAGAGTGTCAGAGAGTGATAGAGAGTGATAGTGAGTGTCTGAGAGTGTGAGAGAGTGTCAGAGTGTGTCAGGGAGAGCCAGAGAGTGATTGAGAGTGTCTGAGAGTGTCAGAGAGTGTCTGAGAGTGTCAGAGAGTGTCAGAGAGTGTCAGAGAGTGATACAGAGTGATAGAGATTGTCTGAGAGTGTCAGAGTGTGTCAGAGAGTGATAGAGAGTGTCAGAGAGTGATAGAGAGTGATAGTGAGTGATAGAGAGAGATAGAGAGTGATAGAGAGTGTCTGAGAGTATCTGAGAGTGTCAGAGAGTGTCAGAGAGTGATAGAGAGTGTCAAAGTGTGATTAAGGTTGTCTGAGAGTGATAGAGAGTGTCTGAGAGTGTCAGAGAGTGTCAGAGAGTGTCAGAGAGTGATAGAGAGTGTCAGAGAGTGGCATTGAGTGATAGAGAGTGTCCGAGAGTTTCCAAGAGTGATAGAGATTGTCAGAGAGTGATAGAGAGTGGCAGAAAGTGATAGAGAGTGATAGGGAATGTCAGAGAGTTTCATTGAGTTTCAGAGAGTGTCAGAGAGTTTCAGAGAGTGATAGAGAGTGATTGAGAGTGTCAGAGAGTGATTGAGAGTGTTAGTGAGTGTCTGAGAGTGTCTGAGAGTGTCTGAGAGTGTCAGAGTTTGTCAGAATTTGTCAGAGTGTGTCAGAGAGTGATAGAGAGTGTCTGAGACTGTCAGAGAGTGTCAGAGTAAGTCAGAGAGTGATAGAGATTGATAGAGAGTGTATGAGAGTGTCAGAGAGTGTCTGTGAGTGTCAGAGAGTGTCAGAAAGTGTCAGAGAGTGATGGAGAGTGTCTGAGAGTGTCAGAGAGTGTCAGAGAGAGTCTGAGAGTGTCAGAGAGTGTCAGAGAGTGATAGAGAGTGTCTGAGAGTGAAAGAGAGTGTCAGAGAGTGTGAGAGAGTGTCAGAGTGTGTCAGAGAGAGCCAGAGAGTGATTGAGAGTGTCTGAGAGTGTCAGAGAGTGTCAGAGAGTGTCAGAGAGTGATAGAGAGTGTCGAGAGTTTCCAAGAGTGATAGAGATTGTCAGAGAGTGATAGAGAGTTTCAGAAAGTGATAGAGAGTGATAGAGAGTGTCAGAGAGTGATAGAGAGCTTCGGAGAGTGTCAGAGAGTGTCAGACAGTGTCAGAGAGTGATAGAGAGTGATAGGGAGTGTCAGAGAGTGTCATTGAGTTTCAGAGAGTGTCAGAGAGTTTCAGAGAGTGATAGAGAGTGTCAGAGAGTGATAGAGAGTGATAGAGAGTGTCTGAGAGTGATTGAGAGTGTTAGTGAGTGTCTGAGAGTGTCTGAGATTGTCTGAGAGTGTCAGAGTTTGTCAGAGTGTGTCAGAGAGTGATAGAGAGTGTCTGAGACTGTCAGAGAGTGTCAGAGTGTGTCAGAGTGTGTCAGAGTGTGTCAGAGTGAATCAGAGATTGATAGAGATTGATAGAGAGTGTCATTGAGTTTCAGAGAGTGTCAGAGAGTTTCAGAGAGTGATAGAGAGTGTCAGAGAGTGATAGAGAGTGTCTGAGAGTGTCAGAGAGTGTCAGAGAGTGATTGAGAGTGTTAGTGAGTGTCTGAGAGTGTCTGAGAGTGTCTGAGAGTGTCAGAGTTTGTCAGAGTGTGTCAGAGAGTGATAGAGAGTGTCTGAGACTGTCAGAGAGTGTCAGAGTGTGTCAGAGTGTGTCAGATTGTGTCAGGGAGTGGTAGAGATTGATAGAGAGTTCATGTGAGTCTCAGAGAGTGCCTGAGAGTGTCAGAGAGTGTCAGAGCGTGATAGAGAGTGTCTGAGAGAGTCAGAGAGAGTCTGAGAGTGTCAGAGACTGATAGAGAGTGTCAGAGAGTGATAGAGAGTGATACAGAGTGATAGAGAGTGTCTGAGAGTGTCTGAGAGTGTCAGAGAGTGTCAGAGTGTGTCAGAGAGTAATAGAGAGTGATAGAGAGTGTCATAGAGTGATAGAGAGTGTCAAAGAGTGTCAGAGAGAGAAAGAAAGTGATTGAATGTGTCTGAGCGTGTCAGAGAGTGCCAGAGAGTGATAAAGAGTGATAGAGAGTGTCTGAGAGTGTCAGAGTGCGTCAGAGAGTGTCAGAGAGTGATAGAGTGTGATAGAGAGTATCAGAGAGTGTCATTGAGTGATAGAGAGTGTCAGAGAGTTTCAGAGAGTGATAGAGAGTGTCAGAGAGTGATAGAGAGTGTCAGAAAGTGGTAGAGAGTGATAGAGAGCGTCTGAGAGTGTCCGAGAGTTTCAGAGAGTGAGAGAGAGTGTCAGAGAGTGATAGAGAGTGTTAGAGAGTGTCAGAGATTGATATAGAGTGATAGTGAGTGTCTGAGAGTGTGAGAGAGTGTCAGAGTGTGTCAGGGAGAGCCAGAGAGTGATTGAGAGTGTCTGAGAGTGTCAGAGAGTGTCTGAGAGTGTCTGAGCGTGTCTGAGAGTGTCAGATAGTTTCAGAGAGTGTCAGAGAGTGTCAGAGAGAGTCTGAGAGTGTCTGAGAATGTCAGAGAGTGTCAGAGAGTGTCAGCGAGTTTCAGAGAGTGATACAGAGTGATATAGAGTGTCTGAGAGTGTCAGCGAGTGTCAGAGAGTCATAGAGAGTGTCTGAGAGTGTCAGAGAGTGTCTGAGAGTGTCAGAGAGTGACAGAGAGTGTCTGTGATTGTCAGAGAGTGATATAGAGTGTCAGAGAGTGTCAGAGAGTGATAGAGAGTGTCTGAGAATGTCAGAGAGTGTCAGAGATTGTCTGAGAGTGTCAGAGAGTGTCTGCGAGTGTCAGTGATTGTCAGAGAGTGTCTGAGAGTGTCTGAGAGTGTCTGAGAGTGTCTGAGAGTGGCAGAGAGTGATATAGAGTGTCTGAGAGTGTCTGAGAGTGTCTGAGAGTGAAAGAGAGAATCTGAGAGTGTCAGAGAGTGTCAGAGAGTGATAGAGAGTGTCAGAGAGTGATAGAGAGTGTCTGAGAGTGTCAGAGAGTGTGAGAGAGTGTCAGAGTGTGTCAGATTGTGTCAGAGAGCAATAGAGATTGATAGATAGTGTTTGAGAGTGTCAGAGAGTGTCTGAGAGTGATAGAGAGTGTCAGAGAGTGATAGAGAGTGTCTCAGAGTGTCAGAGAGAGTCTGAGAGTGTCAAGGAGTGTCAGAGAGTGATAGAGAGTGTCAGAGAGTGATAGAGAGTGTCTGAGAGTGTCAGAGGGTGTCTGAGAGTGTCAGAGAGTGATAGAGAGTGATACAGAGTGATAGAGAGTGTCTGAGAGTGATAGAGAGTGATACAGAGTGATAGAGAGTGTCTGAGAGAGTTAGAGAGCATCTGAGAGTGTCAGAGAGTGTCAGAGAGTGTCAGAGAATGATACAGAGTGATAGAGAGAGTCTGAGTGTGTCAGAGAGTGTCAGAGAGTGATAGAGAGTGTCAGCGAGTGATAGAGAGTGTCTGAGAGTGTCAGAGAGAGTCTGAGAGAGTCTGAGAGTGTGAGAGAGTGTCAGAGTGTGTCAGAGAGAGCCAGAGAGTGATTGAGAGTGTCTGAGAGTGTCAGAGGGTGTCTGAGAGTTTCAGAGAGTGTCAGAGAGTGTCAGAGAGTGTCAGAGAGTGTCTGAGAGTGTCAGAGAGAATCTGAGAGTGTCAGAGAGTGTCAGAGAGTGATAGAGAGTGTCAGAGAGTGATAGAGAGTGTCTGAGAGTGTCAGAGAGTGATAGAGAGTGTCTGAGAGTGAAAGAGAGAATCTGAGAGTGTCAGAGAGTGTCAGAGAGTGATAGAGAGTGTCAGAGAGTGATAGAGAGTGTCTGAGAGTGTCAGAGAGTGTGAGAGAGTGTCAGAGTGTGTCAGATTGTGTCAGAGAGCAATAGAGATTGATAGATAGTGTTTGAGAGTGTCAGAGAGTGTCTGAGAGTGATAGAGAGTGTCAGAGAGTGATAGAGAGTGTCTGAGAGTGTCAGAGGGTGTCTGAGAGTGTCAGAGAGTGATAGAGAGTGATACAGAGTGATAGAGAGTGTCTGAGAGTGATAGAGAGTGATACAGAGTGATAGAGAGTGTCTGAGAGAGTTAGAGAGCATCTGAGAGTGTCAGAGAGTGTCAGAGAGTGTCAGAGAGTGATACAGAGTGATAGAGAGAGTCTGAGAGTGTCAGAGAGTGTCAGAGAGTGATAGAGAGTGTCAGCGAGTGATAGAGAGTGTCTGAGAGTGTCAGAGAGAGTCTGAGAGAGTCTGAGAGTGTGAGAGAGTGTCAGAGTGTGTCAGAGAGAGCCAGAGAGTGATTGAGAGTGTCTGAGAGTGTCAGAGGGTGTCTGAGAGTTTCAGAGAGTGTCAGAGAGTGTCAGAGAGTGTCAGAGAGTGATAGAGAGTGATACAGAGTGATAGAGAGTGTCTGAGAGTGTCTGAGAGTGATACAGAGTGATAGAGAGTGTCTGAGAGTGTCAGAGAGAATCTGAGAGTGTCAGAGAGTGTCAGAGAGTGATAGAGAGTGTCAGAGAGTGATAGAGAGTGTCTGAGAGTGTCAGAGAGTGATATAGAGTGTCTGAGAGTGAAAGAGAGAATCTGAGAGTGTCAGAGAGTGTCAGAGAGTGATAGAGAGTGTCAGAGAGTGATAGAGAGTGTCTGAGAGTGTCAGAGAGAATCTGAGAGTGTCTGAGAGTGTGAGAGAGTGTCAGAGTGTGTCAGAGAGAGCCAGAGAGTGATTGAGAGTGTCTGAGAGTGTCAGAGGGTGTCTGAGAGTGTCAGAGAGTGTCAGAGAGTGATAGAGAGTGATACAGAGTGATAGAGAGTGTCTGAGAGTGTCAGAGAGTGTCAGAGAGTGATAGAGATTGTCTGAGAGTGTCAGAGAGTGTCAGAGAGTGATAGAGAGTGTCTGAGAGTGTCTGAGAGTGTCTGAGAGTGTCAGAGAGTGTCAGAGAGTGTCAGAGAGTGTCTGAGAGTGTCAGAGAGTGTCATAGAGTGACATAGCGTGTCAAAGAGTGTCAGAGAGAGATAGAAAGTGATTGAATGTGTCTGAGAGTGTCAGAGAGTGTCAGAGAGTGCCAGAGAGTGATAAAGAGTGATCGAGAGTGTCAGAGAGTGTCAGAGAATGAAAGAGAGTGTCTGAGAGTGTCAGAGAGTGTCATAGAGTGATATAGAGTGTCAAAGAGTGTCAGAGAGAGATATAAAGTGATTGAATGTGTCTGAAATTGTCAGAGAGTGTCAGAGAGTGATAAAGAGTGATAGAGAGTGTCTGAGAGTGTCAGAGAGTGTTAGAGTGTGTCAGAGAGTGTCAGAGAGTGTCAGAGAGTGATAGAGAGTGATAGAGAGTGTCAGAGAGTGTCATTGAGTGATAGAGAGTGTCAGAGAGTTTCAGAGAGTGATAGAGACTTTCAGAGAGTGATAGAGAGTGTCAGAAAGTGATAGAGAGTGATCGAGAGTGTCAGAGAGTGATAGAGATCGTCTGAGAGTGTCAGAGAGTGTCAGAGAGTGATAGAGAGTGATAGGGAGTGTCAGAGAGTGTCATTGAGTGTCAGAGAGTGTCAGAGAGTTTCAGAGAGTGATAGAGAGTGTCAGAGAGTGATAGAGAGTGTCAGAGAGTGATAGAGAGTGTCAGAGAGTGATAGAGAGTGATAGAGAGTGTCTGAGAGTGTCTGAGAGTGTCAGAGAGTAATAGAGAGTGATAGAGAGCGTCATAGAGTGATAGAGAGTGTCAAAGAGTGTCAGAGAGAGATAGAAAATGATTGAATGTGTCTGAGAGTGTCAGAGAGTGTCAGAGAGTGCCAGAGAGTGATAAAGAGTGATAGAGAGTGTCTGAGAGTGTCAGAGTGCGTCAGAGAGTGTCAGAGAGTGATAGAGTGTGATAGAGAGTATCAGAGAGTGTCATTGAGTGATAGAGAGTGTCAGAGAGTTTCAGAGAGTGATAGAGAGTGTCAGAGAGTGATAGAGAGTGTCAGAAAGTGGTAGAGAGTGATAGAGAGCGTCTGAGAGTGTCCGAGAGTTTCAGAGAGTGAGAGAGAGTGTCAGAGAGTGATAGAGAGTGTTAGAGAGTGTCAGAGAGTGATAGAGAGTGATAGTGAGTGTCTGAGAGTGTGAGATAGTGTCAGAGTGTGTCAGGGAGAGCCAGAGAGTGATTGAGAGTGTCTGAGAGTGTCAGAGAGTGTCTGAGAGTGTCTGAGCGTGTCTGAGAGTGTCAGATAGTTTCAGAGAGTGTCAGAGAGTGTCAGAGAGAGTCTGAGAGTGTCTGAGAATGTCAGAGAGTGTCAGAGAGTGTCAGCGAGTTTCAGAGAGTGATACAGAGTGATATAGAGCGTCTGAGAGTGTCAGCGAGTGTCAGAGAGTCATAGAGAGTGTCTGAGAGTGTCAGAGAGTGTCAGAGAGTGTCTGAGAGTGTCAGAGAGTGACAGAGAGTGTCTGTGATTGTCAGAGAGTGATATAGAGTGTCAGAGAGTGTCAGAGAGTGATAGAGAGTGTCTGAGAGTGTCAGAGAGTGTCAGAGAGTGTCTGAGAGTGTCAGAGAGTGACAGAGAGTGTCTGCGAGTGTCAGTGATTGTCAGAGAGTGTCTGAGAGTGTCTGAGAGTGTCTGAGAGTGGCAGAGAGTGATATAGAGTGTCTGAGAGTGTCTGAGAGTGTCTGAGAGTGTCAGAGTGTGTCAGAGAGTGATAGAGAGTGTCTGAGACTGTCAGAGAGCGTCAGAGTGTGTCAGAGTGTGTCAGAGTGTGTCAGATTGTGTCAGAGAGCGATAGAGATTGATAGATAGTGTTTGAGAGTGTCAGAGAGTGTCTGAGAGTGATAGAGAGTGTCAGAGAGTGATAGAGAGTGTCTCAGAGTGTCAGAGAGAGTCTGAGAGTGTCAAGGAGTGTCAGAGAGTGATAGAGAGTGTCAGAGAGTGATAGAGAGTGTCTGAGAGTGTCAGAGGGTGTCTGAGAGTGTCAGAGAGTGATAGAGAGTGATAGAGAGTGATACAGAGTGATAGAGAGTGTCTGAGAGTGATAGAGAGTGATACAGAGTGATAGAGAGTGTCTGAGAGAGTTAGAGAGCATCTGAGAGTGTCAGAGAGTGTCAGAGAGTGATACAGAGTGATAGAGAGAGTCTGAGAGTGTCAGAGAGTGTCAGAGAGTGATAGAGAGTGTCAGCGAGTGATAGAGAGTGTCTGAGAGTGTCAGAGAGAGTCTGAGAGAGTCTGAGAGTGTGAGAGAGTGTCAGAGTGTGACAGAGAGAGCCAGAGAGTGATTGAGAGTGTCTGAGAGTGTCAGAGGGTGTCTGAGAGTTTCAGAGAGTGTCAGAGAGTGTCAGAGAGTGTCAGAGAGTGATAGAGAGTGATACAGAGTGATAGAGAGTGTCTGAGAGTGTCTGAGAGTGATACAGAGTAATAGAGAGTGTCTGAGAGTGTCAGAGAGAATCTGAGAGTGTCAGAGAGTGTCAGAGAGTGATAGAGAGTGTCAGAGAGTGATAGAGAGTGTCTGAGAGTGTCAGAGAGTGATAGAGAGTGTCTGAGAGTGAAAGAGAGAATCTGAGAGTGTCAGAGAGTGTCAGAGAGTGATAGAGAGTGTCAGAGAGTGATAGAGAGTGTCTCAGAGTGTCAGAGAGAGTCTGAGAGTGTCAAGGAGTGTCAGAGAGTGATAGAGAGTGTCAGAGAGTGATAGAGAGTGTCTGAGAGTGTCAGAGGGTGTCTGAGAGTGTCAGAGAGTGACAGAGAGTGATACAGAGTGATAGAGAGTGTCTGAGAGTGATAGAGAGTGATACAGAGTGATAGAGAGTGTCTGAGAGAGTTAGAGAGCATCTGAGAGTGTCAGAGAGTGTCAGAGAGTGTCAGAGAATGATACAGAGTGATAGAGAGAGTCTGAGAGTGTCAGAGAGTGTCAGAGAGTGATAGAGAGTGTCAGAGAGTGATAGAGAGTGTCTGAGAGTGTCAGAGAGAGTCTGAGAGAGTCTGAGAGTGTGAGAGAGTGTCAGAGTGTGTCAGAGAGAGCCAGAGAGTGATTGAGAGTGTCTGAGAGTTTCAGAGGGTGTCTGAGAGTTTCAGAGAGTGTCAGAGAGTGTCAGAGAGTGTCAGAGAGTGTCAGAGAGTGATAGAGAGTGATACAGAGTGATAGAGAGTGTCTGAGAGTGTCTGAGAGTGATACAGAGTGATAGAGAGTGTCTGAGAGTGTCAGAGAGAATCTGATAGTGTCAGAGAGTGTCAGAGAGTGATAGAGAGTGTCAGAGAGAGATAGAGAGTGTCTGAGAGTGTCAGAGAGTGATAGAGAGTGTCTGAGAGTGAAAGAGAGAATCTGAGAGTGTCAGAGAGTGTCAGAGAGTGATAGAGAGTGTCAGAGAGTGATAGAGAGTGTCTGAGAGTGTCAGAGAGAATCTGAGAGTGTCTGAGAGTGTGAGAGAGTGTCAGAGTGTGTCAGAGAGAGCCAGAGAGTGATTGAGAGTGTCTGAGAGTGTCAGAGGGTGTCTGAGAGTGTCAGAGAGTGTCAGAGAGTGATAGAGAGTGATACAGAGTGATAGAGAGTGTCTGAGAGTGTCAGAGAGTGTCAGAGAGTGATAGAGATTGTCTGAGAGTGTCAGAGAGTGTCAGAGAGTGTCAGAGAGTGATAGAGAGTGTCTGAGAGTGTCTGAGAGTGTCAGAGAGTGTCAGAGAGTGAAAGAGAGTGTCTGAGAGTGTCATAGCGTGTCAAAGAGTGTCAGAGAGAGATAGAAAGTGATTGAATGTGTCTGAGAGTGTCAGAGAGTGTCAGAGAGTGCCAGAGAGTGATAAAGAGTGATCAAGAGTGTCAGAGAGTGTCAGAGAGTGAAAGAGAGTGTCTGAGAGTGTCAAAGAGTGTCATAGAGTGATATAGAGTGTCAAAGAGTATCAGAGAGAGATATAAAGTGATTGAATGTGTCTGAAATTGTCAGAGAGTGTCAGAGAGTGCCAGAGAGTGATAAAGAGTGATAGAGAGTGTCTGAGAGTGTCAGAGAGTGTTAGAGTGTGTCAGAGAGTGTCAGAGAGTGTCAGAGAGTGATAGAGAGTGATAGAGAGTGTCAGAGAGTGTCATTGAGTGATAGAGAGTGTCAGAGAGTTTCAGAGAGTGATAGAGACTTTCAGAGAGTGATAGAGAGTGTCAGAAAGTGATAGAGAGTGATCGAGAGTGTCAGAGAGTGATAGAGATCGTCTGAGAGTGTCAGAGAGTGTCAGAGAGTGTCAGAGAGTGATAGAGAGTGATAGGGAGTGTCAGAGAGTGTCATTGAGTGTCAGAGAGTGTCAGAGAGTTTCAGAGAGTGATAGAGAGTGTCAGAGAGTGATAGAGAGTGTCAGAGAGTGATAGAGAGTGATAGTGAGTGTCTGAGAGTGTCTGAGAGTGTCTGAGAGTGTCAGAGATTGTCAGAGTGTGTCAGAGAGTGATAGAGAGGGTCTGAGACTGTCAGAGAGAGTCAGAGAGTGATAGATAGTGATAGAGAGTGTCAGAGAGTGTCAGAGAGTGATAGAGAGTGTCAGAGAGTGGCATTGAGTGAGAGAGAGTGTCAGAGAGTTTCCGAGAGTGATAGAGATTGTCAGAGAGTGATAGAGAGTGATACAGAGTGATAGAGAGTGTCTGAGAGAGTTAGAGAGCATCTGAGAGTGTCAGAGAGTGTCAGAGAGTGTCAGAGAATGATACAGAGTGATAGAGAGAGTCTGAGAGTGTCAGAGAGTGTCAGAGAGTGATAGAGAGTGTCAGAGAGTGATAGAGAGTGTCTGAGAGTGTCAGAGAGAGTCTGAGAGAGTCTGAGAGTGTGAGAGAGTGTCAGAGTGTGTCAGAGAGAGCCAGAGAGTGATTGAGAGTGTCTGAGAGTTTCAGAGGGTGTCTGAGAGTTTCAGAGAGTGTCAGAGAGTGTCAGAGAGTGTCAGAGAGTGTCAGAGAGTGATAGAGAGTGATACAGAGTGATAGAGAGTGTCTGAGAGTGTCTGAGAGTGATACAGAGTGATAGAGAGTGTCTGAGAGTGTCAGAGAGAATCTGATAGTGTCAGAGAGTGTCAGAGAGTGATAGAGAGTGTCAGAGAGAGATAGAGAGTGTCTGAGAGTGTCAGAGAGTGATAGAGAGTGTCTGAGAGTGAAAGAGAGAATCTGAGAGTGTCAGAGAGTGTCAGAGAGTGATAGAGAGTGTCAGAGAGTGATAGAGAGTGTCTGAGAGTGTCAGAGAGAATCTGAGAGTGTCTGAGAGTGTGAGAGAGTGTCAGAGTGTGTCAGAGAGAGCCAGAGAGTGATTGAGAGTGTCTGAGAGTGTCAGAGGGTGTCTGAGAGTGTCAGAGAGTGTCAGAGAGTGATAGAGAGTGATACAGAGTGATAGAGAGTGTCTGAGAGTGTCAGAGAGTGTCAGAGAGTGATAGAGATTGTCTGAGAGTGTCAGAGAGTGTCAGAGAGTGTCAGAGAGTGATAGAGAGTGTCTGAGAGTGTCTGAGAGTGTCAGAGAGTGTCAGAGAGTGAAAGAGAGTGTCTGAGAGTGTCATAGCGTGTCAAAGAGTGTCAGAGAGAGATAGAAAGTGATTGAATGTGTCTGAGAGTGTCAGAGAGTGTCAGAGAGTGATAGAGAGTGATACAGAGTGATAGAGAGTGTCTGAGAGTGTCTGAGAGTGATACAGAGTAATAGAGAGTGTCTGAGAGTGTCAGAGAGAATCTGAGAGTGTCAGAGAGTGTCAGAGAGTGATAGAGAGTGTCAGAGAGTGATAGAGAGTGTCTGAGAGTGTCAGAGAGTGATAGAGAGTGTCTGAGAGTGAAAGAGAGAATCTGAGAGTGTCAGAGAGTGTCAGAGAGTGATAGAGAGTGTCAGAGAGTGATAGAGAGTGTCTCAGAGTGTCAGAGAGAGTCTGAGAGTGTCAAGGAGTGTCAGAGAGTGATAGAGAGTGTCAGAGAGTGATAGAGAGTGTCTGAGAGTGTCAGAGGGTGTCTGAGAGTGTCAGAGAGTGACAGAGAGTGATACAGAGTGATAGAGAGTGTCTGAGAGTGATAGAGAGTGATACAGAGTGATAGAGAGTGTCTGAGAGAGTTAGAGAGCATCTGAGAGTGTCAGAGAGTGTCAGAGAGTGTCAGAGAATGATACAGAGTGATAGAGAGAGTCTGAGAGTGTCAGAGAGTGTCAGAGAGTGATAGAGAGTGTCAGAGAGTGATAGAGAGTGTCTGAGAGTGTCAGAGAGAGTCTGAGAGAGTCTGAGAGTGTGAGAGAGTGTCAGAGTGTGTCAGAGAGAGCCAGAGAGTGATTGAGAGTGTCTGAGAGTTTCAGAGGGTGTCTGAGAGTTTCAGAGAGTGTCAGAGAGTGTCAGAGAGTGTCAGAGAGTGTCAGAGAGTGATAGAGAGTGATACAGAGTGATAGAGAGTGTCTGAGAGTGTCTGAGAGTGATACAGAGTGATAGAGAGTGTCTGAGAGTGTCAGAGAGAATCTGATAGTGTCAGAGAGTGTCAGAGAGTGATAGAGAGTGTCAGAGAGAGATAGAGAGTGTCTGAGAGTGTCAGAGAGTGATAGAGAGTGTCTGAGAGTGAAAGAGAGAATCTGAGAGTGTCAGAGAGTGTCAGAGAGTGATAGAGAGTGTCAGAGAGTGATAGAGAGTGTCTGAGAGTGTCAGAGAGAATCTGAGAGTGTCTGAGAGTGTGAGAGAGTGTCAGAGTGTGTCAGAGAGAGCCAGAGAGTGATTGAGAGTGTCTGAGAGTGTCAGAGGGTGTCTGAGAGTGTCAGAGAGTGTCAGAGAGTGATAGAGAGTGATACAGAGTGATAGAGAGTGTCTGAGAGTGTCAGAGAGTGTCAGAGAGTGATAGAGATTGTCTGAGAGTGTCAGAGAGTGTCAGAGAGTGTCAGAGAGTGATAGAGAGTGTCTGAGAGTGTCTGAGAGTGTCAGAGAGTGTCAGAGAGTGAAAGAGAGTGTCTGAGAGTGTCATAGCGTGTCAAAGAGTGTCAGAGAGAGATAGAAAGTGATTGAATGTGTCTGAGAGTGTCAGAGAGTGTCAGAGAGTGCCAGAGAGTGATAAAGAGTGATCAAGAGTGTCAGAGAGTGTCAGAGAGTGAAAGAGAGTGTCTGAGAGTGTCAAAGAGTGTCATAGAGTGATATAGAGTGTCAAAGAGTATCAGAGAGAGATATAAAGTGATTGAATGTGTCTGAAATTGTCAGAGAGTGTCAGAGAGTGCCAGAGAGTGATAAAGAGTGATAGAGAGTGTCTGAGAGTGTCAGAGAGTGTTAGAGTGTGTCAGAGAGTGTCAGAGAGTGTCAGAGAGTGATAGAGAGTGATAGAGAGTGTCAGAGAGTGTCATTGAGTGATAGAGAGTGTCAGAGAGTTTCAGAGAGTGATAGAGACTTTCAGAGAGTGATAGAGAGTGTCAGAAAGTGATAGAGAGTGATCGAGAGTGTCAGAGAGTGATAGAGATCGTCTGAGAGTGTCAGAGAGTGTCAGAGAGTGTCAGAGAGTGATAGAGAGTGATAGGGAGTGTCAGAGAGTGTCATTGAGTGTCAGAGAGTGTCAGAGAGTTTCAGAGAGTGATAGAGAGTGTCAGAGAGTGATAGAGAGTGTCAGAGAGTGATAGAGAGTGATAGTGAGTGTCTGAGAGTGTCTGAGAGTGTCTGAGAGTGTCAGAGATTGTCAGAGTGTGTCAGAGAGTGATAGAGAGGGTCTGAGACTGTCAGAGAGAGTCAGAGAGTGATAGATAGTGATAGAGAGTGTCAGAGAGTGTCAGAGAGTGATAGAGAGTGTCAGAGAGTGGCATTGAGTGAGAGAGAGTGTCAGAGAGTTTCCGAGAGTGATAGAGATTGTCAGAGAGTGATAGAGAGTGATACAGAGTGATAGAGAGTGTCTGAGAGAGTTAGAGAGCATCTGAGAGTGTCAGAGAGTGTCAGAGAGTGTCAGAGAATGATACAGAGTGATAGAGAGAGTCTGAGAGTGTCAGAGAGTGTCAGAGAGTGATAGAGAGTGTCAGAGAGTGATAGAGAGTGTCTGAGAGTGTCAGAGAGAGTCTGAGAGAGTCTGAGAGTGTGAGAGAGTGTCAGAGTGTGTCAGAGAGAGCCAGAGAGTGATTGAGAGTGTCTGAGAGTTTCAGAGGGTGTCTGAGAGTTTCAGAGAGTGTCAGAGAGTGTCAGAGAGTGTCAGAGAGTGTCAGAGAGTGATAGAGAGTGATACAGAGTGATAGAGAGTGTCTGAGAGTGTCTGAGAGTGATACAGAGTGATAGAGAGTGTCTGAGAGTGTCAGAGAGAATCTGATAGTGTCAGAGAGTGTCAGAGAGTGATAGAGAGTGTCAGAGAGAGATAGAGAGTGTCTGAGAGTGTCAGAGAGTGATAGAGAGTGTCTGAGAGTGAAAGAGAGAATCTGAGAGTGTCAGAGAGTGTCAGAGAGTGATAGAGAGTGTCAGAGAGTGATAGAGAGTGTCTGAGAGTGTCAGAGAGAATCTGAGAGTGTCTGAGAGTGTGAGAGAGTGTCAGAGTGTGTCAGAGAGAGCCAGAGAGTGATTGAGAGTGTCTGAGAGTGTCAGAGGGTGTCTGAGAGTGTCAGAGAGTGTCAGAGAGTGATAGAGAGTGATACAGAGTGATAGAGAGTGTCTGAGAGTGTCAGAGAGTGTCAGAGAGTGATAGAGATTGTCTGAGAGTGTCAGAGAGTGTCAGAGAGTGTCAGAGAGTGATAGAGAGTGTCTGAGAGTGTCTGAGAGTGTCAGAGAGTGTCAGAGAGTGAAAGAGAGTGTCTGAGAGTGTCATAGCGTGTCAAAGAGTGTCAGAGAGAGATAGAAAGTGATTGAATGTGTCTGAGAGTGTCAGAGAGTGTCAGAGAGTGCCAGAGAGTGATAAAGAGTGATCAAGAGTGTCAGAGAGTGTCAGAGAGTGAAAGAGAGTGTCTGAGAGTGTCAAAGAGTGTCATAGAGTGATATAGAGTGTCAAAGAGTATCAGAGAGAGATATAAAGTGATTGAATGTGTCTGAAATTGTCAGAGAGTGTCAGAGAGTGCCAGAGAGTGATAAAGAGTGATAGAGAGTGTCTGAGAGTGTCAGAGAGTGTTAGAGTGTGTCAGAGAGTGTCAGAGAGTGTCAGAGAGTGATAGAGAGTGATAGAGAGTGTCAGAGAGTGTCATTGAGTGATAGAGAGTGTCAGAGAGTTTCAGAGAGTGATAGAGACTTTCAGAGAGTGATAGAGAGTGTCAGAAAGTGATAGAGAGTGATCGAGAGTGTCAGAGAGTGATAGAGATCGTCTGAGAGTGTCAGAGAGTGTCAGAGAGTGTCAGAGAGTGATAGAGAGTGATAGGGAGTGTCAGAGAGTGTCATTGAGTGTCAGAGAGTGTCAGAGAGTTTCAGAGAGTGATAGAGAGTGTCAGAGAGTGATAGAGAGTGTCAGAGAGTGATAGAGAGTGATAGTGAGTGTCTGAGAGTGTCTGAGAGTGTCTGAGAGTGTCAGAGATTGTCAGAGTGTGTCAGAGAGTGATAGAGAGGGTCTGAGACTGTCAGAGAGAGTCAGAGAGTGATAGATAGTGATAGAGAGTGTCAGAGAGTGTCAGAGAGTGATAGAGAGTGTCAGAGAGTGGCATTGAGTGAGAGAGAGTGTCAGAGAGTTTCCGAGAGTGATAGAGATTGTCAGAGAGTGATAGAGAGTGTCAGAAAGTGATAGAGATTGACAGAGAGTGTCAGAGATTGATAGAGAGTGATAGAGAGTGTCAGAGTGTGATAGAGAGTGAAAGTGAGTGTCAGAGAGTGATTACGAGTGATAGGGAGTTTCAGAGAGTGTCATTGAGTGTCAGAGAGGGTCAGAGAGTTTCAGAGAGTGATAGAGAGTGTCAGAGATTGATAGAGAGAGGTAGAGAGTGTCAGAGAGTGATAGAGAGCGATAGTGAGTGTCTGAGAGTGCCACAGAGTGTCAGAGAGTGATAGAGAGTGATAGGGAGTTTCTGAGAGTGTCAGAGAGTGTCAGAGAGTGTCAGAGCGTGATAGAGATTGATAGAGAGTGTCAGAGAGTGTCAAAGAGTGTCAGAGAGTGATAGTGAGTGATAGAGAGCTATAGTGAGTGTCTGAGAGTGCCACAGAGTGTCAGAGAGTGATAGAGAGTGATAGGGAGTTTCTGAGAGTGTCAGAGAGTGTCAGAGAGTGTCAGAGCGTGATAGAGAGTGACAGAGAGTGTCAGAGAGTGTCAGAGAGTGTCAGAGAGTGATAGTGAGTGATACAGAGAGACAGAGAGTGTCTGAGAGTGTCAGAGAGTGTCAGAGAGAGATAAAGAGTGATAGAGAGTGTCTGAGTGTGTCAGAAAGTGTCAGAGAGTGTCTGAGAGTGTGAGAGAGTGTCAGAGTTGTCAGAGAGAGCCAGAGAGTGATTGAGAGTGTCTGAGGGTGTCTGAGAGTGTCAGAGAGTGTCAGAGAGTGATAGAGAGTGCCTGAGAGTGTCTGAGAGTGTCTGAGAGTGTCAGAGAGTGTCAGAGAGTGAAAGAGAGTGTCTGAGAGTGTCTGAGAGTGTCTGAGAGTGTCAGAGAGTGTCAGAGAGTGAAAGAGAGTGTCTGAGAGTGTCAGAGAGTGTCATAGAGTGAGATAGAGTGTCAAAGAGTGTCAGAGAGAGATAGAAAGTGATTGAATGTGTCTGAGAGTGTCAGAGAGTGTCTGAGAGTGCCAGAGAGTGATAAAGAGTGATAGAGAGTGTCAGAGAGTGAAAGAGAGTGTCTGAGAGTGTCAGAGAGTGTCATAGAGTGATAGAGAGTGTCAAAGAGTGTCAGAGAGAGATCGAAAGTGATTGAATGTGTCTGAGAGTGTCAGAGAGTGTCAGAGAGTGCCAGAGAGAGATAAAGAGTGATAGAGAGTGTCTGAGAGTGTCAGAGAGTGTTAGAGTGTGTCAGAGAGTGTCAGAGAGTGTCAGAGAGTGATAGAGAGTGATAGAGAGTGTCAGAGAGTGTCATTGAGTGATAGAGAGTGTCAGAGAGTTTCAGAGAGTGATACAGAGTGTCAGAGAGTGATAGAGCGTGTCAGAGAGTTTCAGAGAGTGATAGAGAGTGTCTGAGAGTGTCAGAGAGTGTTAGAGTGTGTCAGAGAGTGTCAGAGAGTGTCAGAGCGTGATCGAGAGTGATAGGGAGTGTCAGAGAGTGTCATTGAGTGTCAGAGAGTGTCAGAGAGTTTCAGAGAGTGATAGAGAGTGTCAGAGAGTGATAGAGAGTGTCAGAGAGTGATAGAGAGTGATAGCGAGTGTCTGAGAGTGTCTGAGAGTGTCAGAGATTGTCAGAGTGTGTCAGAGAATGATAGAGAGTGTCTGAGACTGTCAGAGAGTGTCAGAGAGTGATAGATAATGATAGAGAGTGTCAGAGAGTGTCAGAGAGTGATAGAGACTGTCAGAGAGTGTCAGAGAGTGATAGATAATGATAGAGAGTGTCAGAGAGTGTCAGAGAGTGATAGAGAGTGTCAGAGAGTGGCATTGAGTGAGAGAGAGTGTCAGAGAGTTTCCGAGAGTGATAGAGATTGTCAGAGAGTGATAGAGAGTGTCAGAAAGTGATAGAGAATGATAGAGAGTGTCAGAGATTGATAGAGAGTGATAGAGAGTGTCAGAG
Source organism: Heterodontus francisci (assembly GCF_036365525.1). Taxonomy (NCBI): domain Eukaryota; kingdom Metazoa; phylum Chordata; class Chondrichthyes; order Heterodontiformes; family Heterodontidae; genus Heterodontus; species Heterodontus francisci. The sequence continues at coordinate 2,771,207 of NC_090411.1, read as the reverse complement.
TGTGATAGAGAGTGATAGTGAGTGTCAGAGAGTGATTAAGAGTGATAGGGAGTTTCAGAGAGTGTCATTGAGTGTCAGAGAGGGTCAGAGAGTTTCAGAGAGTGGTAGAGAATGTCAGAGATTGATAGAGAGTGATAGAGAGTGTCAGAGAGTGATAGAGAGTGATAGTGAGTGTCTGAGAGTGCCACAGAGTGTCAGAGAGTGATAGAGAGTGTCAGAGAGTGTCAGAGAGTGATAGAGAGTGTCAGAGAGTGTCAGAGAGTGTCAAAGAGTGTCAGAGAGTGATAGAGACTGTATGAGAGTGTCAGGGAGTGTCAGAGAGTGTCTGAGAGTGTCTGAGAGTGTGAGAGAGTGTCAGAGTTGTCAGAGAGAGCCAGAGAGTGATTGAGAGTGTCTGAGGGTGTCTGAGAGTGTCAGAGAATGTCAGAGAGTGTCAGAGAGTGATAGAGAGTGATACAGAGTGATAGAGAGTGTCTGAGAGTGTCAGAGAGTGTCAGAGAGTGATAGAGAGTGTCTGACAGTGTCTGAGAGTGTCAGAGAGTGTCAGAGAGTGTCAAAGAGTGTCAGAGAGTATAGAAAGTGATTGAATGTGTCAGAGGGTGTCAGAGTGTGTCAGAGAGTAATAGAGAGTGATAGAGAGTGTCTGAGAGTGTCAGAGAGAGTCTGAGAGTGTCTGAGAGTGTGAGAGAGTGTCAGAGTGTGTCAGAGAGAGCCAGAGAGTGATTGAGAGTGTCTGAGAGTGTCAGAGGGTGTCTGAGAGTGTCAGAGAGTGTCAGAGAGTGTCAGAGAGTGATAGAGAGTGATACAGAGTGATAGAGAGAGTCTGAGAGTGTCTGAGAGTGATAGAGAGTGATACAGAGTGATACAGAGTGACTGAGAGTGTCAGAGAGCATCTGAGAGTGTCAGAGAATGTCAGAGAGTGTCAGAGAGTGTCAGAGAGTGATACAGAGTGATAGAGAGTGTCTGAGAGTGTCTGAGAGTGATAGAGAGTGATACAGAGTGATAGAGAGTGTCTGAGAGTGTCAGAGAGCATCTGAGAGTGTCAGAGAGTGTCAGAGAGTGATAGAGAGTGTCAGAGAGTGATAGAGAGTGATAGCGAGTGTCTGAGAGTGTCTGAGAGTGTCAGAGATTGTCAGAGTGTGTCAGAGAGTGATAGAGAGTGTCTGAGACTGTCAGAGAGTGTCAGAGAGTGATAGATAATGATAGAGAGTGTCAGAGAGTGTCAGAGAGTGATAGAGACTGTCAGAGAGTGTCAGAGAGTGATAGATAATGATAGAGAGTGTCAGAGAGTGTCAGAGAGTGATAGAGAGTGTCAGAGAGTGGCATTGAGTGAGAGAGAGTGTCAGAGAGTTTCCGAGAGTGATAGAGATTGTCAGAGAGTGATAGAGAGTGTCAGAAAGTGATAGAGATTGATAGAGAGTGTCAGAGATTGATAGAGAGTGATAGAGAGTGTCAGAGTGTGATAGAGAGTGATAGTGAGTGTCAGAGAGTGATTAAGAGTGATAGGGAGTTTCAGAGAGTGTCATTGAGTGTCAGAGAGGGTCAGAGAGTTTCAGAGAGTGGTAGAGAATGTCAGAGATTGATAGAGAGTGATAGAGAGTGTCAGAGAGTGATAGAGAGTGATAGTGAGTGTCTGAGAGTGCCACAGAGTGTCAGAGAGTGATAGAGAGTGTCAGAGAGTGTCAGAGAGTGATAGAGAGTGTCAGAGAGTGTCAGAGAGTGTCAGAGAGTGTCAAAGAGTGTCAGAGAGTGATAGAGACTGTATGAGAGTGTCAGGGAGTGTCAGAGAGTGTCTGAGAGTGTCTGAGAGTGTGAGAGAGTGTCAGAGTTGTCAGAGAGAGCCAGAGAGTGATTGAGAGTGTCTGAGGGTGTCTGAGAGTGTCAGAGAATGTCAGAGAGTGTCAGAGAGTGATAGAGAGTGATACAGAGTGATAGAGAGTGTCTGAGAGTGTCAGAGAGTGTCAGAGAGTGATAGAGAGTGTCTGACAGTGTCTGAGAGTGTCAGAGAGTGTCAGAGAGTGTCAAAGAGTTTCAGAGAGTATAGAAAGTGATTGAATGTGTCAGAGGGTGTCAGAGTGTGTCAGAGAGTAATAGAGAGTGATAGAGAGTGTCTGAGAGTGTCAGAGAGAGTCTGAGAGTGTCTGAGAGTGTGAGAGAGTGTCAGAGTGTGTCAGAGAGAGCCAGAGAGTGATTGAGAGTGTCTGAGAGTGTCAGAGGGTGTCTGAGAGTGTCAGAGAGTGTCAGAGAGTGTCAGAGAGTGATAGAGAGTGATACAGAGTGATAGAGAGAGTCTGAGAGTGTCTGAGAGTGATGGAGAGTGATACAGAGTGATACAGAGTGACTGAGAGTGTCAGAGAGCATCTGAGAGTGTCAGAGAATGTCAGAGAGTGTCAGAGAGTGTCAGAGAGTGATACAGAGTGATAGAGAGTGTCTGAGAGTGTCTGAGAGTGATAGAGAGTGATACAGAGTGATAGAGAGTGTCTGAGAGTGTCAGAGAGCATCTGAGAGTGTCAGAGAGTGTCAGAGAGTGATAGAGAGTGTCAGAGAGTGATAGAGAGTGTCTGAGAGTGTCAGAGAGAGTCTGAGAGTGTCAGAGTGTGTCTGAGAGTGTCTGAGAGTGAAAGAGAGAATCTGAGAGTGTCAGAGTGTGTCAGAGAGTGATAGACAGTGTCAGAGAGTGATAGAGAATGTCTGAGAGTGTCAGAGAGAGTCTGAGAGTGTCTGAGAGTGTGAGAGAGTGTCAAAGTGTGTCAGAGAGAGCCAGAGAGTGGTTGAGATTGTTTGAGAGTGTCAGAGGGTGTCTGAGAATGTCAGACAGTGTCAGAGTGTGTCAGAGAGTGATAGAGAGTGATACAGAGTGATAGAGAGAGTCTGAGAGTGTCGGAGAGTGTCAGAGAGTGATAGAGAGTGTCAGCGAGTGATAGAGAGTGTCTGAGAGTGTCAGAGAGAGTCTGAGAGTGTCTGAGAGTGTGAGAGAGTGTCAGAGTGTGTCAGAGAGAGCCAGAGAGTGATTGAGAGCGTCTGAGAGTATCAGAGGGTGTCTGAGAGTGTCAGAGAGTGTCAGAGAGTGTCAGAGAGTGATAGAGAGTGATACAGAGTGATAGAGAGTGTCTGAGAGTGTCTGAGCGTGATAGAGAGTGATACAGAGTGATAGAGAGTGTCTGAGAGTGTCAGAGAGAATCTGAGAGTGTCAGAGAGTGTCAGAGAGTGATAGAGAGTGTCAGAGAGTGGCATTGAGTGAGAGAGAGCGTCAGAGAGAGTCTGAGAGTGTCAGAGAGTGTCAGAGAGTGATAGAGAGTGTCAGAGAGTGATAGAGAGTATCTGAGAGTGTCAGAGAGAGTCTGAGAGTGTCTGAGAGAGTGAGAGAGTGTCAGAGTGTGTCAGAGAGAGCCAGAGAGTGATTGAGAGTGTCTGAGAGTGTCAGAGGGTGTCTGAGAGTGTCAGAGAGTGTCAGAGAGTGTCAGAGAGTGATAGAGAGTGATACAGAGTGATAGAGAGAGTCTGAGAGTGTCTGAGAGTGATAGAGAGTGATACAGAGTGATACAGAGTGACTGAGAGTGTCAGAGAGCATCTGAGAGTGTCAGAGAGTGTCAGAGAGTGTCAGAGAGTGATACAGAGTGATAGAGAGTGTCTGAGAGTGTCTGAGAGTGATAGAGAGTGATACAGAGTGATAGAGAGTGTCTGAGAGTGTCAGAGAGTGATAGAGAGTGTCTGAGAGTGTCAGAGAGAGTCTGAGAGTGTCAGAGAGTGTCTGAGAGTGTCTGAGAGTGAAAGAGAGTATCTGAGAGTGTCAGAGAGTGTCAGAGAGTGATAGACAGTGTCAGAGAGTGATAGAGAATGTCTGAGAGTGTCAGAGAGAGTCTGAGAGTGTCTGAGAGTATGAGAGAGTGTCAAAGTGTGTCAGAGAGAGCCAGTGAGTGGTTGAAATTGTCTTAGAGTGTCAGAGGGTGTCTGAGAATGTCAGAGAGTGTCAGAGTGTGTCAGAGAGTGATAGAGAGTGCTACAGAGTGATAGAGAGAGTCTGAGAGTGTCAGAGAGTGTCAGAGAGTGATAGAGAGTGTCAGCGAGTGATAGAGAGTGTCTGAGAGTGTCAGAGAGAGTCTGAGAGTGTCTGAGAGTGTGAGAGAGTGTCAGAGTGTGTCAGAGAGAGCCAGAGAGTGATTGAGAGTGTCTGAGAGTATCAGAGGGTGTCTGAGAGTGTCAGAGAGTGTCAGAGAGTGTCAGAGAGTGATACAGAGTGATACAGAGTGATAGAGAGTGTCTGAGAGTGTCTGAGCGTGATAGAGAGTGATACAGAGTGATAGAGAGTGTCTGAGAATGTCAGAGAGAATCTGAGAGTGTCAGAGAGTGTCAGAGAGTGATAGAGAGTGTCAGAGAGTGGCATTGAGTGAGAGAGAGTGTCAGAGAGTTTCCGAGATTGATAGAGATTGTCAGAGAGTGATAGAGAGTGTCAGAAAGTGATAGAGATTGATAGAGAGTGTCAGAGATTGATAGAGAGTGATAGAGAGTGTCAGAGTGTGATAGAGAGTGATAGTGAGTGTCAGAGAGTGATTAAGAGTGATAGGGATTTTCAGAGAGTGTCATTGAGTGTCAGAGAGGGTCAGAGATTGATAGAGAGTGATAGAGAGTGTCTGAGAGTGTCAGAGAGCATCTGAGAGTGTCAGAGAGTGTCAGAGAGTGATAGAGAGTGTCAGAGAGTGATAGAGAGTGTCTGAGAGTGTCAGAGAGAGTCTGAGAGTGTCAGAGAGTGTCAGAGAGTGATTGAGAGTGTCTGAGAGTGAAAGAGAGAATCTGAGAGTGTCAGAGAGTGTCAGAGAGTGATAGAGAGTGTCAGAGAGTGATAGAGAGTGTCTGAGAGTGTCAGAGAGAGTCTGAGAGTGTCTGAGAGTGTGAGAGAGTGTCGGAGTGTGTCAGAGAGAGCCAGAGAGTGATTGAGAGTGTCTGAGAGTGTCAGAGGGTGTCTGAGAGTGTCAGAGAGTGTCACAGAGTGTCACAGAGTGATAGAGAGTGTCTGAGAGTGATAGAGAGTGATACAGAGTGATAGAGAGTGTCTGAGAGTGTCAGAGAGAATCTTAGAGTGTCAGAGAATGTCAGAGAGTGATAGAGAGTGTCAGAGAGTGGCATTGAGTGAGAGAGAGTGTCAGAGAGTTTCCGAGAGTGATAGAGATTGTCAGAGAGTGATAGAGAGTGTCAGAAAGTGATAGAGAGTGTCAGAGATTGATAGAGAGTGATAGAGAGTGTCAGAGTGTGATAGAGAGTGATAGTGAGTGTCAGAGAGTGATTAAGAGTGATAGGGATCTTCAGAGAGTGTCATTGAGTGTCAGAGAGGGTCAGAGAGTTTCAGAGAGTGATAGAGAGTGTCAGAGATTGATAGAGAGTGATAGAGAGTGTCAGAGAGTGATAGAGAGTTATAGGGAGTTTCTGAGAGTTTCAGAGAGTGTCAGAGCGTGATAGAGAGTGATAGAGAGTGTCTGAGAGTGTCAGAGAGAATCTGAGAGTGTCAGAGAGTGTCAGAGAGTGTCAGAGAGTGATAGAGAGTGTCAGAGAGCGATAGAGAGTGTCTGAGAGTGTCAGAGAGAGTCTGAGAGTGTCAGAGAGTGTCAGAGAGTGATAGAGAGTGTCAGAGAGTGATAGAGAGTGTCATAGAGTGTCAGAGAGAGTCTGAGAGTGTCTGATAGTTTGAGAGAGTGTCAGAGTGTGTCAGAGAGAGCCAGAGAGTGATTGAGAGTGTCTGAGAGTGTCAGAGGGTGTCTGAGAGTGTCAGAGAGTGTCAGAGAGTGTCAGAGAGTGTCAGAGAGTGATAGAGAGTGATACAGAGTGATAGAGAGTGTCTGAGAGTGTCTGAGAGTGATAGAGAGTGATAGAGAGTGATAGAGAGTGTCAGAGAGTGATAGAGAGTGTCTGAGAGTGTCAAAGGGAGTCTGAGAGTGTCAGAGAGTGTCAGAGAGTGATTGAGAGTGTCAGAGAGTGATAGAGAGTGTCTGAGAGTGTCAGAGAGAGCCAGAGAGTGATTGAGAGTGTCAGAGGCTGTCTGAGAGTGTCAGAGAGTGTCAGAGAGTGTCAGAGAGTGTCAGAGAGTGATAGAGAGTGATACAGAGTGATAGAGAGTGTCTGAGAGTGATAGAGAGTGATACAGAGTGATAGAGAGTGTCTGAGAGTGTCAGAGAGCATCTGAGAGTGTCAGAGAGTGTCAGAGAGTGATAGAGAGTGTCAGAGAGTGATAGAGAGTGTCTGAGAGTGTCAAAGAGAGTCTGAGAGTGTCAGAGAGTGTCAGAGAGTGATTGAGAGTGTCTGAGAGTGTCAGAGAGAGTCTGAGAGTGTCTGAGAGTGTGTGAGAGTGTCAAAGTGTGTCAGAGAGAGCCAGAGAGTGGTTGAGAGTGACTGAGAGTGTCAGAGGGTGTCTGAGAATGTCAGAGAGTGTCAGAGAGTGATACAGAGTGATAGAGAGAGTCTGAGAGTGTCAGAGAGTGATAGAGAGTGTCAGCGAGTGATAGAGAGTGTCTGAGAGTGTCAGAGAGAGTCTGAGAGTGTCTGAGAGTGTGAGAGAGTGTCAGAGTGTGTCAGAGAGAGCCAGAGAGTGATTGAGAGTGTCTGAGAGTGTCAGAGGGTGTCTGAGAGTGTCAGAGAGTGTCAGAGAGTGATAGAGAGTGATACAGAGTGATAGAGAGTGTCTGAGAGTGTCTGAGAGTGATAGAGAGTGATACAGAGTGATAGAGATTGTCTGAGAGTGTCAGAGAGAATCTGAGAGTGTCAGAGAGTGTCAGAGAGTGATAGAGAGTGTCAGAGAGTGGCATTGAGTGAGAGAGAGTGTCAGAGAGTTTCCGAGAGTGATAGAGATTGTCAGAGAGTGATAGAGAGTGTCAGAAAGTGATAGAGATTGATAGAGAGTGTCAGAGATTGATAGAGAGTGATAGAGAGTGTCAGAGTGTGATAGAGAGTGATAGTGAGTGTCAGAGCGTGATAGAGAGTGATAGAGAGTGTCTGAGAGTGTCAGAGAGAATCTGAGTGTGTCAGAGAGTGTCAGAGTGTGTCAGAGAGTGATATAGAGTGTCAGAGAGCGATAGAGAGTGTCTCACAGTGTCAGAGAGAGTCTGAGAGTGTCAGAGAGTGTCAGAGAGTGATAGAGAGTGTCATAGAGTGTCAGAGAGAGTCTGAGAGTGTCTGAGAGTGTGAGAGAGTGTCAGAGTGTGTCAGAGAGAGCCAGAGAGTGGTTGAGAGTGTCTGAGAGTGTCAGAGGGTGTCTGAGAATGTCAGAGAGTGTCAGAGAGTGTCAGAGAGTGATAGAGAGTGATACAGAGGGATAGAGAGTGTCTGAGAGTGTCTGAGAGTGATAGAGAGTGATACAGAGTGATAGAGAGTGTCTGAGAGTGTCAGAGAGCATCTGAGAGTGTCAGAGAGTGTCAGAGAGTGTCAGAGAGTGATATAGAGTGTCAGAGAGTGATAGAGAGTGTCTGAGAGTGTCAGAGAGAGTCTGAGAGTGTCAGAGAGTGATAGAGAGTGATAGAGAGTGTCTGAGAGTGTCAGAGAGTGTCAGAGAGTGTCAGAGAGTGACAGAGAGTGTCAGAGAGTGATAGAGAGTGATAGAGAGTGTCAGAGAGTGTCTGAGAGTGTCTGAGACTGTCTGAGAGTGTGAGAGAGTGTCAGAGTTGTCAGAGAGTGTCAGAGAGTTTCAGAGAGTGTCAGAGAGTGATAGAGAGTGTCAGAGAGTGATAGAGAGTGATAGAGAGTGTCAGAGAGAGTCTGAGAGTGTCTGAGAGTGTGAGAGAGTGTCAGAGTGTGTCAGAGAGAGCCAGAGAGTGATTGAGAGTGTCTGAGAGTGTCAGAGGGTGTCTGAGAGTGTCAGAGAGTGTCAGAGAGTGTCAGAGAGTGTCAGAGTGTGATAGAGAGTGATACAGAGTGATAGAGAGTGTCTGAGAGTGTCTGAGAGTGATACAGAGTGATAGAGAGTGTCTGAGAGTGTCAGAGAGCATCTGAGAGTGTCAGAGAGTGTCAGAGAGTGATAGAGAGTGTCTGAGAGTGTCAGAGAGAGTCTGAGAGTGTCAGAGAGTGTCAGAGAGTGATTGAGAGTGTGTGAGAGTGAAAGAGAGCATCTGAGAGTGTCAGAGAGTGTCAGAGAGTGATTGAGAGTGTGTGAGAGTGAAAGAGAGCATCTGAGAGTGTCAGAGAGTGTCAGAGAGTGATAGAGAGTGTAAGAGAGTGATAGAGAGTGTCTGAGAGTGTCAGAGAGAGTCTGAGAGTGTCTGAGAGAGTGAGAGATTTTCAAAGTGTGTCAGAGAGAGCCAGAGAGTGGTTGAGAGTGTCTGAGAGTGTCAGAGGGTGTCTAAGAATGTCAGAGAGTGTCAGAGAGTGACAGAGAGTGATACAGAGTGATAGAGAGAGTCTGAGAGTGTCAGAGAGTGTCAGAGAGTGATTGAGAGTGTCTGAGAGTGAAAGAGAGAATCTGAGAGTGTCAGAGAGTGTCAGAGAGTGATAGAGAGTGTCAGAGAGTGATAGAGAGTGTCTGAGAGTGTCAGAGAGAGTCTGAGAGTGTCTGAGAGTGTGAGAGAGTGTCAGAGTGTGTCAGAGAGAGCCAGAGAGTGATTGAGAGTGTCTGAGAGTGTCAGAGGGTGTCTGAGAGTGTCAGAGAGTGTCAGAGAGTGTCACAGTGTGATAGGGAGTGTCTGAGAGTGTCAGAGAGAATCTTAGAGTGTCAGAGAGTGTCAGAGAGTGATAGAGAGTGTCAGAGAGTGGCATTGAGTGAGAGAGAGTGTCAGAGAGATTCCGAGAGTGATAGAGATTGTCAGAGAGTGATAGAGAGTGTCAGAAAGTGATAGAGAGTGTCAGAGATTGATAGAGAGTGATAGAGAGTGTCAGAGTTTGATAGAGAGTGATAGTGAGTGTCAGAGAGTGATTAAGAGTGATAGGGATTTTCAGAGAGTGTCATTGAGTGTCAGAGAGGGTCAGAGAGTTTCAGAGAGTGATAGAGAGTGATAGGGAGTTTCGGAGAGTTTCAAGGAGTGTCAGAGCGTGATAGAGAGTGATAGAGAGTGTCTGAGAGTGTCAGAGAGAATCTGAGAGTGTCAGAGAGTGTCAGAGAGTGTCAGAGAGTGATAGAGAGTGTCAGAGAGCGATAGAGAGTGTCTGAGAGTGTCAGAGAGAGTCTGAGAGTGTCAGAGAGTGTCAGAGAGTGATAGAGAGTGTCAGAGAGTGATAGAGAGTGTCATAGAGTGTCAGAGAGAGTCTGAGAGTGTCTGATAGTGTGAGAGAGTGTCAGAGTGTGTCAGAGAGAGCCAGAGAGTGATTGAGAGTGTCTGAGAGTGTCAGAGGGTGTCTGAGAGTGTCAGAGAGTGTCAGAGAGTGTCAGAGAGTGATAGAGAGTGATACAGAGTGATAGAGAGTGTCTGAGAGTGTCTGAGAGTGATAGAGAGTGATAGAGAGTGATAGAGAGTGTCTGAGAGTGTCAGAGAGCATCTGAGAGTGTCAGAGAGTGTCAGAGAGTGTCAGAGAGTGTCAGAGAGTGATAGAGAGTGTCAGAGAGTGATAGAGAGTGTCTGAGAGTGTTAAAGGGAGTCTGAGAGTGTCAGAGAGTGTCAGAGAGTGGTTGAGAGTGTCTGAGAGTGAAAGAGAGAATCTGAGAGTGTCAGAGAGTGATAGAGAGTGTCAGAGAGTGATAGAGAGTGTCTGAGAGTGTCTGAGAGTGTCAGAGAGAGTCTGAGAGTGTCAGAGAGTGTGAGAGAGTGTCAGAGTGTGTCAGAGAGATCCAGATAGTGATTGAGAGTGTCTGAGAGTGTCAGAGGGTGTCTGAGAGTGTCAGAGAGTGTCAGAGAATGTCACAGAGTGTCAGAGAGTGATAGAGAGTGATACAGAGTGATAGAGAGATTCTGAGAGTGATAGAGAGTGATACAGAGTGATAGAGAGTGTCTGAGAGTTTCAGAGAGCATCTGAGAGTGTCAGAGAGTGTCAGAGAGTGATAGAGAGTGTCAGAGAGTGATAGAGAGTGTCTGAGAGTGTCAAAGAGAGTCTGAGAGTGTCAGAGAGTGTCAGAGAGTGATTGAGAGTGTCTGAGAGTGAAAGAGAGAATCTAAGAGTGTCAGAGAGTGTCAGAGAGTGATAGAGAGTGTCAGAGAGTGATAGAGAGTGTCTGAGAGTGTCAGAGAGAGTCTGAGATTGTCTGAGAGTGTGAGAGAGTGTCAAAGTGTGTCAAAGAGAGCCAGAGAGTGGTTGAGAGTGTCTGAGAGTGTCAGAGGGTGTCTGAGAATGTCAGAGAGTGTCAGAGAGTGTCACAGAGTGATAGAGAGAGATACAGAGTGATAGAGAGAGTCTGAGAGTGTCAGAGAGTTTCAGAGAGTGATAGAGAGTGTCAGCGAGTGATAGAGAGTGTCTGAGAGTGTCAGAGAGAGTCTGGGAGTGTCTGAGAGTGTGAGAGAGTGTCAGAGTGTGTCAGAGAGAGCCAGAGAGTGATTGAGAGTGTCTGAGAGTGTCAGAGGGTGTCTGAGAGTGTCAGAAAGTGTCAGAGAGTGTCAGAGAGTGATAGAGAGTGATACAGAGTGATAGAGAGTGTCTGAGAGTGTCTGAGAGTGATAGAGAGTGATACAGAGTGATAGAGAGTGTCTGAGAGTGTCAGAGAGAATCTGAGAGTGTCAGAGAGTGTCAGAGAGTGATAGAGAGTGTCAGAGAGTGGCATAGAGTGAGAGAGAGTGTCAGAGAGTTTCCGAGAGTGATAGAGATTGTCAGAGAGTGATAGAGAGTGTCAGAAAGTGATAGAGATTGATAGAGAGTGTCAGAGATTGATTGAGAGTGATAGAGAGTGTCAGAGTGTGATAGAGAGTGATAGTGAGTGTCAGAGAGTGATTAAGAGTGATAGGGATTTTCAGAGAGTGTCATTGAGTGTCAGAGAGGGTCAGAGAGTTTCAGAGAGTGATAGAGAGTGTCAGAGATTGATAGAGAGTGATAGAGAGTGTCAGAGAGTGATAGAGAGTGATAGTGAGTGTCTGAGAGTGCCACAGAGTGTCAGAGAGTGATAGAGAGTGATAGGGAGTTTCTGAGAGTGTCAGAGAGTGTCAGAGCGTGATAGAGAGTGATAGAGAGTGTCAGAGAGTGTCAGAGAGTGATACAGAGTGATAGAGAGTGTCTGAGAGTGTCAGAGAGTGTCAGAGAGTGATAGAGAGTGTCTGAGAGTGTCAGAGAGTGTCAGAGAGTGTCTGAGAGTGTCTGAGAGTGTGAGAGAGTGTCAGAGTTGTCAGAGAGAGCCAGAGAGTGATTGAGAGTGTCTGAGAGTGTCAGAGGGTGTCTGAGAGTGTCAGAGAGTCTCAGAGAGTGTCAGAGAGTGATAGAGAGTGATACAGAGTGATAGAGAGTGTCTGAGAGTGTCAGAGAGTGTCAGAGAGTGAAAGAGAGTGTCAGAGAGTGTCAGAGAGTGTCAGAGAGTGTCTGAGAGTGTCAGAGTGTGTCAGAGAGTGATAGAGAGTGTCTGAGAGTGTCCGAGAGTGTCAGAGAGTGTCAGAGGGTGTCTGAGTTTGTCAGAGAGTAACAGAGAGTGATAGAGAGTGTCAGAGAGTGTCATAGAGTGATAGAGAGTGATAGAGAGTGTCAGAGAGTGATAGAGATCGTCTGAGAGTGTCAGAGAGTGTCAGAGAGTGTCAGATAGTGATAGAGAGTGATAGGGAGTGTCAGAGAGTGTCATTGAGTGTCAGAGAGTGTCAGAGAGTTTCAGAGAGTGATAGAGAGTGTCAGAGAGTGATAGAGAGTGTCAGAGAGTAATAGTGAGTGTCTGAGAGTGTCTGAGAGTGTCTGAGAGTGTCAGAGTGTGTCAGAGAGTGATAGAGGGTGTCTGAGAGTGTCCGAGAGTGTCAGAGAGTGTCAGAGGGTGTCAGAGTGTGTCAGAGAGTAATAGAGAGTGATAGAGAGTGTCAGAGAGTGTCATAGAGTGATAGAGAGTGATAGAGAGTGTCAGAGAGTGATAGAGATCGTCTGAGAGTGTCAGAGAGTGTCAGAGAGTGATAGAGAGTGTCAGAGAGTGTCATTGAGTGTCAGAGAGTGTCAGAGAGTTTCAGAGAGTGATAGAGAGTGTCAGAGAGTGATAGAGAGTGTCAGAGAGTGATAGTGAGTGTCTGAGAGTGTCTGAGAGTGCCTGAGAGTGTCAGAGATTGTCAGAGTGTGTCAGAGAGTGATAGAGAGTGTCTGAGACTGTCAGAGAGTGTCAGAGAGTGATAGAGAGTGTCTGAGACTGTCAGAGAGTGTCAGAGAGTGATAGAGAGTGATACAGAGTGATAGAGAGTGTCTGAGAGAGTCAGAGAGTGTCAGAGAGTGATAGAGAGTGTCTGAGAGTGTCAGAGAGTGTCAGAGAGTGTCTGAGAGTGTCTGAGAGTGCTTGAGAGTGTGAGAGAGTGTCAGAGTTGTCAGAGAGATCCAGAGAGTGATTGAGAGTGTCTGAGGGTGTCTGAGAGTGTCAGAGAGTGTCAGAGAGTGTCAGAGAGTGATGGAGAGTGATACAGAGTGATAGAGAGTGTCTGAGTGTGTCAGAGAGTGTCAGAGAGTGATAGAGAGTGTCTGAGAGTGTCAGAGAGTGATAGAGAGTGTCTGAGAGTGTGTGAGAGTGTCAGAGAGTGTCAGAGAGTGTCAAAGAGTGTCAGAGAGAGATAGAAAGTCATTGAATGTGTCAGAGGGTGTCAGAGTGTGTCAGAGAGTAACAGAGAGTGATAGAGAGTGTCAGAGAGTGTCATAGTGTGATAGAGAGTGTCAAAGAGTGTCAGAGAGAGATAGAAAGTGATTGAATGTGTCTGAGAGTGTCAGAGAGTGTCAGAGAGTGCCAGAGAGTGATAAAGAGTGATAGAGAGTGTCTGAGAGTGTCAGAGTGTGTCAGAGAGTGTCAGAGAGTTTCAGAGAGTGTCAGAGAGTGTCAGAGAGTGATAGAGAGTGATAGAGAGTGTCAGAGAGTGTCATTGAGTGATATTGAGTGTCAGACAGTTTCAGAGAGTGATAGAGAGTGTCAGAGAGTGATAGAGAGTGTCAGAAAGTGATAGAGAGTGATATAGAGTGTCAGAGAGTGATAGAGAGTGTCTGAGACTGTCAGAGAGCGTCAGAGTGTGTCAGAGTGTGTCAGATTGTGTCAGAGAGCGATAGAGATTGATAGAGAGTGTTTGAGAGTGTCAGAGAGTGTCTGAGAGTGTCAGAGAGTGTCAGAGAGTGATAGAGATTTTCTGAGAGTGTCAGAGAGAATCTGAGAGTGTCAGAGAGTGATAGAGAGTGTCAGAGAGTGATAGAGAGTGTCTGAGCGTGTCAGAGAGAGTCTGAGAGTGTCAGAGAGTGTCAGAGAGTGATAGAGAGTGTCAGAGAGTGATAGAGAGTGTCTGAGAGTGTCAGAGTGAGTCTGAGAGTGTCTGAGAGTGTGAGAGAGTGTCAGAGTGTGTCAGAGAGAGCCAGAGAGTGATTGAGAGTGTCTGAGAGTGTCAGAGGGTGTCTGAGAGTGTCAGAGAGTGTCAGAGAGTGTCAGAGAGTGATAGAGAGTGATACAGAGGGATAGAGAGTGTCTGAGAGTGATAGAGAGTGATACAGAGTGATAGAGAGTGATAGAGAGTGTCTGAGCGTGTCAGAGAGAGTCTGAGAGTGTCAGAGAGTGTCATAGAGTGATAGAGAGTGTCAGAGAGTGATAGAGAGTGTCTGAGAGTGTCAGAGAGAATCTGAGAGTGTCAGAGAGTGTCAGAGAGTGATAGAGAGTGTCAGAGAGTGATAGAGAGTGTCTGAGCGTGTCAGAGAGAGTCTGAGAGTGTCAGAGAGTGATAGAGAGTGTCAGAGAGTGATAGAGAGTGTCTGAGAGTGTCAGAGTGAGTCTGAGAGTGTCTGAGAGTGTGAGAGAGTGTCAGAGTGTGTCAGAGAGAGCCAGAGAGTGATTGAGAGTGTCTGAGAGTGTCAGAGGGTGTCTGAGAGTGATAGAGAGTGTCAGAGAGTGATAGAGAGTGTCTGAGAGTGTCAGAGAGCATCTGAGAGTGTCAGAGAGTGTCAGAGAGTGATAGAGAGTGTCAGAGAGTGATAGAGAGTGTCTGAGCGTGTCAGAGAGAGTCTGAGAGTGTCAGAGAGTGATAGAGAGTGTCAGAGAGTGATAGAGAGTGTCTGAGAGTGTCAGAGTGAGTCTGAGAGTGTCTGAGAGTGTGAGAGAGTGTCAGAGTGTGTCAGAGAGAGCCAGAGAGTGATTGAGAGTGTCTGAGAGTGTCAGAGGGTGTCTGAGAGTGATAGAGAGTGTCAGAGAGTGATAGAGAGTGTCTGAGAGTGTCAGAGAGCATCTGAGAGTGTCTGAGAGTGTCAGAGAGTGTCAGAGAGTGATAGAGAGTGTCAGAGAGTGATAGAGAGTGTCTGAGAGTGTCAGAGAGAGTCTGAGAGTGTCAGAGAGTGTCAGAGAGTGATAGAGAGTGTCTGAGAGTGTCAGAGAGTGTCTGAGAGTGTCAGAGAGTGTCAGAGAGTGATAGAGAGTGTCAGAGAGTGATAGAGAGTGATAGAGAGTGTCAGAGAGTGTCTGAGAGTGTCTGAGAGTGTCTGAGAGTGTGAGAGAGTGTCAGAGTTGTCAGAGAGTGTCAGAGAGTGTCAGACAGTGTCAGAGAGTGATAGAGAGTGATAGAGAGTGTCAGAGAGTGATAGAGAGTGATAGAGAGTCTCAGAGAGAGTCTGAGAGTGTCTGAGAGTGTGAGAGAGTGTCTGAGAGTGTCAGAGAGTGTCAGAGAGTGTCAGAGAGTGATTGAGAGTGTGTGAGATTGAAAGAGAGCAACTGAGAGTGTCAGAGAGTGTCAGAGAGTGATAGAGAGTGTCAAAGAGTGATAGAGAGTGTCTGAGAGTGTCAGAGAGAGTCTGAGAGTGTCTGAGAGTGTGAGAGATTGTCAAAGTGTGTCAGAGAGAGCCAGAGAGTGGTTGAGAGTGTCTGAGAGTGTCAGAGGTTGTCTGAGAATGTCAGAGAGTGTCAGAGAGTGTCAGAGAGTGATAGAGAGTGATACAGAGTGAGAGAGAGAGTCTGAGAGTGTCAGAGAGTGATATTGAGTGTCAGACAGTTTCAGAGAGTGATAGAGAGTGTCAGAGAGTGATAGAGAGTGTCAGAAAGTGATAGAGAGTGATATAGAGTGTCAGAGAGTGATAGAGAGTGTCTGAGACTGTCAGAGAGCGTCAGAGTGTGTCAGAGTGTGTCAGATTGTGTCAGAGAGCGATAGAGATTGATAGAGAGTGTTTGAGAGTGTCAGAGAGTGTCTGAGAGTGTCAGAGAGTGTCAGAGAGTGATAGAGAGTTTCTGAGAGTGTCAGAGAGAATCTGAGAGTGTCAGAGAGTGTCAGGGAGTGATAGAGAGTGTCAGAGAGTGATAGAGAGTGTCTGAGCGTGTCAGAGAGAGTCTGAGAGTGTCA
Organism: Heterodontus francisci; assembly: GCF_036365525.1. NCBI lineage: Eukaryota > Metazoa > Chordata > Chondrichthyes > Heterodontiformes > Heterodontidae > Heterodontus > Heterodontus francisci. The sequence continues at coordinate 2,755,848 of NC_090411.1, read as the reverse complement.
GAGAGTGTCAGAGAGTGATAGAGAGTGTCAGAGAGTGATAGAGAGTGTCTGAGAGTGTCAGAGTGAGTCTGAGAGTGTCTGAGAGTGTGAGAGAGTGTCAGAGTGTGTCAGAGAGAGCCAGAGAGTGATTGAGAGAGTCTGAGAGTGTCAGAGGGTGTCTGAGAGTGTCAGAGAGTGTCAGAGAGTGTCAGAGAGTGATAGAGAGTGATACAGAGGGATAGAGAGTGTCTGAGAGTGTCTGAGAGTGATAGAGAGTGATACAGAGTGATAGAGAGTGATAGAGAGTGTCTGAGCGTGTCAGAGAGAGTCTGAGAGTGTCAGAGAGTGTCAGAGAGTGATAGAGAGTGTCAGAGAGTGATAGAGAGTGTCTGAGAGTGTCAGAGAGAATCTGAGAGTGTCAGAGAGTGTCAGAGAGTGATAGAGAGTGTCAGAGAGTGATAGAGAGTGTCTGAGCGTGTCAGAGAGAGTCTGAGAGTGTCAGAGAGTGTCAGAGAGTGATAGAGAGTGTCAGAGAGTGACAGAGAGTGTCTGAGAGTGTCAGAGTGAGTCTCAGAGTGTCTGAGAGTGTGAGAGAGTGTCAGAGTGTGTCAGAGAGAGCCAGAGAGTGATTGAGAGTGTCTGAGAGTGTCAGAGGGTGTCTGAGAGTGATAGAGAGTGTCAGAGAGTGATAGAGAGTGTCTGAGAGTGTCAGAGAGCATCTGAGAGTGTCAGAGAGTGTCAGAGAGTGTCAGAGAGTGATACAGACTGTCAGAGAGTGATAGAGAGTGTCTGAGAGTGTCAGAGAGAGTCTGAGAGTGTCAGAGAGTGTCAGAGAGTGATAGAGAGTGTCTGAGAGTGTCAGAGAATGTCTGAGAGTGTCAGAGAGTGTCAGAGAGTGATAGAGAGTGTCAGAGAGTGATAGAGAGTGATAGAGAGTGTCAGAGAGTGTCAGAGAGTGTCTGAGAGTGTCTGAGAGTGTGAGAGAGAGTCAGAGTTGTCAGAGAGTGTCAGAGAGTGTCAGAGAGTGTCAGAGAGTGATAGAGAGTGATAGAGAGTGTCAGAGAGAGTCTGAGAGTGTCTGAGAGTGTGAGAGAGTGTCAGAGTGTGTCAGAGAGAGCCAGAGAGTGATTGAGAGTGTCTGAGAGTGTCAGAGGGTGTCTGAGAGTGTCAGAGAGTGTCAGAGAGTGTCAGAGAGTGATAGAGTGTGATACAGAGTGATAGAGAGTGTCTGAGAGTGTCTGAGAGTGATACAGAGTGATAGAGAGTGTCTGAGAGTGTCAGAGAGCATCTGAGAGTGTCAGAGAGTGTCAGAGAGTGATAGAGAGTGTCAGAGAGTGATAGAGAGTGTCTGAGAGTGTCAGAGAGAGTCTGAGAGTGTCAGAGAGTGTCAGAGAGTGATTGAGAGTATGTGAGGTTGAAAGAGAGCATCTGAGAGTGTCAGAGAGTGTCAGAGAGTGATAGAGAGTGTCAAAGAGTGATAGAGAGTGTTTGAGAGTGTCAGAGAGAGTCTGAGAGTGTCTGAGAGTGTGAGAGATTGTCAAAGTGTGTCAGAGAGAGCCAGAGAGTGGTTGAGAGTGTCTGAGAGTGTCAGAGGGTGTCTGAGAATGTCAGAGAGTGTCAGAGAGTGTCAGAGAGTGATAGAGAGTGATACAGAGTAATAGAGAGAGTCTGAGAGTGTCAGAGAGTGTCAGAGAGTGATAGAGAGTGTCAGAGAGTGATAGAGAGTTTCAGAGAGTGATAGAGAGTGATAGTGAGTGTCTGAGAGTGCCACAGAGTGTCAGAGAGTGATAGAGAGTGATAGGGAGTTTCTGAGAGTGTCAGAGAGTGTCAGAGCGTGATAGAGAGTGACACAGAGTGATAGAGAGTGTCTGAGAGTGTCAGAGAGTGTCAGCGAGTGATAGAGAGTGTCTGAGAGTGTGTGTGAGAGTCTGAGAGTGTCTGAGAGTGTGAGAGAGTGTCAGAGAGTGATTGAGAGTGTCTGAGCGTGTCAGAGGGTGTCTGAGAGTGTCAGAGAGTGTCAGAGAGTGTCAGAGAGTGATAGAGAGTGATACAGAGTGATACAGAGTGTCTGAGAGTGTCTGAGAGTGATAGAGAGTGATACAGAGTGATAGAGAGTGATAGAGAGTGTCTGAGCGTGTCAGAGAGAGTCTGAGAGTGTCAGAGAGTGTCAGAGAGAGATAGAAAGTCATTGAATGTGTCAGAGGGTGTCAGAGTGTGTCAGAGAGTAACAGAGAGTGATAGAGAGTGTCAGAGAGTGTCATAGTGTGATAGAGAGTGTCAAAGAGTGTCAGAGAGAGATAGAAAGTGATTGAATGTGTCTGAGAGTGTCAGAGAGTGTCAGAGAGTGCCAGAGAGTGATAAAGAGTGATAGAGAGTGTCTGAGAGTGTCAGAGTGTGTCAGAGAGTGTCAGAGAGTTTCAGAGAGTGTCAGAGAGTGTCAGAGAGTGATAGAGAGTGATAGAGAGTGTCAGAGAGTGTCATTGAGTGATATTGAGTGTCAGACAGTTTCAGAGAGTGATAGAGAGTGTCAGAGAGTGATAGAGAGTGTCAGAAAGTGATAGAGAGTGATATAGAGTGTCAGAGAGTGATAGAGAGTGTCTGAGACTGTCAGAGAGCGTCAGAGTGTGTCAGAGTGTGTCAGATTGTGTCAGAGAGCGATAGAGATTGATAGAGAGTGTTTGAGAGTGTCAGAGAGTGTCTGAGAGTGTCAGAGAGTGTCAGAGAGTGATAGAGATTTTCTGAGAGTGTCAGAGAGAATCTGAGAGTGTCAGAGAGTGATAGAGAGTGTCAGAGAGTGATAGAGAGTGTCTGAGCGTGTCAGAGAGAGTCTGAGAGTGTCAGAGAGTGTCAGAGAGTGATAGAGAGTGTCAGAGAGTGATAGAGAGTGTCTGAGAGTGTCAGAGTGAGTCTGAGAGTGTCTGAGAGTGTGAGAGAGTGTCAGAGTGTGTCAGAGAGAGCCAGAGAGTGATTGAGAGTGTCTGAGAGTGTCAGAGGGTGTCTGAGAGTGTCAGAGAGTGTCAGAGAGTGTCAGAGAGTGATAGAGAGTGATACAGAGGGATAGAGAGTGTCTGAGAGTGATAGAGAGTGATACAGAGTGATAGAGAGTGATAGAGAGTGTCTGAGCGTGTCAGAGAGAGTCTGAGAGTGTCAGAGAGTGTCATAGAGTGATAGAGAGTGTCAGAGAGTGATAGAGAGTGTCTGAGAGTGTCAGAGAGAATCTGAGAGTGTCAGAGAGTGTCAGAGAGTGATAGAGAGTGTCAGAGAGTGATAGAGAGTGTCTGAGCGTGTCAGAGAGAGTCTGAGAGTGTCAGAGAGTGATAGAGAGTGTCAGAGAGTGATAGAGAGTGTCTGAGAGTGTCAGAGTGAGTCTGAGAGTGTCTGAGAGTGTGAGAGAGTGTCAGAGTGTGTCAGAGAGAGCCAGAGAGTGATTGAGAGTGTCTGAGAGTGTCAGAGGGTGTCTGAGAGTGATAGAGAGTGTCAGAGAGTGATAGAGAGTGTCTGAGAGTGTCAGAGAGCATCTGAGAGTGTCAGAGAGTGTCAGAGAGTGATAGAGAGTGTCAGAGAGTGATAGAGAGTGTCTGAGCGTGTCAGAGAGAGTCTGAGAGTGTCAGAGAGTGATAGAGAGTGTCAGAGAGTGATAGAGAGTGTCTGAGAGTGTCAGAGTGAGTCTGAGAGTGTCTGAGAGTGTGAGAGAGTGTCAGAGTGTGTCAGAGAGAGCCAGAGAGTGATTGAGAGTGTCTGAGAGTGTCAGAGGGTGTCTGAGAGTGATAGAGAGTGTCAGAGAGTGATAGAGAGTGTCTGAGAGTGTCAGAGAGCATCTGAGAGTGTCTGAGAGTGTCAGAGAGTGTCAGAGAGTGATAGAGAGTGTCAGAGAGTGATAGAGAGTGTCTGAGAGTGTCAGAGAGAGTCTGAGAGTGTCAGAGAGTGTCAGAGAGTGATAGAGAGTGTCTGAGAGTGTCAGAGAGTGTCTGAGAGTGTCAGAGAGTGTCAGAGAGTGATAGAGAGTGTCAGAGAGTGATAGAGAGTGATAGAGAGTGTCAGAGAGTGTCTGAGAGTGTCTGAGAGTGTCTGAGAGTGTGAGAGAGTGTCAGAGTTGTCAGAGAGTGTCAGAGAGTGTCAGACAGTGTCAGAGAGTGATAGAGAGTGATAGAGAGTGTCAGAGAGTGATAGAGAGTGATAGAGAGTCTCAGAGAGAGTCTGAGAGTGTCTGAGAGTGTGAGAGAGTGTCTGAGAGTGTCAGAGAGTGTCAGAGAGTGTCAGAGAGTGATTGAGAGTGTGTGAGATTGAAAGAGAGCAACTGAGAGTGTCAGAGAGTGTCAGAGAGTGATAGAGAGTGTCAAAGAGTGATAGAGTGTGTCTGAGAGTGTCAGAGAGAGTCTGAGAGTGTCTGAGAGTGTGAGAGATTGTCAAAGTGTGTCAGAGAGAGCCAGAGAGTGGTTGAGAGTGTCTGAGAGTGTCAGAGGTTGTCTGAGAATGTCAGAGAGTGTCAGAGAGTGTCAGAGAGTGATAGAGAGTGATACAGAGTGAGAGAGAGAGTCTGAGAGTGTCAGAGAGTGATATTGAGTGTCAGACAGTTTCAGAGAGTGATAGAGAGTGTCAGAGAGTGATAGAGAGTGTCAGAAAGTGATAGAGAGTGATATAGAGTGTCAGAGAGTGATAGAGAGTGTCTGAGACTGTCAGAGAGCGTCAGAGTGTGTCAGAGTGTGTCAGATTGTGTCAGAGAGCGATAGAGATTGATAGAGAGTGTTTGAGAGTGTCAGAGAGTGTCTGAGAGTGTCAGAGAGTGTCAGAGAGTGATAGAGAGTTTCTGAGAGTGTCAGAGAGAATCTGAGAGTGTCAGAGAGTGTCAGGGAGTGATAGAGAGTGTCAGAGAGTGATAGAGAGTGTCTGAGCGTGTCAGAGAGAGTCTGAGAGTGTCAGAGAGTGTCAGAGAGTGATAGAGAGTGTCAGAGAGTGATAGAGAGTGTCTGAGAGTGTCAGAGTGAGTCTGAGAGTGTCTGAGAGTGTGAGAGAGTGTCAGAGTGTGTCAGAGAGAGCCAGAGAGTGATTGAGAGAGTCTGAGAGTGTCAGAGGGTGTCTGAGAGTGTCAGAGAGTGTCAGAGAGTGTCAGAGAGTGATAGAGAGTGATACAGAGGGATAGAGAGTGTCTGAGAGTGTCTGAGAGTGATAGAGAGTGATACAGAGTGATAGAGAGTGATAGAGAGTGTCTGAGCGTGTCAGAGAGAGTCTGAGAGTGTCAGAGAGTGTCAGAGAGTGATAGAGAGTGTCAGAGAGTGATAGAGAGTGTCTGAGAGTGTCAGAGTGAGTCTGAGAGTGTCTGAGAGTGTGAGAGAGTGTCAGAGTGTGTCAGAGAGAGCCAGAGAGTGATTGAGAGAGTCTGAGAGTGTCAGAGGGTGTCTGAGAGTGTCAGAGAGTGTCAGAGAGTGTCAGAGAGTGATAGAGAGTGATACAGAGGGATAGAGAGTGTCTGAGAGTGTCTGAGAGTGATAGAGAGTGATACAGAGTGATAGAGAGTGATAGAGAGTGTCTGAGCGTGTCAGAGAGAGTCTGAGAGTGTCAGAGAGTGTCAGAGAGTGATAGAGAGTGTCAGAGAGTGATAGAGAGTGTCTGAGAGTGTCAGAGAGAATCTGAGAGTGTCAGAGAGTGTCAGAGAGTGATAGAGAGTGTCAGAGAGTGATAGAGAGTGTCTGAGCGTGTCAGAGAGAGTCTGAGAGTGTCAGAGAGTGTCAGAGAGTGATAGAGAGTGTCAGAGAGTGATAGAGAGTGTCTGAGAGTGTCAGAGTGAGTCTCAGAGTGTCTGAGAGTGTGAGAGAGTGTCAGAGTGTGTCAGAGAGAGCCAGAGAGTGATTGAGAGTGTCTGAGAGTGTCAGAGGGTGTCTGAGAGTGATAGAGAGTGTCAGAGAGTGATAGAGAGTGTCTGAGAGTGTCAGAGAGCTTCTGAGAGTGTCAGAGAGTGTCAGAGAGTGTCAGAGAGTGATACAGACTGTCAGAGAGTGATAGAGAGTGTCTGAGAGTGTCAGAGAGAGTCTGAGAGTGTCAGAGAGTGTCAGAGAGTGATAGAGAGTGTCTGAGAGTGTCAGAGAATGTCTGAGAGTGTCAGAGAGTGTCAGAGAGTGATAGAGAGTGTCAGAGAGTGATAGAGAGTGATAGAGAGTGTCAGAGAGTGTCAGAGAGTGTCTGAGAGTGTCTGAGAGTGTGAGAGAGAGTCAGAGTTGTCAGAGAGTGTCAGAGAGTGTCAGAGAGTGTCAGAGAGTGATAGAGAGTGATAGAGAGTGTCAGAGAGAGTCTGAGAGTGTCTGAGAGTGTGAGAGAGTGTCAGAGTGTGTCAGAGAGAGCCAGAGAGTGATTGAGAGTGTCTGAGAGTGTCAGAGGGTGTCTGAGAGTGTCAGAGAGTGTCAGAGAGTGATAGAGTGTGATACAGAGTGATAGAGAGTGTCTGAGAGTGTCTGAGAGTGATACAGAGTGATAGAGAGTGTCTGAGAGTGTCAGAGAGCATCTGAGAGTGTCAGAGAGTGTCAGAGAGTGATAGAGAGTGTCAGAGAGTGATAGAGAGTGTCTGAGAGTGTCAGAGAGAGTCTGAGAGTGTCAGAGAGTGTCAGAGAGTGATTGAGAGTGTGTGAGGTTGAAAGAGAGCATCTGAGAGTGTCAGAGAGTGTCAGAGAGTGATAGAGAGTGTCAAAGAGTGATAGAGAGTGTTTGAGAGTGTCAGAGAGAGTCTGAGAGTGTCTGAGAGTGTGAGAGATTGTCAAAGTGTGTCAGAGAGAGCCAGAGAGTGGTTGAGAGTGTCTGAGAGTGTCAGAGGGTGTCTGAGAATGTCAGAGAGTGTCAGAGAGTGTCAGAGAGTGATAGAGAGTGATACAGAGTAATAGAGAGAGTCTGAGAGTGTCAGAGAGTGTCAGAGAGTGATAGAGAGTGTCAGAGAGTGATAGAGAGTTTCAGAGAGTGATAGAGAGTGATAGTGAGTGTCTGAGAGTGCCACAGAGTGTCAGAGAGTGATAGAGAGTGATAGGGAGTTTCTGAGAGTGTCAGAGAGTGTCAGAGCGTGATAGAGAGTGACACAGAGTGATAGAGAGTGTCTGAGAGTGTCAGAGAGTGTCAGCGAGTGATAGAGAGTGTCTGAGAGTGTGTGTGAGAGTCTGAGAGTGTCTGAGAGTGTGAGAGAGTGTCAGAGAGTGATTGAGAGTGTCTGAGCGTGTCAGAGGGTGTCTGAGAGTGTCAGAGAGTGTCAGAGAGTGTCAGAGAGTGATAGAGAGTGATACAGAGTGATACAGAGTGTCTGAGAGTGTCTGAGAGTGATAGAGAGTGATACAGAGTGATAGAGAGTGTCTGAGAGTGTCAGAGAGAATCTTAGAGTGTCAGAGTGTCAGAGAGTGATAGAGAGTGTCAGAGAGTGGCATTGAGTGAGAGAGAGTGTCAGAGAGTTTCCGAGAGTGATAGAGATTGTCAGAGAGTGATAGAGAGTGTCAGAAAGTGATAGAGATTGATAGAGAGTGTCAGAGATTGATAGAGAGTGCTAGAGAGTGTCAGAGTGTGATAGAGAGTGATAGTGAGTGTCAGAGAGTGATTAAGAGTGATAGGGACTTTCAGAGAGTGTCATTGAGTGTCAGAGAGGGTCAGAGAGTTTCAGAGAGTGATAGAGAGTGTCAGAGATTGATAGAGAGTGATAGAGAGTGTCAGAGAGTGATAGAGAGTGATAGTGAGTGTCAGAGAGTGATTAAGAGTGATAGGGATTTTCAGAGAGTGTCATTGAGTGTCAGAGAGGGTCAGAGAGTTTCAGAGAGTGATAGAGAGTGTCAGAGATTGATAGAGAGTGATAGAGAGTGTCAGAGAGTGATAGAGAGTGATAGAGAGTGCCTGAGAGTGTCAGAGAGCATCTGAGAGTGTCAGAGAGTGTCAGAGAGTGATAGAGAGTGTCAGAGAGTGATAGAGAGTGTCTGAGAGTGTCAGAGAGAGTCTGAGAGTGTCAGAGAGTGTCAGAGAGTGATTGAGAGTGTGTGAGATTGAAAGAGAGCATCTGAGAGTCTCAGAGAGTGTCAGAGAGTGATAGAGAGTGTCAAAGAGTGATAGAGAGTGTCTGAGAGTGTCAGAGAGAGTCTGAGAGTGTCTGAGAGTGTGAGAGTTTGTCAAAGTGTGTCAGAGAGAGCCAGAGAGTGGTTGAGAGTGTCTGAGAGTGTCAGAGGGTGTCTGAGAATGTCAGAGAGTGTCAGAGAGTGTCAGAGAGTGATAGAGAGTGATACAGAGTGATAGAGAGAGTCTGAGAGTGTCAGAGAGTGTCAGAGAGTGATAGAGAGTGTCAGAGAGTAATAGAGAGTTTCAGAGAGTGATAGAGAGTGATAGTGAGTGTCTGAGAGTGCCACAGAGTGTCAGAGAGTGATAGAGAGTGATAGGGAGTTTCTGAGAGTGTCAGAGAGTGTCAGAGCGTGATAGAGAGTGACACAGAGTGATAGAGAGAGTCTGAGATTGTCAGAGAGTGTCAGAGAGTGATAGAGAGTGTCAGCGAGTGATAGAGAGTGTCTGAGAGTGTGAGTGAGAGTCTGAGAGTGTCTGAGAGTGTGAGAGAGTGTCAGAGTGTGTCAGAGAGAGCCAGAGAGTGATTGAGAGTGTCTGAGCGTGTCAGAGGGTGTCTGAGAGTTTCAGAGAGTGTCAGAGAGTGTCAGAGAGTGATAGAGAGTGATACAGAGTGATACAGAGTGATAGAGAGTGTCTGAGAGTGTCTGAGAGTGATAGAGAGTGATACAGAGTGATAGAGAGTGTCTGAGAGTGTCCGAGAGTGTCAGAGAGTGTCAGAGGGTGTCAGAGTGTGTCAGAGAGTAATAGAGAGTGATAGAGAGTGTCAGAGAGTGTCATAGAGTGATAGAGAGTGATAGAGAGTGTCAGAGAGTGATAGAGATCGTCTGAGAGTGTCAGAGAGTGTCAGAGAGTGATATGGAGTGTCAGAGAGTGTCATTGAGTGTCAGAGAGTGTCAGAGAGTTTCAGAGAGTGATAGAGAGTGTCAGAGAGTGATAGAGAGTGTCAGAGAGTGATAGAGAGTGATAGTGAGTGTCTGAGAGTGTCTGAGAGTGTCAGAGATTGTCAGAGTGTGTCAGAGATTGATAGAGAGTGTCTGAGACTGTCAGAGAGTGTCAGAGAGTGATAGATAGTGATATAGAGTGTCAGAGAGTGATAGAGAGTGTCAGAGAGTGGCATTGAGTGATAGAGATTGTCAGAGAGAGATAGAGAGTGTCAGAAAGTGATAGAGATTGATAGAGAGTGTCAGAGATTGAGAGAGAGTGATAGAGAGTGTCAGAGTGTGACAGAGAGTGATAGTGAGTGTCAGAGAGTGATTAAGAGTGATAGGGAGTTTCAGAGAGTGTCATTGAGTGTCAGAGAGTGATAGAGAGTGTCAGAGAGTGTCAGAGAGTGTCAGAGAGTGATAGAGAGTGATACAGAGTGATAGAGAGTGTCTGAGACTGTCAGTGAGTGTCAGAGAGTGATAGAGAGTGTCTGAGAGTGTCAGAGAGTGTCTGAGAGTGTCTGAGAGTGTGAGAGAGTGTCAGAGTTGTCAGAGAGAGCCAGAGAGTGATTGAGAGTGTGTGAGGGTGTCTGAGAGTGTCAGAGAGTGTCAGAGAGTTATAGAGAGTGATACAGAGTGATAGAGAGTGTCTGAGAGTGTCAGAGAGTGTCAGAGAGTGATAGAGAGTGTCTGAGAGTGTCAGAGAGTGATAGAGAGTGTCTGAGAGTGTCTGAGAGTGTCAGAGAGTGTCTGAGAGTGTCAGAGAGTGTCAGAGAGTGTCAAAGAGTGTCAGAGAGAGATAGAAAGTGATTGAATGTTTCAGAGGGTGTCAGAGTGTGTCAGAGAGTAATAGAGAGTGATAGAGAGTGTCAGAGAGTGTCATAGAGTGATAGAGAGTGTCAAAGAGTGTCAGAGAGAGATAGAAAGTGATTGAATGTGTCTGAGAGTGTCACAGAGTGTCAGAGAGTGCCAGAGAGTGATAAAGAGTGATAGAGAGTGGCTGAGAGTGTCAGAGAGTGTCAGAGTGTGTCAGAGAGTGTCAGAGAGTGTCAGAGAGTGATAGAGAGTAATAGAGAGTGTCAGAGAGTGTCATTGAGTGATAGAGAGTGTCAGAGAGTTTCAGAGAGTGATAGAGAGTGTCATAGAGTGATAGAGAGTGTCAGAACGTGATAGAGAGTGATATAGAGTGTCAGAGAGTGATAGAGAGTGTCTGAGACTGTCAGAGAGCGTCAGAGTGTGTCAGAGTGTGTCAGAGTGTGTCAGATTGTGTCAGAGAGCGATAGAGATTGATAGAGAGTGTTTGAGAGTGTCAGAGAGTTTCTGAGAGTGTCAGAGAGTGTCTGAGAGTGTCAGAGAGAATCTGAGAGTGTCAGAGAGTGTCAGAGAGTGATAGAGAGTGTCAGAGAGTGATAGAGAGTGTCTGAGAGTGTCACAGAGAGAGTCTGAGAGAGTCAGAGAGTGTCAGAGAGTAATAGAGAGTGTCAGAGAGTGATAGAGAGTGTCTGAGAGTGTCAGAGAGAGTCTGAGAGTGTCTGAGAGTGTGAGAGAGTGTCAGAGTGTGTCAGAGAGAGCCAGAGAGTGCTTGAGAGTGTCAGAGAGTGTCAGAGGGTGTCTGAGAGTGTCAGAGAGTGTCAGAGAGTGTCAGAGAGTGTCAGAGAGTGATAGAGAGTGTCTGAGAGTGATAGAGAGTGATACAGAGTGATAGAGAGTGTCTGAGAGTGTCAGAGAGCATCTGAGAGTGTCAGAGAGTGTCAGAGAGTGATAGAGAGTGTCAGAGAGTGATAGAGAGTGTCTGAGAGTGTCAGAGAGAGTCTGAGAGTGTCAGAGAGTGTCAGAGAGTGATAGAGAGTGTCAGAGAGTGATAGAGAGTGTCTGAGAGTGTCAGAGAGAGTCTGAGAGTGTCTGAGAGTGTGAGAGAGTGTCAGAGTGTGTCAGAGAGAGCCAGAGAGTGATTGAGAGTGTCTGAGAGTGTCAGAGGGTGTCTGAGAGTGTCAGAGAGTGTCAGAGAGTGTCAGAGAGTGATAGAGAGTGATACAGAGTGATAGAGAGTGTCTGAGAGTGATAGAGAGTGATACAGAGTGATAGAGAGTGTCTGAGAGTGTCAGAGAGCATCTGAGAGTGTCAGAGAGTGTCAGAGAGTGATAGAGAGTTTCAGAGAGTGATAGAGAGTGTCTGAGAGTGTCAGAGAGAGTCTGAGAGTGTCAGAGAGTGATTGAGAGTGTCTGAGAGTGAAAGAGAGAATCTGAGATTGTTAGAGAGTGTCAGAGAGTGATAGAGAGTGTCAGAGAGTGATAGAGAGTGTCTGAGAGTGTCAGAGAGAGTCTGAGAGTGTCTGAGAGTGTGAGAGAGTGTCAAAGTGTGTCAGAGAGAGCCAGAGAGTGGTTGAGAGTGTCTGAGAGTGTCAGAGGGTGTCTGAGAATGTCAGAGAGTGTCAGAGAGTGTCAGAGAGTGATAGAGAGTGATACAGAGTGATAGAGAGAGTCTGAGAGTGTCAGAGAGTGTCTGAGAGTGTCAGAGAGGGTCAGAGAGTTTCAGAGAGTGATAGAGAGTGTCAGAGATTGATAGAGAGTGATAGGGAGTGTCAGAGAGTGATAGAGAGTGATAGTGAGTGTCTGAGAGTGCCACAGAGTGTCAGAGACTGATAGAGAGTGATAGGGAGTTTCTGAGAGTGTCAGAGAGTGTCAGAGCGTGATAGAGAGTGATAGAGAGTGTCTGAGAGTGTCAGAGAGAATCTGAGAGTGTCAGAGAGTGATAGATAGTGTCAGAGAGTGATAGAGAGTGTCTGAGAGTGTCAGAGAGAGTCTGAGAGTGTCAGAGAGTGTCAGAGAGTGATAGAGAGTGTCAGAGAGTGATAGAGAGTGTCAGAGAGTGATAGTGTCTGAGAGTGTCATAGAGAGTCTGAGAGTGTCTGAGAGTGTGAGAGAGTGTCAGAGAGAGCCGGAGAGTGATTGAGAGTGTCTGAGAGTGTCAGAGGGTGTCTGAGAGTGTCAGAGAGTGTCAGAGAGTGTCAGAGAGTGATAGAGAGTGATACAGAGTGATAGAGAGTGATTGAGAGTGTCTGAGAGTGTCTGAGAGTGATAGAGAGTGATACAGAGTGATAGAGAGTGTCTGAGAGTGTCAGAGAGCATCTGATTTTGTCAGAGAGTGTCAGAGAGTGATAGAGAGTGTCAGAGAGTGATAGAGAGTGTCTGAGAGTGTCAAAGAGAGTCTGAGAGTGTCAGAGAGTGTCAGAGAGTGATTGAGAGTGTCTGAGAGTGAAAGAGAGAATCTGAGAGTGTCAGAGAGTGTCAGAGAGTGATAGAGAGTGTCAGCGAGTGATAGAGAGTGTCTGAGAGTGTCAGAGAGAGTCTGAGAGTGTCTGAGAGTGTGAGAGAGTGTCAGAGTGTGTCAGAGAGAGCCAGAGGGTGATTGAGAGTGTCTGAGAGTGTCAGAGGGTGTCTGAGAGTGTCAGAGAGTGTCAGAGAGTGTCAGAGAGTGATAGAGAGTGATACAGAGTGATAGAGAGTGTCTGAGAGTGTCTGAGAGTGATACAGAGTGATACAGAGTGATAGAGAGTGTCTGAGAGTGTCAGAGAGAATCTGAGACTGTCAGAGAGTGTCAGAGAGTGATAGAGAGTGTCAGAGAGTGGCATTGAGTGAGAGAGAGTGTCAGAGAGTTTCCGAGAGTGATAGAGATTGTCAGAGAGTGATAGAGAGTGTCAGAAAGTGACAGAGAGTGATAGTGAGTGTCAGAGAGTGATTAAGAGTGATAGGGATTTTCAGAGAGTGTCAGAGATTGATAGAGAGTGATAGAGAGTGTCAGAGAGTGATAGAGAGTGTCTGAGAGTGCCACAGAGTGTCAGAGAGTGACAGAGAGTGATAGTGAGTGTCTGAGAGTGCCACAGAGTGTCAGAGAGTGATAGAGAGTGATAGGGAGTTTCTGAGAGTGTCAGAGAGTGTCAGAGCGTGATAGAGAGTGATAGAGAGTGTCAGAGAGTGTCAGAGAGTGATACAGAGTGATAGAGAGTGTCTGAGAGTGTCAGAGAGTGTCAGAGAGTGATAGAGAGTGTCTGAGAGTGTCAGAGAGTGTCAGAGAGCGTCTGAGAGTGTCTGAGAGTGTGAGAGAGTGTCAGAGTTGTCAGAGAGAGCCAGAGAGTGATTGAGAGTGTCTGAGAGTGTCAGAGGGTGTCTGAGAGTGTCAGAGTCTCAGAGAGTGTCAGAGAGTGATAGAGAGTGATACAGAGTGATAGAGAGTGTCTGAGAGAGTCAGAGAGTGTCAGAGAGTGATCGAACGTGTCTGAGAGTGTCAGAGAGTGTCAGAGAGTGTCAGAGAGTGACAGAGAGTGTCTGAGAGTGTCTGAGAGTGTCAGAGTGTGTCAGAGAGTGATAGAGAGTGTCTGAGAGTGTCCGAGAGTGTCAGAGAGTGTCAGAGGGTGTCAGAGTGTGTCAGAGAGTAATAGAGAGTGATAGAGAGTGTCAGAGAGTGTCATAGAGTGATAGAGAGTGATAGAGAGTGTCAGAGAGTGATAGAGATCGTCTGAGAGTGTCAGAGAGTGTCAGAGAGTGTCAGAGAGTGATAGACAGTGATAGGGAGTGTCAGAGAGTGTCATTGAGTGTCAGAGAGTGTCAGAGAGTTTCAGAGAGTGATAGAGAGTGTCAGAGAGTGATAGAGAGTGTCAGAGAGTGATAGAGAGTGATTGTGAGTGTCTGAGAGTGCCACAGAGTGTCAGAGAGTGATAGAGAGTGATAAGGAGTTTCTGATAGTGTCAGAGCGTGTCAGAGTGTCAGAGCGTGATAGAGAGTGATAGAGAGTGTCAGAGAGTGATAGAGAGTGTCTGAGAGTGTCAGAGAGTGATAGAGAGTCTCTGAGAGTGTCAGAGAGTGTCTGAGAGTGTCTGAGAGTGTGAGAGAGTGTCAGAGTTGTCAGAGAGAGCCAGAGAGTGATTGAGAGTGTCTGAGAGTGTCAGAGGGTGTCTGAGAGTGTCCGAGAGTGTCAGAGAGTGTCAGAGAGTGGTAGAGAGTGTCTGAGAGTGTCAGAGAGTGTCAGAGAGCGTCAGAGAGTGATAGAGAGTATCTGAGAGTGTCTGAGAGTGTCAGAGAGTGTCAGAGAGTGATAGAGAGTGTCTGAGATTGTCCGAGAGTGTCAGAGAGTGTCAGAGGGTGTCAGAGTGTGTCAGAGAGTAATAGAGAGTGATAGAGAGTGTCAGAGAGTGTCATAGAGTGATAGAGAGTGATAGAGAGTGTCAGAGAGTGATAGAGATCGTCTGAGAGTGTCAGAGAGTGTCAGAGAGTGTCAGAGAGTTTCAGAGAGTGATAGAGAGTGTCAGAGAGTGATAGAGAGTGTCAGAGAGTGATAGAGAGTGATAGTGAGTGTCTGAGAGTGCCACAGAGTGTCAGAGAGTGATAGAGAGTGATAGGGAGTTTCTGAGAGTGTCAGAGAGTGTCAGAGAGTGTCAGAGCGTGATAGAGAGTGATAGAGAGTGTCAGAGAGTGTCAGAGAGTGTCAGAGAGTGATAGAGAGTGATACAGAGTGATAGAGAGTGTCTGAGAGTGTCAGAGAGTGTCAGAGAGTGATAGAGAGTGTCTGAGAGTGTCAGAGAGTGTCTGAGAGTGTCTGAGAGTGTGAGAGAGTGTCAGAGTTGTCAGAGAGAGCCAGAGAGTGATTGAGAGTGTCTGAGAGTGTCAGAGGGTGTCTGAGAGTGTCCGAGAGTGTCAGAGAGTGTCAGAGAGTGATAGAGAGTGTCTGAGAGTGTCAGAGAGTGTCAGAGAGCGTCAGAGAGTGACAGAGAGTGTCTGAGAGTGTCAGAGAGTGTCAGAGAGTGTCAGAGAGTGATAGAGAGTGTCTGAGATTGTCCGAGAGTGTCAGAGAGTGTCAGAGGGTGTCAGAGTGTGTCAGAGAGTAATAGAGAGTGATAGAGAGTGTCATAGAGTGATAGAGAGTGTCAAAGAGTGTCCGAGAGAGATAGAAAGTGATGGAATGTGTCAGAGAGTGCCAGAGAGTGATAAGGAGTGATAGAGAGTGTCTGAGAGTGTCAGAGTGTGTCAGAGTGAGTCAGAGAGTGTCAGAGAGTGTCAGAGAGTGATAGAGAGTGTCAGAGAGTGATAGAGAGTGTCTGAGAGTGTCAGAGAGAGTCTGAGAGTGTCAGAGAGTGTCAGAGAGTGATAGAGAGTGTCAGAGAGTGATAGAGAGTGTCTGAGAGTGTCAGAGAGAGTCTGAGAGTGTCTGAGAGTGTGAGAGAGTGTCAGAGTGTGTCAGAGAGAGCCAGAGAGTGATTGAGAGTGTCTGAGAGTGTCAGAGGGTGTCTGAGAGTGTCAGAGAGTGTCAGAGAGTGTCAGAGAGTGATAGAGAGTGATACAGAGTGATAGAGAGTGTCTGAGAGTGATAGAGAGTGATACAGAGTGATAGAGAGTGTCTGAGAGTGTCAGAGAGCATCTGAGAGTGTCAGAGAGTGTCAGAGAGTGATAGAGAGTTTCAGAGAGTGATAGAGAGTGTCTGAGAGTGTCAGAGAGAGTCTGAGAGTGTCAGAGAGTGATTGAGAGTGTCTGAGAGTGAAAGAGAGATTCTGAGATTGTCAGAGAGTGTCAGAGAGTGATAGAGAGTGTCAGAGAGTGATAGAGAGTGTCTGAGAGTGTCAGAGAGAGTCTGAGAGTGTCTGAGAGTGTGAGAGAGTGTCAAAGTGTGTCAGAGAGAGCCAGAGAGTGGTTGAGAGTGTCTGAGAGTGTCAGAGGGTGTCTGAGAATGTCAGAGAGTGTCAGAGAGTGTCAGAGAGTGATAGAGAGTGATACAGAGTGATAGAGAGAGTCTGAGAGTGTCAGAGAGTGTCTGAGAGTGTCTGAGAGTGTCAGAGAGGGTCAGAGAGTTTCAGAGAGTGATAGAGAGTGTCAGAGATTGATAGAGAGTGATAGAGAGTGTCAGAGAGTGATAGAGAGTGATAGTGAGTGTCTGAGAGTGCCACAGAGTGTCAGAGACTGATAGAGAGTGATAGGGAGTTTCTGAGAGTGTCAGAGAGTGTCAGAGCGTGATAGAGAGTGATAGAGAGTGTCTGAGAGTGTCAGAGAGAATCTGAGAGTGTCAGAGAGTGTCAGAGAGTGATAGAGAGTGTCAGCGAGTGATAGAGAGTGTCAGAGAGTGATAGTGTCTGAGAGTGTCATAGAGAGTCTGAGAGTGTCTGAGAGTGTGAGAGAGTGTCAGAGAGAGCCGGAGAGTGATAGAGAGTGTCTGAGAGTGTCAGAGGGTGTCTGAGAGTGTCAGAGAGTGTCAGAGAGTGTCAGAGTGTGTCAGAGAGTGATAGAGAGTGATACAGAGTGATAGAGAGTGATAGAGAGTGTCTGAGAGTGTCTGAGAGTGATAGAGAGTGATACAGAGTGATAGAGAGTGTCTGAGAGTGTCAGAGAGCATCTGAGAGTGTCAGAGAGTGTCAGAGAGTGATAGAGAGTGTCGGAGAGTGATAGAGTGTCTGAGAGTGTCAAAGAGAGTCTGAGAGTGTCAGAGAGTGTCAGAGAGTGATTGAGAGTGTCTGAGAGTGAAAGAGAGAATCTGAGAGTGTCAGAGAGTGTCAGAGAGTGATAGAGAGTGTCAGAGAGTGATAGAGAGTGCCTGAGAGTGTCAGAGAGAGTCTGAGAGTGTCTGAGAGTGTGAGAGAGTGTCAAAGTGTGTCAGAGAGAGCCAGAGAGTGGTTGAGAGTGTCTGAGAGTGTCAGAGGGTGTCTGAGAATGTCTGAGAGTGTCAGAGAGTGTCAGAGAGTGATAGAGAGTGTCTGAGAGTGTCAGAGAGTGTCTGAGAGTGTCTGAGAGTGTGAGAGAGTGTCAGAGTTGTCAGAGAGAGCCAGAGAGTGATTGAGAGTGTCTGAGAGTGTCAGAGGGTGTCTGAGAGTGTCCGAGAGTGTCAGAGAGTGTCAGAGAGTGATAGAGAGTGTCTGAGAGTGTCAGAGAGTGTCAGAGAGCGTCAGAGAGTGACAGAGAGTGTCTGAGAGTGTCTGAGAGTGTCAGAGAGTGTCAGAGAGTGTCAGAGAGTGATAGAGAGTGTCTGAGATTGTCCGAGAGTGTCAGAGAGTGTCAGAGGGTGTCAGAGTGTGTCAGAGAGTAATAGAGAGTGATAGAGAGTGTCATAGAGTGATAGAGAGTGTCAAAGAGTGTCCGAGAGAGATAGAAAGTGATGGAATGTGTCAGAGAGTGTCAGAGAGTGCCAGAGAGTGATAAGGAGTGATAGAGAGTGTCTGAGAGTGTCAGAGAGTGTCAGAGAGAGTCTGAGAGTGTCAGAGAGTGTCAGAGAGTGATAGAGAGTGTCAGAGAGTGATAGAGAGTGTCTGAGAGTGTCAGAGATAGTCTGAGAGTGTCTGAGAGTGTGAGAGAGTGTCAGAGTGTGTCAGAGGGAGCCAGAGAGTGATTGAGAGTGTCTGAGAGTGTCAGAGGGTGTCTGAGAGTGTCAGAGAGTGTCAGAGAGTGTCAGAGAGTGATAGAGAGTGATACAGAGTGATAGAGAGTGTCTGAGAGTGATAGAGAGTGATACAGAGTGATAGAGAGTGTCTGAGAGTGTCAGAGAGCATCTGAGAGTGTCAGAGAGTGTCAGAGAGTGATAGAGAGTTTCAGAGAGTGATAGAGAGTGTCTGAGAGTGTCAGAGAGAGTCTGAGAGTGTCAGAGAGTGATTGAGAGTGTCTGAGAGTGAAAGAGAGAATCTGAGACTGTCAGAGAGTGTCAGAGAGTAATAGAGAGTGTCAGAGAGTGATAGAGAGTGTCTGAGAGTGTCAGAGAGAGTCTGAGAGTGTCTGAGAGTGTGAGAGAGTGTCAAAGTGTGTCAGAGAGAGCCAGAGAGTGGTTGAGAGTGTCTGAGAGTGTCAGAGGGTGTCTGAGAATGTCAGAGAGTGTCAGAGAGTGTCAGAGAGTGATAGACAGTGATACAGAGTGATAGAGAGAGTCTGAGAGTGTCAGAGAGTGTCTGAGAGTGTCTGAGAGTGTCAGAGAGGGTCAGAGAGTTTCAGAGAGTGATAGAGAGTGTCAGAGATTGATAGAGAGTGATAGCGAGTGTCAGAGAGTGATAGAGAGTGATAGTGAGTGTCTGAGAGTGCCACAGAGTGTCAGAGACTGATAGAGAGTGATAGGGAGTTTCTGAGAGTGTCAGAGAGTGTCAGAGCGTGATAGAGAGTGATAGAGAGTGTCTGAGAGTGTCAGAGAGAATCTGAGAGTGTCAGAGAGTGTCAGAGAGTGATAGAGAGTGTCAGAGAGTGATAGAGAGTGTCTGAGAGTGTCAGAGAGAGTCTGAGAGTGTCAGAGAGTTTCAGAGAGTGTCAGAGAGTGATAGAGAGTGATACAGAGTGATAGAGAGTGATAGAGAGTGTCTGAGAGTGTCTGAGAGTGATAGGGATTGATACAGAGTGATAGAGAGTGTCTGAGAGTGTCAGAGAGCATCTGAGAGTGTCAGAGAGTGTCAGAGAGTGATAGAGAGTGTCAGAGAGTGATAGAGTGTCTGAGAGTGTCAAAGAGAGTCTGAGAGTGTCAGAGAGTGTCAGAGAGTGATTGAGAGTGTCTGAGAGTGAAAGAGAGAATCTGAGAGTGTCAGAGAGTGACAGAGAGTGATAGAGAGTGTCAGAGAGTGATAGAGAGTGCCTGAGAGTGTCAGAGAGAGTCTGAGAGTGTCTGAGAGTGTGA
This sequence comes from Heterodontus francisci, assembly GCF_036365525.1. Lineage (NCBI taxonomy): Eukaryota > Metazoa > Chordata > Chondrichthyes > Heterodontiformes > Heterodontidae > Heterodontus > Heterodontus francisci. Next base: position 2,737,252 of record NC_090411.1, on the reverse strand, counting down.
GAGAGTGTCAAAGTGTGTCAGAGAGAGCCAGAGAGTGGTTGAGAGTGTCTGAGAGTGTCAGAGGGTGTCTGAGAATGTCAGAGAGTGTCAGAGAGTGTCACAGAGTGATAGAGAGTGATACAGAGTGATAGAGAGAGTCTGAGAGTGTCAGAGAGTGTCAGAGAGTGATAGAGAGTGTCAGCGAGTGATAGAGAGTGTCTGAGCGTGTCAGAGAGAGTCTGAGAGTGTCTGAGAGTGTGAGAGAGTGTCAGAGTGTGTCAGAGAGAGCCAGAGAGTGATTGAGAGTGTCTGAGAGTGTCAGAGGGTGTCTGAGAGTGTCAGAGAGTGTCAGAGAGTGTCAGAGAGTGATAGAGAGTGATACAGAGTGATAGAGAGTGTCTGAGAGTGTCTGAGAGTGATACAGAGTGATACAGAGTGATAGAGAGTGTCTGAGAGTGTCAGAGAGAATCTGAGAGTGTCAGAGAGTGTCAGAGAGTGATAGAGAGTGTCAGAGAGTGGCATTGAGTGAGAGAGAGTGTCAGAGAGTTTCCGAGAGTGATAGAGATTGTCAGAGAGTGATAGAGAGAGTCAGAAAGTGACAGAGATTGATACAGAGTGTCAGAGATTGATAGAGAGTGATAGAGAGTGTCAGAGTGTGATAGAGAGTGATAGTGAGTGTCAGAGAGTGATTAAGAGTGATAGGGATTTTCAGAGAGTGTCATTGAGTGTCAGCGAGGGTCAGAGAGTTTCAGAGAGTGATAGAGAGTGTCAGAGATTGATAGAGAGTGATAGAGAGTGTCAGAGAGTGATAGAGAGTGATAGGGAGTTTCTGAGAGTGTCAGAGAGTGTCAGAGCGTGATAGAGAGTGATAGAGAGTGTCAGAGAGTGTCAGAGAGTGATACAGAGTGATAGAGAGTGTCTGAGAGTGTCAGAGAGTGTCAGAGAGTGATAGAGAGTGTCTGAGAGTGTCAGAGAGTGTCAGAGAGTGTCTGAGAGTGTCTGAGAGTGACAGAGAGTGTCAGAGTTGTCAGAGAGAGCCAGAGAGTGATTGAGAGAGTCTGAGAGTGTCAGAGGGTGTCTGAGAGTGTCAGAGTCTCAGAGAGTGTCAGAGAGTGATAGAGAGTGATACAGAGTGATAGAGAGTGTCTGAGAGTGTCAGAGAGTGTCAGAGAGTGATCGAGAGTGTCTGAGAGTGTCAGAGAGTGTCAGAGAGTGTCAGAGAGTGACAGAGAGTGTCTGAGAGTGTCTGAGAGTGTCAGAGTGTGTCAGAGAGTGATAGAGAGTGTCTGAGAGTGTCCGAGAGTGTCAGAGAGTGTCAGAGGGTGTCAGAGTGTGTCAGAGAGTGTCAGAGAGTGATAGAGAGTGATAGGGAGTGTCAGAGAGTGTCAGAGAGTTTCAGAGAGTGATAGAGAGTGTCAGAGAGTGATAGAGAGTGTCAGAGAGTGATAGAGAGTGATAGTGAGTGTCTGAGAGTGCCACAGGGTGTCAGAGAGTGATAGAGAGTGATAAGGAGTTTCTGAGAGTGTCAGAGCGTGTCAGAGAGTGTCAGAGCGTGATAGAGAGTGATAGAGAGTGTCAGAGAGTGTCAGAGAGTGATAGAGAGTGATACAGAGTGATAGAGAGTGTCTGAGAGTGTCAGAGAGTGTCAGAGAGTAATAGAGAGTGTCTGAGAGTGTCAGAGAGTGTCTGAGAGTGTCTGAGAGTGTGAGAGAGTGTCAGAGTTGTCAGAGAGAGCCAGAGAGTGATTGAGAGTGTCTGAGAGTGTCAGAGGGTGTCTGAGAGTGTCCGAGAGTGTCAGAGAGTGTCAGAGAGTGGTAGAGAGTGTCTGAGAGTGTCAGAGAGTGTCAGAGAGCGTCAGAGAGTGATAGAGAGTGTCTGAGAGTGTCAGAGAGTGTCAGAGAGTGATAGAGAGTGTCTGAGATTGCCCGAGAGTGGTAGAGAGTGTCAGAGGGTGTCAGAGTGTGTCAGAGAGTAATAGAGAGTGATAGAGAGTGATAGAGAGTGATAGAGAGAGTCAGAGAGTGATAGAGATCGTCTGAGAGTGTCAGAGAGTGTCAGAGAGTGTCAGAGAGTGATAGAGAGTAATAGGGAGTGTCAGAGAGTGTCATTGAGTGTCAGAGAGTGTCAGAGAGTTTCAGAGAGTGATAGAGAGTGTCAGAGAGTGATAGAGAGTGTCAGAGAGTGATAGAGAGTGATAGTGAGTGTCTGAGCGTGCCACAGAGTGTCAGAGAGTGATAGAGAGTGATAGGGAGTTTCTGAGAGTGTCAGAGAGTGTCAGAGAGTGTCAGAGCGTGATAGAGAGTGATAGAGAGTGTCAGAGAGTGTCAGAGAGTGATAGAGAGTGATACAGAGTGATAGAGAGTGTCAGAGAGTGTCAGAGAGTGATAGAGAGTGTCTGAGAGTGTCAGAGAGTGTCTGAGAGTGTCTGAGAGTGTGAGAGAGTGTCAGAGTTGTCAGAGAGAGCCAGAGAGTGATTGAGAGTGTCTGAGAGTGTCAGAGGGTGTCTGAGAGTGTCCGAGAGTGTCAGAGAGTGTCAGAGAGTGATAGAGAGTGTCTGAGAGTGTCAGAGAGTGTCAGAGAGCGTCAGAGAGTGATAGAGAGTGTCTGAGAGTGTCTGAGCGTGTCAGAGAGTGTCAGAGAGTGTCAGAGAGTGATAGAGAGTGTCTGAGATTGTCCGAGAGTGTCAGAGAGTGTCAGAGGGTGTCAGAGTGTGTCAGAGAGTAATAGAGAGTGATAGAGAGTGTCATAGAGTGATAGAGAGTGTCAAAGAGTGTCAGAGAGAGATAGAAAGTGATGGAATGTGTCAGAGAGTGTCAGAGAGTGCCAGAGAGTGATAAGGAGTGATAGAGAGTGTCTGAGAGTGTCAGAGTGTGTCAGAGTGAGTCAGAGAGTGTCAGAGAGTGTCAGAGAGTGATAGAGAGTGTCAGAGAGTGATAGAGAGTGTCTGAGAGTGTCAGAGAGAGTCTGAGAGTGTCAGAGAGTGATAGAGAGTGTCAGAGAGTGATAGAGAGTGTCTGAGAGTGTCAGAGAGAGTCTGAGAGTGTCTGAGAGTGTGAGAGAGTGTCAGAGTGTGTCAGAGAGAGCCAGAGAGTGATTGAGAGTGTCTGAGAGTGTCAGAGGGTGTCTGAGAGTGTCAGAGAGTGTCAGAGAGTGTCAGAGAGTGATAGAGAGTGATACAGAGTGATAGAGAGTGTCTGAGAGTGATAGAGAGTTTCAGAGAGTGATAGAGAGTGTCTGAGAGTGTCAGAGAGAGTCTGAGAGTGTCAGAGAGTGATTGAGAGTGTCTGAGAGTGAAAGAGAGAATCTGAGATTGTCTGAGAGTGTCAGAGAGTGATAGAGAGTGTCAGAGAGTGATAGAGAGTGCCTGAGAGTGTCAGAGAGAGTCTGAGAGTGTCTGAGAGTGTGAGAGAGTGTCAAAGTGTGTCAGAGAGAGCCAGAGAGTGGTTGAGAGTGTCTGAGAGTGTCAGAGGGTGTCTGAGAATGTCAGAGAGTGTCAGAGAGTGTCAGAGAGTGATAGAGAGTGATACAGAGTGATAGAGAGAGTCTGAGAGTGTCAGAGAGTGTCTGAGAGTGTCAGAGAGGGTCAGAGAGTTTCAGAGAGTGATAGAGAGTGTCAGAGATTGATAGAGAGTGATAGAGAGTGTCAGAGAGTGATAGAGAGTGATAGTGAGTGTCTGAGAGTGCCACAGAGTGTCAGAGACTGATAGAGAGTGATAGGGAGTTTCTGAGAGTGTCAGAGAGTGTCAGAGCGTGATAGAGAGTGATAGAGAGTGTCTGAGAGTGTCAGAGAGAATCTGAGAGTGTCAGAGAGTGTCAGAGAGTGATAGAGAGTGTCAGAGAGTGATAGAGAGTGTCTGAGAGAGTCAGAGAGAGTCTGAGAGTGTCAGAGAGTGTCAGAGAGTGATAGAGAGTGTCAGAGAGTGATAGAGAGTGTCAGAGAGTGATAGTGTCTGAGAGTGTCATAGAGAGTCTGAGAGTGTCTGAGAGTGTGAGAGAGTGTCAGAGAGAGCCGGAGAGTGATTGAGAGTGTCTGAGAGTGTCAGAGAGTGTCAGAGAGAGTCTGAGAGTGTCAGAGAGTGTCAGAGAGTGATAGAGAGTGTCAGAGAGTGATAGAGAGTGTCAGAGAGTGATAGTGTCTGAGAGTGTCATAGAGAGTCTGAGAGTGTCTGAGAGTGTGAGAGAGTGTCAGAGAGAGCCGGAGAGTGATTGAGAGTGTCTGAGAGTGTCAGAGGGTGTCTGAGAGTGTCAGAGAGTGTCAGAGAGTGATAGAGAGTGATACAGAGTGATAGAGAGTGATAGAGAGTGTCTGAGAGTGTCTGAGAGTGATACAGAGTGATAGAGAGTGTCTGAGAGTGTTAGAGAGTGTCAGAGAGTGTCAGAGAGTGATACAGAGTGATAGAGAGTGTCAGAGAGTGTCAGAGAGTGTCAGAGAGTGATAGAGAGTGTCTGAGAGTGTCAGAGAGTGTCAGAGAGTGTCTGAGAGTGACAGAGAGTGTCAGAGTTGTCAGAGAGAGCCAGAGAGTGATTGAGAGAGTCTGAGAGTGTCAGAGGGTGTCTGAGAGTGTCAGAGTCTCAGAGAGTGTCAGAGAGTGATAGAGAGTGATACAGAGTGATAGAGAGTGTCTGAGAGTGTCAGAGAGTGTCAGAGAGTGATCGAGAGTGTCTGAGAGTGTCAGAGAGTGTCAGAGAGTGTCAGAGAGTGACAGAGAGTGTCTGAGAGTGTCTGAGAGTGTCAGAGTGTGTCAGAGAGTGATAGAGAGTGTCTGAGAGTGTCCGAGAGTGTCAGAGAGTGTCAGAGGGTGTCAGAGTGTGTCAGAGAGTAATAGAGAGTGATAGAGAGTGTCATAGAGTGATAGAGAGTGATAGAGAGTGTCAGAGAGTGATAGAGATCGTCTGAGAGTGTCAGAGAGTGTCAGAGAGTGTCAGAGAGTGATAGAGAGTGATAGGGAGTGTCAGAGAGTGTCATTGAGTGTCAGAGAGTGTCAGAGAGTTTCAGAGAGTGATAGAGAGTGTCAGAGAGTGATAGAGAGTGTCAGAGAGTGATAGAGAGTGATAGTGAGTGTCTGAGAGTGCCACAGAGTGTCAGAGAGTGATAGAGAGTGATGCAGAGTGATAGAGAGTGTCTGAGAGTGTCAGAGAGTGTCAGAGAGTGATAGAGAGTGTCTGAGAGTGTCAGAGAGTGTCTGAGAGTGTCTGAGAGTGTGAGAGAGTGTCAGAGTTGTCAGAGAGAGCCAGAGAGTGATTGAGAGTGTCTGAGAGTGTCAGAGGGTGTCTGAGAGTGTTCGAGAGTGTCAGAGAGTGTCAGAGAGTGGTAGAGAGTGTCTGAGAGTGTCAGAGAGTGTCAGAGAGCGTCAGAGAGTGATAGAGAGTGTCTGAGAGTGTCAGAGAGTGTCAGAGAGTGATAGAGAGTGTCTGAGATTGTCCGAGAGTGTCAGAGAGTGTCAGAGGGTGTCAGAGTGTGATAGAGATCGTCTGAGAGTGTCATAGAGTGATAGAGAGTGATAGAGAGTGTCAGAGAGTGATAGAGATCGTCTGAGAGTGTCAGAGAGTGTCAGAGAGTGTCAGAGAGTGATAGAGAGTGATAGGGAGTGTCAGAGAGTGTCATTGAGTGTCAGAGAGTGTCAGAGAGTGATAGAGAGTGTCAGAGAGTGATAGAGAGTGTCAGAGAGTGATAGAGAGTGATAGTGAGTGTCTGAGAGTGCCACAGAGTGTCAGAGAGTGATAGAGAGTGATAGGGAGTTTCTGAGAGTGTCAGAGAGTGTCAGAGAGTGTCAGAGCGTGATAGAGAGTGATAGAGAGTGTCAGAGAGTGTCAGAGAGTGATAGAGAGTGATACAGAGTGATAGAGAGTGTCTGAGAGTGTCAGAGAGTGTCAGAGAGTGATAGAGAGTGTCTGAGAGTGTCAGAGAGTGTCTGAGAGTGTCTGAGAGTGTGAGAGAGTGTCAGAGTTGTCAGAGAGAGCCAGAGAGTGATTGAGAGTGTCTGAGAGTGTCAGCGGGTGTCTGAGAGTGTCCGAGAGTGTCAGAGAGTGTCAGAGAGTGATAGAGAGTGTCTGAGAGTGTCAGAGAGTGTCAGAGAGCGTCAGAGAGTGATAGAGAGTGTCTGAGAGTGTCTGAGAGTGTCAGAGAGTGTCAGAGAGTGATAGAGAGTGTCTGAGATTGTCCGAGAGTGTCAGAGAGTGTCAGAGGGTGTCAGAGTGTGTCAGAGAGTAATAGAGAGTGATAGAGAATGTCAGAGAGTGTCATAGAGTGATAGAGAGTGTCAAAGAGTGTCAGAGAGTGTCTGAGAGTGTCAGAGAGTGTCAGAGAGTGATAGAGAGTGTCTGAGATTGTCCGAGAGTGTCAGAGAGTGTCAGAGGGTGTCAGAGTGTGTCAGAGAGTAATAGAGAGTGATAGAGAATGTCAGAGAGTGTCATAGAGTGATAGAGAGTGTCAAAGAGTGTCAGAGAGAGATAGAAAGTGATGGAATGTGTCAGAGAGTGTCAGAGAGTGCCAGAGAGTAATAAGGAGTGATAGAGAGTGTCTGAGAGTGTCAGAGTGTGTCAGAGTGAGTCAGAGAGTGTCAGAGAGTGTCAGAGAGTGATAGAGAGTGTCAGAGAGTGATAGAGAGTGTCTGAGAGTGTCAGAGAGAGTCTGCGAGTGTCAGAGAGTGTCAGAGAGTGATAGAGAGTGTCAGAGAGTGATAGAGAGTGTCTGAGAGTGTCAGAGAGAGTCTGAGAGTGTCTGAGAGTGTGAGAGAGTGTCAGAGTGTGTCAGAGAGAGCCAGAGAGTGATTGAGAGTGTCTGAGAGTGTCAGAGGGTGTCTGAGAGTGTCAGAGAGTGTCAGAGAGTGATAGAGAGTGATAGAGAGTGTCTGAGAGTGTCTGAGAGTGATAGAGAGTGATACAGAGTGATAGAGAGTGTCTGAGAGTGTCAGAGAGAATCTGAGAGTGTCAGAGAGTGTCAGAGAGTGATAGAGAGTGTCAGAGAGTGTCATTGAGTGTCAGAGAGTGTCAGAGAGTGATAGAGAGTGTCAGAGAGTGATAGAGAGTGTCAGAGAGTGATAGAGAGTGATAGTGAGTGTCTGAGAGTGCCACAGGGTGTCAGAGAGTGATAGAGAGTGATAAGGAGTTTCTGAGAGTGTCAGAGCGTGTCAGAGAGTGTCAGAGCGTGATAGAGAGTGATAGAGAGTGTCAGAGAGTGTCAGAGAGTGATAGAGAGTGATACAGAGTGATAGAGAGTGTCTGAGAGTGTCAGAGAGTGTCAGAGAGTAATAGAGAGTGTCTGAGAGTGTCAGAGAGTGTCTGAGAGTGTCTGAGAGTGTGAGAGAGTGTCAGAGTTGTCAGAGAGAGCCAGAGAGTGATTGAGAGTGTCTGAGAGTGTCAGAGGGTGTCTGAGAGTGTCCGAGAGTGTCAGAGAGTGTCAGAGAGTGGTAGAGAGTGTCTGAGAGTGTCAGAGAGTGTCAGAGAGCGTCAGAGAGTGATAGAGAGTGTCTGAGAGTGTCAGAGAGTGTCAGAGAGTGATAGAGAGTGTCTGAGATTGCCCGAGAGTGGTAGAGAGTGTCAGAGGGTGTCAGAGTGTGTCAGAGAGTAATAGAGAGTGATAGAGAGTGATAGAGAGTGATAGAGAGAGTCAGAGAGTGATAGAGATCGTCTGAGAGTGTCAGAGAGTGTCAGAGAGTGTCAGAGAGTGATAGAGAGTAATAGGGAGTGTCAGAGAGTGTCATTGAGTGTCAGAGAGTGTCAGAGAGTTTCAGAGAGTGATAGAGAGTGTCAGAGAGTGATAGAGAGTGTCAGAGAGTGATAGAGAGTGATAGTGAGTGTCTGAGCGTGCCACAGAGTGTCAGAGAGTGATAGAGAGTGATAGGGAGTTTCTGAGAGTGTCAGAGAGTGTCAGAGAGTGTCAGAGCGTGATAGAGAGTGATAGAGAGTGTCAGAGAGTGTCAGAGAGTGATAGAGAGTGATACAGAGTGATAGAGAGTGTCTGAGAGTGTCAGAGAGTGATAGAGAGTGTCTGAGAGTGTCAGAGAGTGTCTGAGAGTGTCTGAGAGTGTGAGAGAGTGTCAGAGTTGTCAGAGAGAGCCAGAGAGTGATTGAGAGTGTCTGAGAGTGTCAGAGGGTGTCTGAGAGTGTCCGAGAGTGTCAGAGAGTGTCAGAGAGTGATAGAGAGTGTCTGAGAGTGTCAGAGAGTGTCAGAGAGCGTCAGAGAGTGATAGAGAGTGTCTGAGAGTGTCTGAGCGTGTCAGAGAGTGTCAGAGAGTGTCAGAGAGTGATAGAGAGTGTCTGAGATTGTCCGAGAGTGTCAGAGAGTGTCAGAGGGTGTCAGAGTGTGTCAGAGAGTAATAGAGAGTGATAGAGAGTGTCATAGAGTGATAGAGAGTGTCAAAGAGTGTCAGAGAGAGATAGAAAGTGATGGAATGTGTCAGAGAGTGTCAGAGAGTGCCAGAGAGTGATAAGGAGTGATAGAGAGTGTCTGAGAGTGTCAGAGTGTGTCAGAGTGAGTCAGAGAGTGTCAGAGAGTGTCAGAGAGTGATAGAGAGTGTCAGAGAGTGATAGAGAGTGTCTGAGAGTGTCAGAGAGAGTCTGAGAGTGTCAGAGAGTGATAGAGAGTGTCAGAGAGTGATAGAGAGTGTCTGAGAGTGTCAGAGAGAGTCTGAGAGTGTCTGAGAGTGTGAGAGAGTGTCAGAGTGTGTCAGAGAGAGCCAGAGAGTGATTGAGAGTGTCTGAGAGTGTCAGAGGGTGTCTGAGAGTGTCAGAGAGTGTCAGAGAGTGTCAGAGAGTGATAGAGAGTGATACAGAGTGATAGAGAGTGTCTGAGAGTGATAGAGAGTTTCAGAGAGTGATAGAGAGTGTCTGAGAGTGTCAGAGAGAGTCTGAGAGTGTCAGAGAGTGATTGAGAGTGTCTGAGAGTGAAAGAGAGAATCTGAGATTGTCTGAGAGTGTCAGAGAGTGATAGAGAGTGTCAGAGAGTGATAGAGAGTGCCTGAGAGTGTCAGAGAGAGTCTGAGAGTGTCTGAGAGTGTGAGAGAGTGTCAAAGTGTGTCAGAGAGAGCCAGAGAGTGGTTGAGAGTGTCTGAGAGTGTCAGAGGGTGTCTGAGAATGTCAGAGAGTGTCAGAGAGTGTCAGAGAGTGATAGAGAGTGATACAGAGTGATAGAGAGAGTCTGAGAGTGTCAGAGAGTGTCTGAGAGTGTCAGAGAGGGTCAGAGAGTTTCAGAGAGTGATAGAGAGTGTCAGAGATTGATAGAGAGTGATAGAGAGTGTCAGAGAGTGATAGAGAGTGATAGTGAGTGTCTGAGAGTGCCACAGAGTGTCAGAGACTGATAGAGAGTGATAGGGAGTTTCTGAGAGTGTCAGAGAGTGTCAGAGCGTGATAGAGAGTGATAGAGAGTGTCTGAGAGTGTCAGAGAGAATCTGAGAGTGTCAGAGAGTGTCAGAGAGTGATAGAGAGTGTCAGAGAGTGATAGAGAGTGTCTGAGAGAGTCAGAGAGAGTCTGAGAGTGTCAGAGAGTGTCAGAGAGTGATAGAGAGTGTCAGAGAGTGATAGAGAGTGTCAGAGAGTGATAGTGTCTGAGAGTGTCATAGAGAGTCTGAGAGTGTCTGAGAGTGTGAGAGAGTGTCAGAGAGAGCCGGAGAGTGATTGAGAGTGTCTGAGAGTGTCAGAGAGTGTCAGAGAGAGTCTGAGAGTGTCAGAGAGTGTCAGAGAGTGATAGAGAGTGTCAGAGAGTGATAGAGAGTGTCAGAGAGTGATAGTGTCTGAGAGTGTCATAGAGAGTCTGAGAGTGTCTGAGAGTGTGAGAGAGTGTCAGAGAGAGCCGGAGAGTGATTGAGAGTGTCTGAGAGTGTCAGAGGGTGTCTGAGAGTGTCAGAGAGTGTCAGAGAGTGTCAGAGAGTGATAGAGAGTGATACAGAGTGATAGAGAGTGATAGAGAGTGTCTGAGAGTGTCTGAGAGTGATACAGAGTGATAGAGAGTGTCTGAGAGTGTTAGAGAGTGTCAGAGAGTGTCAGAGAGTGATACAGAGTGATAGAGAGTGTCAGAGAGTGTCAGAGAGTGTCAGAGAGTGATAGAGAGTGTCTGAGAGTGTCAGAGAGTGTCAGAAAGTGTCTGAGAGTGACAGAGAGTGTCAGAGTTGTCAGAGAGAGCCAGAGAGTGATTGAGAGAGTCTGAGAGTGTCAGAGGGTGTCTGAGAGTGTCAGAGTCTCAGAGAGTGTCAGAGAGTGATAGAGAGTGATACAGAGTGATAGAGAGTGTCTGAGAGTGTCAGAGAGTGTCAGAGAGTGATCGAGAGTGTCTGAGAGTGTCAGAGAGTGTCAGAGAGTGTCAGAGAGTGACAGAGAGTGTCTGAGAGTGTCTGAGAGTGTCAGAGTGTGTCAGAGAGTGATAGAGAGTGTCTGAGAGTGTCCGAGAGTGTCAGAGAGTGTCAGAGGGTGTCAGAGTGTGTCAGAGAGTAATAGAGAGTGATAGAGAGTGTCATAGAGTGATAGAGAGTGATAGAGAGTGTCAGAGAGTGATAGAGATCGTCTGAGAGTGTCAGAGAGTGTCAGAGAGTGTCAGAGAGTGATAGAGAGTGATAGGGAGTGTCAGAGAGTGTCATTGAGTGTCAGAGAGTGTCAGAGAGTTTCAGAGAGTGATAGAGAGTGTCAGAGAGTGATAGAGAGTGTCAGAGAGTGATAGAGAGTGATAGTGAGTGTCTGAGAGTGCCACAGAGTGTCAGAGAGTGATAGAGAGTGATGCAGAGTGATAGAGAGTGTCTGAGAGTGTCAGAGAGTGTCAGAGAGTGATAGAGAGTGTCTGAGAGTGTCAGAGAGTGTCTGAGAGTGTCTGAGAGTGTGAGAGAGTGTCAGAGTTGTCAGAGAGAGCCAGAGAGTGATTGAGAGTGTCTGAGAGTGTCAGAGGGTGTCTGAGAGTGTTCGAGAGTGTCAGAGAGTGTCAGAGAGTGGTAGAGAGTGTCTGAGAGTGTCAGAGAGTGTCAGAGAGCGTCAGAGAGTGATAGAGAGTGTCTGAGAGTGTCAGAGAGTGTCAGAGAGTGATAGAGAGTGTCTGAGATTGTCCGAGAGTGTCAGAGAGTGTCAGAGGGTGTCAGAGTGTGATAGAGATCGTCTGAGAGTGTCATAGAGTGATAGAGAGTGATAGAGAGTGTCAGAGAGTGATAGAGATCGTCTGAGAGTGTCAGAGAGTGTCAGAGAGTGTCAGAGAGTGATAGAGAGTGATAGGGAGTGTCAGAGAGTGTCATTGAGTGTCAGAGAGTGTCAGAGAGTGATAGAGAGTGTCAGAGAGTGATAGAGAGTGTCAGAGAGTGATAGTGAGTGATAGTGAGTGTCTGAGAGTGCCACAGAGTGTCAGAGAGTGATAGAGAGTGATAGGGAGTTTCTGAGAGTGTCAGAGAGTGTCAGAGAGTGTCAGAGCGTGATAGAGAGTGTCAGAGAGTGTCAGAGAGTGATAGAGAGTGATACAGAGTGATAGAGAGTGTCTGAGAGTGTCAGAGAGTGTCAGAGAGTGATAGAGAGTGTCTGAGAGTGTCAGAGAGTGTCTGAGAGTGTCTGAGAGTGTGAGAGAGTGTCAGAGTTGTCAGAGAGAGCCAGAGAGTGATTGAGAGTGTCTGAGAGTGTCAGCGGGTGTCTGAGAGTGTCCGAGAGTGTCAGAGAGTGTCAGAGAGTGATAGAGAGTGTCTGAGAGTGTCAGAGAGTGTCAGAGAGCGTCAGAGAGTGATAGAGAGTGTCTGAGAGTGTCTGAGAGTGTCAGAGAGTGTCAGAGAGTGATAGAGAGTGTCTGAGATTGTCCGAGAGTGTCAGAGAGTGTCAGAGGGTGTCAGAGTGTGTCAGAGAGTAATAGAGAGTGATAGAGAATGTCAGAGAGTGTCATAGAGTGATAGAGAGTGTCAAAGAGTGTCAGAGAGTGTCTGAGAGTGTCAGAGAGTGTCAGAGAGTGATAGAGAGTGTCTGAGATTGTCCGAGAGTGTCAGAGAGTGTCAGAGGGTGTCAGAGTGTGTCAGAGAGTAATAGAGAGTGATAGAGAATGTCAGAGAGTGTCATAGAGTGATAGAGAGTGTCAAAGAGTGTCAGAGAGAGATAGAAAGTGATGGAATGTGTCAGAGAGTGTCAGAGAGTGCCAGAGAGTAATAAGGAGTGATAGAGAGTGTCTGAGAGTGTCAGAGTGTGTCAGAGTGTGTCAGAGAGTGTCAGAGAGTGTCAGAGAGTGATAGAGAGTGTCAGAGAGTGATAGAGAGTGTCTGAGAGTGTCAGAGAGAGTCTGCGAGTGTCAGAGAGTGTCAGAGAGTGATAGAGAGTGTCAGAGAGTGATAGAGAGTGTCTGAGAGTGTCAGAGAGAGTCTGAGAGTGTCTGAGAGTGTGAGAGAGTGTCAGAGTGTGTCAGAGAGAGCCAGAGAGTGATTGAGAGTGTCTGAGAGTGTCAGAGGGTGTCTGAGAGTGTCAGAGAGTGTCAGAGAGTGTCAGAGAGTGATAGAGAGTGATACAGAGTGATAGAGAGTGATAGAGAGTGATAGAGAGTGATACAGAGTGATAGAGAGTGTCTGAGAGTGTCAGAGAGAGTCTGAGAGTGTCAGAGAGTGATTGAGAGTGTCTGAGAGTGAAAGAGAGAATCTGAGATTGTCTGAGAGTGTCAGAGAGTGATAGAGAGTGTCAGAGAGTGATAGAGAGTGTCTGAGAGTGTCAGAGAGAGTCTGAGAGTGTCTGAGAGTGTGAGAGAGTGTCAAAGTGTGTCAGAGAGAGCCAGAGAGTGGTTGAGAGTGTCAGAGAGCGTCAGAGAGTGATAGAGAGTGTCTGAGAGTGTCTGAGAGTGTCAGAGAGTGTCAGAGAGTGATAGAGAGTGTCTGAGATTGTCCAAGAGTGTCAGAGAGTGTCAGAGGGTGTCAGAGTGTGTCAGAGAGTAATAGAGAGTGATAGAGAGTGTCAGAGAGTGTCATAGAGTGATAGAGAGTGATAGAGAGTGTCAGAGAGTGATAGAGATCGTCAGAGAGTGTCTGAGAGTGTCTGAGAGTGACAGAGAGTGTCAGAGTTGTCAGAGAGAGCCAGAGAGTGATTGAGAGAGTCTGAGAGTGTCAGAGGGTGTCTGAGAGTGTCAGAGTCTCAGAGAGTGTCAGAGAGTGATAGAGAGTGATACAGAGTGATAGAGAGTGTCTGAGAGTGTCAGAGAGTGTCAGAGAGTGATCGAGAGTGTCTGAGAGTGTCAGAGAGTGTCAGAGAGTGTCAGAGAGTGACAGAGAGTGTCTGAGAGTGATAGAGAGTGTCTGAGAGTGTCAGAGAGTGTCAGAGAGTGATAGAGAGTGTCTGAGAGTGTCAGAGAGTGTCAGAGAGCGTCAGAGAGTGATAGAGAGTGTCTGAGAGTGTCAGAGAGTGTCAGAGAGTGATAGAGAGTGTCTGAGAGTGTCAGAGAGTGTCAGAGAGTGGTAGAGAGTGTCTGAGAGTGTCTGAGAGTGTCCGAGAGTGTCAGAGAGTGTCAGAGAGTGGTAGAGAGTGTCAGAGAGAGCCGGAGAGTGATTGAGAGTGTCTGAGAGTGTCAGAGGGTGTCTGAGAGTGTCAGAGGGTGTCAGAGGGTGTCTGAGAGTGTCCGAGAGTGTCAGAGAGTGTCAGAGAGTGGTAGAGAGTGTCTGAGAGTGTCAGAGAGTGTCAGAGAGCGTCAGAGAGTGATAGAGAGTGTCTGAGAGTGTCAGAGAGTGTCAGAGAGTGATAGAGAGTGTCTGAGAGTGTCAGAGAGTGTCAGAGAGTGGTAGAGAGTGTCTGAGAGTGTCTGAGAGTGTCCGAGAGTGTCAGAGAGTGTCAGAGAGTGGTAGAGAGTGTCTGAGAGTGTCAGAGAGTGTCAGAGAGCGTCAGAGAGTGATAGAGAGTGTCTGAGAGTGTCAGAGAGTGTCAGAGAGTGATAGAGAGTGTCTGAGATTGTCCGAGAGTGTCAGAGAGTGTCAGAGGGTGTCAGAGTGTGTCAGAGAGTAATAGAGAGTGATAGAGAGTGTCAGAGAGTGTCATAGAGTGATAGAGAGTGATAGAGAGTGTCAGAGAGTGATAGAGATCATCTGAGAGTGTCAGAGAGTGTCAGAGAGTGTCAGAGAGTGATAGAGAGTGATAGGGAGTGTAAGAGAGTGTCATTGAGTGTCAGAGAGTGTCAGAGAGTGATAGAGAGTGTCAGAGAGTGATAGAGAGTGTCAGAGAGTGATAGAGAGTGATAGTGAGTGTCTGAGAGTGCCACAGAGTGTCAGAGAGTGATAGAGAGTGATAGGGAGTTTCTGAGAGTGTCAGAGAGTGTCAGAGCGTGATAGAGAGTGATAGAGAGTGTCAGAGATTGATAGAGAGTGATAGAGAGTGTCAGAGAGTGATAGAGAGTGATAGTGAGTGTCTGAGAGTGCCACAGAGTGTCAGAGACTGATAGAGAGTGATAGGGAGTTTCTGAGAGTGTCAGAGAGTGTCAGAGCGTGATAGAGAGTGATAGAGAGTGTCTGAGAGTGTCAGAGAGAATCTGAGAGTGTCAGAGAGTGTCAGAGAGTGATAGAGAGTGTCAGAGAGTGATAGAGAGTGTCTGAGAGAGTCAGAGAGAGTCTGAGAGTGTCAGAGAGTGTCAGAGAGTGATAGAGAGTGTCAGAGAGTGATAGAGAGTGTCAGAGAGTGATAGTGTCTGAGAGTGTCATAGAGAGTCTGAGAGTGTCTGAGAGTGTGAGAGAGTGTCAGAGAGAGCCGGAGAGTGATTGAGAGTGTCTGAGAGTGTCAGAGAGTGTCAGAGAGAGTCTGAGAGTGTCAGAGAGTGTCAGAGAGTGATAGAGAGTGTCAGAGAGTGATAGAGAGTGTCAGAGAGTGATAGTGTCTGAGAGTGTCATAGAGAGTCTGAGAGTGTCTGAGAGTGTGAGAGAGTGTCAGAGAGAGCCGGAGAGTGATTGAGAGTGTCTGAGAGTGTCAGAGGGTGTCTGAGAGTGTCAGAGAGTGTCAGAGAGTGATAGAGAGTGATACAGAGTGATAGAGAGTGTCTGAGAGTGTTAGAGAGTGTCAGAGAGTGTCAGAGAGTGATACAGAGTGATAGAGAGTGTCAGAGAGTGTCAGAGAGTGTCAGAGAGTGATAGAGAGTGTCTGAGAGTGTCAGAGAGTGTCAGAGAGTGTCTGAGAGTGACAGAGAGTGTCAGAGTTGTCAGAGAGAGCCAGAGAGTGATTGAGAGAGTCTGAGAGTGTCAGAGGGTGTCTGAGAGTGTCAGAGTCTCAGAGAGTGTCAGAGAGTGATAGAGAGTGATACAGAGTGATAGAGAGTGTCTGAGAGTGTCAGAGAGTGTCAGAGAGTGATCGAGAGTGTCTGAGAGTGTCAGAGAGTGTCAGAGAGTGTCAGAGAGTGACAGAGAGTGTCTGAGAGTGTCTGAGAGTGTCAGAGTGTGTCAGAGAGTGATAGAGAGTGTCTGAGAGTGTCCGAGAGTGTCAGAGAGTGTCAGAGGGTGTCAGAGTGTGTCAGAGAGTAATAGAGAGTGATAGAGAGTGTCATAGAGTGATAGAGAGTGATAGAGAGTGTCAGAGAGTGATAGAGATCGTCTGAGAGTGTCAGAGAGTGTCAGAGAGTGTCAGAGAGTGATAGAGAGTGATAGGGAGTGTCAGAGAGTGTCATTGAGTGTCAGAGAGTGTCAGAGAGTTTCAGAGAGTGATAGAGAGTGTCAGAGAGTGATAGAGAGTGTCAGAGAGTGATAGAGAGTGATAGTGAGTGTCTGAGAGTGCCACAGAGTGTCAGAGAGTGATAGAGAGTGATGCAGAGTGATAGAGAGTGTCTGAGAGTGTCAGAGAGTGTCAGAGAGTGATAGAGAGTGTCTGAGAGTGTCAGAGAGTGTCTGAGAGTGTCTGAGAGTGTGAGAGAGTGTCAGAGTTGTCAGAGAGAGCCAGAGAGTGATTGAGAGTGTCTGAGAGTGTCAGAGGGTGTCTGAGAGTGTTCAAGAGTGTCAGAGAGTGTCAGAGAGTGGTAGAGAGTGTCTGAGAGTGTCAGAGAGTGTCAGAGAGCGTCAGAGAGTGATAGAGAGTGTCTGAGAGTGTCAGAGAGTGTCAGAGAGTGATAGAGAGTGTCTGAGATTGTCCGAGAGTGTCAGAGAGTGTCAGAGGGTGTCAGAGTGTGATAGAGATCGTCTGAGAGTGTCATAGAGTGATAGAGAGTGATAGAGAGTGTCAGAGAGTGATAGAGATCGTCTGAGAGTGTCAGAGAGTGTCAGAGAGTGTCAGAGAGTGATAGAGAGTGATAGGGAGTGTCAGAGAGTGTCATTGAGTGTCAGAGAGTGTCAGAGAGTGATAGAGAGTGTCAGAGAGTGATAGAGAGTGTCAGAGAGTGATAGAGAGTGATAGTGAGTGTCTGAGAGTGCCACAGAGTGTCAGAGAGTGATAGAGAGTGATTGGGAGTTTCTGAGAGTGTCAGAGAGTGTCAGAGAGTGTCAGAGCGTGATAGAGAGTGATAGAGAGTGTCAGAGAGTGTCAGAGAGTGATAGAGAGTGATACAGAGTGATAGAGAGTGTCTGAGAGTGTCAGAGAGTGTCAGAGAGTGATAGAGAGTGTCTGAGAGTGTCAGAGAGTGTCTGAGAGTGTCTGAGAGTGTGAGAGAGTGTCAGAGTTGTCAGAGAGAGCCAGAGAGTGATTGAGAGTGTCTGAGAGTGTCAGCGGGTGTCTGAGAGTGTCCGAGAGTGTCAGAGAGTGTCAGAGAGTGATAGAGAGTGTCTGAGAGTGTCAGAGAGTGTCAGAGAGCGTCAGAGAGTGATAGAGAGTGTCTGAGAGTGTCTGAGAGTGTCAGAGAGTGTCAGAGAGTGATAGAGAGTGTCTGAGATTGTCCGAGAGTGTCAGAGAGTGTCAGAGGGTGTCAGAGTGTGTCAGAGAGTAATAGAGAGTGATAGAGAATGTCAGAGAGTGTCATAGAGTGATAGAGAGTGTCAAAGAGTGTCAGAGAGTGTCTGAGAGTGTCAGAGAGTGTCAGAGAGTGATAGAGAGTGTCTGAGATTGTCCGAGAGTGTCAGAGAGTGTCAGAGGGTGTCAGAGTGTGTCAGAGAGTAATAGAGAGTGATAGAGAATGTCAGAGAGTGTCATAGAGTGATAGAGAGTGTCAAAGAGTGTCAGAGAGAGATAGAAAGTGATGGAATGTGTCAGAGAGTGTCAGAGAGTGCCAGAGAGTAATAAGGAGTGATAGAGAGTGTCTGAGAGTGTCAGAGTGTGTCAGAGTGAGTCAGAGAGTGTCAGAGAGTGTCAGAGAGTGATAGAGAGTGTCAGAGAGTGATAGAGAGTGTCTGAGAGTGTCAGAGAGAGTCTGCGAGTGTCAGAGAGTGTCAGAGAGTGATAGAGAGTGTCAGAGAGTGATAGAGAGTGTCTGAGAGTGTCAGAGAGAGTCTGAGAGTGTCTGAGAGTGTGAGAGAGTGTCAGAGTGTGTCAGAGAGAGCCAGAGAGTGATTGAGAGTGTCTGAGAGTGTCAGAGGGTGTCTGAGAGTGTCAGAGAGTGTCAGAGAGTGTCAGAGAGTGATAGAGAGTGATACAGAGTGATAGAGAGTGATAGAGAGTGATAGAGAGTGATACAGAGTGATAGAGAGTGTCTGAGAGTGTCAGAGAGAGTCTGAGAGTGTCAGAGAGTGATTGAGAGTGTCTGAGAGTGAAAGAGAGAATCTGAGATTGTCTGAGAGTGTCAGAGAGTGATAGAGAGTGTCAGAGAGTGATAGAGAGTGTCTGAGAGTGTCAGAGAGAGTCTGAGAGTGTCTGAGAGTGTGAGAGAGTGTCAAAGTGTGTCAGAGAGAGCCAGAGAGTGGTTGAGAGTGTCAGAGAGCGTCAGAGAGTGATAGAGAGTGTCTGAGAGTGTCTGAGAGTGTCAGAGAGTGTCAGAGAGTGATAGAGAGTGTCTGAGATTGTCCAAGAGTGTCAGAGAGTGTCAGAGGGTGTCAGAGTGTGTCAGAGAGTAATAGAGAGTGATAGAGAGTGTCAGAGAGTGTCATAGAGTGATAGAGAGTGATAGAGAGTGTCAGAGAGTGATAGAGATCGTCAGAGAGTGTCTGAGAGTGTCTGAGAGTGACAGAGAGTGTCAGAGTTGTCAGAGAGAGCCAGAGAGTGATTGAGAGAGTCTGAGAGTGTCAGAGGGTGTCTGAGAGTGTCAGAGTCTCAGAGAGTGTCAGAGAGTGATAGAGAGTGATACAGAGTGATAGAGAGTGTCTGAGAGTGTCAGAGAGTGTCAGAGAGTGATCGAGAGTGTCTGAGAGTGTCAGAGAGTGTCAGAGAGTGTCAGAGAGTGACAGAGAGTGTCTGAGAGTGTCTGAGAGTGTCAGAGTGTGTCAGAGAGTGATAGAGAGTGTCTGAGAGTGTCAGAGAGTGTCAGAGAGCGTCAGAGAGTGATAGAGAGTGTCTGAGAGTGTCAGAGAGTGTCAGAGAGTGATAGAGAGTGTCTGAGAGTGTCAGAGAGTGTCAGAGAGTGGTAGAGAGTGTCTGAGAGTGTCTGAGAGTGTCCGAGAGTGTCAGAGAGTGTCAGAGAGTGGTAGAGAGTGTCAGAGAGAGCCGGAGAGTGATTGAGAGTGTCTGAGAGTGTCAGAGGGTGTCTGAGAGTGTCAGAGGGTGTCAGAGGGTGTCTGAGAGTGTCCGAGAGTGTCAGAGAGTGTCAGAGAGTGGTAGAGAGTGTCTGAGAGTGTCAGAGAGTGTCAGAGAGCGTCAGAGAGTGATAGAGAGTGTCTGAGAGTGTCAGAGAGTGTCAGAGAGTGATAGAGAGTGTCTGAGAGTGTCAGAGAGTGTCAGAGAGTGGTAGAGAGTGTCTGAGAGTGTCTGAGAGTGTCCGAGAGTGTCAGAGAGTGTCAGAGAGTGGTAGAGAGTGTCTGAGAGTGTCAGAGAGTGTCAGAGAGCGTCAGAGAGTGATAGAGAGTGTCTGAGAGTGTCAGAGAGTGTCAGAGAGTGATAGAGAGTGTCTGAGATTGTCCGAGAGTGTCAGAGAGTGTCAGAGGGTGTCAGAGTGTGTCAGAGAGTAATAGAGAGTGATAGAGAGTGTCAGAGAGTGTCATAGAGTGATAGAGAGTGATAGAGAGTGTCAGAGAGTGATAGAGATCATCTGAGAGTGTCAGAGAGTGTCAGAGAGTGTCAGAGAGTGATAGGGAGTGTCAGAGAGTGTCATTGAGTGTCAGAGAGTGTCAGAGAGTGATAGAGAGTGTCAGAGAGTGATAGAGAGTGTCAGAGAGTGATAGAGAGTGATAGTGAGTGTCTGAGAGTGCCACAGAGTGTCAGAGAGTGATAGAGAGTGATAGGGAGTTTCTGAGAGTGTCAGAGAGTGTCAGAGAGTGTCAGAGCGTGATAGAGAGTGATAGAGAGTGTCAGAGAGTGTCAGAGAGTGATAGAGAGTGATACAGAGTGATAGAGAGTGTCTGAGAGTGTCAGAGAGTGTCAGAGAGTGATAGAGAGTGTCTGAGAGTGTCAGAGAGTGTCTGAGAGTGTCTGAGAGTGTGAGAGAGTGTCAGAGTTGTCAGAGAGAGCCAGAGAGTGATTGAGAGTGTCTGAGAGTGTCAGCGGGTGTCTGAGAGTGTCCGAGAGTGTCAGAGAGTGTCAGAGAGTGATAGAGAGTGTCTGAGAGTGTCAGAGAGTGTCAGAGAGCGTCAGAGAGTGATAGAGAGTGTCTGAGAGTGTCTGAGAGTGTCAGAGAGTGTCAGAGAGTGATAGAGAGTGTCTGAGATTGTCCGAGAGTGTCAGAGAGTGTCAGAGGGTGTCAGAGTGTGTCAGAGAGTAATAGAGAGTGATAGAGAATGTCAGAGAGTGTCATAGAGAGTCTGAGAGTGTCTGAGAGTGTGAGAGAGTGTCAGAGAGAGCCGGAGAGTGATTGAGAGTGTCTGAGAGTGTCAGAGGGTGTCTGAGAGTGTCAGAGGGTGTCAGAGGGTGTCTGAGAGTGTCCGAGAGTGTCAGAGAGTGTCAGAGAGTGGTAGAGAGTGTCTGAGAGTGTCAGAGAGTGTCAGAGAGCGTCAGAGAGTGATAGAGAGTGTCTGAGAGTGTCAGAGAGTGTCAGAGAGTGATAGAGAGTGTCTGAGAGTGTCAGAGAGTGTCAGAGAGTGGTAGAGAGTGTCTGAGAGTGTCTGAGAGTGTCTGAGAGTGTCCGAGAGTGTCAGAGAGTGTCAGAGAGTGGTAGAGAGTGTCAGAGAGAGCCGGAGAGTGATTGAGAGTGTCTGAGAGTGTCAGAGGGTGTCTGAGAGTGTCAGAGGGTGTCAGAGGGTGTCTGAGAGTGTCCGAGAGTGTCAGAGAGTGTCAGAGAGTGGTAGAGAGTGTCTGAGAGTGTCAGAGAGTGTCAGAGAGCGTCAGAGAGTGATAGAGAGTGTCTGAGAGTGTCAGAGAGTGTCAGAGAGTGATAGAGAGTGTCTGAGAGTGTCAGAGAGTGTCAGAGAGTGGTAGAGAGTGTCTGAGAGTGTCTGAGAGTGTCCGAGAGTGTCAGAGAGTGGTAGAGAGTGTCTGAGAGTGTCAGAGAGTGTCAGAGAGCGTCAGAGAGTGATAGAGAGTGTCTGAGAGTGTCAGAGAGTGTCAGAGAGTGATAGAGAGTGTCTGAGATTGTCCGAGAGTGTCAGAGAGTGTCAGAGGGTGTCAGAGTGTGTCAGAGAGTAATAGAGAGTGATAGAGAGTGTCAGAGAGTGTCATAGAGTGATAGAGAGTGATAGAGAGTGTCAGAGAGTGATAGAGATCGTCTGAGAGTGTCAGAGAGTGTCAGAGAGTGTCAGAGAGTGATAGAGAGTGATAGGGAGTGTCAGAGAGTGTCATTGAGTGTCAGAGAGTGTCAGAGAGTGATAGAGAGTGTCAGAGAGTGATAGAGAGTGTCAGAGAGTGATAGAGAGTGATAGTGAGTGTCTGAGAGTGCCACAGAGTGTCAGAGAGTGATAGAGAGTGATAGGGAGTTTCTGAGAGTGTCAGAGAGTGTCAGAGAGTGTCAGAGCGTGATAGAGAGTGATAGAGAGTGTCAGAGAGTGTCAGAGAGTGATAGAGAGTGATACAGAGTGATAGAGAGTGTCTGAGAGTGTCAGAGAGTGTCAGAGAGTGATAGAGAGTGTCTGAGAGTGTCAGAGAGTGTCTGAGAGTGTCTGAGAGTGTGAGAGAGTGTCAGAGTTGTCAGAGAGAGCCAGAGAGTGATTGAGAGTGTCTGAGAGTGTCAGCGGGTGTCTGAGAGTGTCCGAGAGTGTCAGAGAGTGTCAGAGAGTGATAGAGAGTGTCTGAGAGTGTCAGAGAGTGTCAGAGAGCGTCAGAGAGTGATAGAGAGTGTCTGAGAGTGTCTGAGAGTGTCAGAGAGTGTCAGAGAGTGATAGAGAGTGTCTGAGATTGTCCGAGAGTGTCAGAGAGTGTCAGAGGGTGTCAGAGTGTGTCAGAGAGTAATAGAGAGTGATAGAGAATGTCAGAGAGTGTCATAGAGTGATAGAGAGTGTCAAAGAGTGTCAGAGAGAGATAGAAAGTGATGGAATGTGTCAGAGAGTGTCAGAGAGTGCCAGAGAGTAATAAGGAGTGATAGAGAGTGTCTGAGAGTGTCAGAGTGTGTCAGAGTGAGTCAGAGAGTGTCAGAGAGTGTCAGAGAGTGATAGAGAGTGTCAGAGAGTGATAGAGAGTGTCTGAGAGTGTCAGAGAGAGTCTGCGAGTGTCAGAGAGTGTCAGAGAGTGATAGAGAGTGTCAGAGAGTGATAGAGAGTGTCTGAGAGTGTCAGAGAGAGTCTGAGAGTGTCTGAGAGTGTGAGAGAGTGTCAGAGTGTGTCAGAGAGAGCCAGAGAGTGATTGAGAGTGTCTGAGAGTGTCAGAGGGTGTCTGAGAGTGTCAGAGAGTGTCAGAGAGTGTCAGAGAGTGATAGAGAGTGATACAGAGTGATAGAGAGTGTCTGAGAGTGATAGAGAGTGATACAGAGTGATAGAGAGTGTCTGAGAGTGTCAGAGAGAGTCTGAGAGTGTCAGAGAGTGATTGAGAGTGTCTGAGAGTGAAAGAGAGAATCTGAGATTGTCTGAGAGTGTCAGAGAGTGATAGAGAGTGTCAGAGAGTGATAGAGAGTGTCTGAGAGTGTCAGAGAGAGTCTGAGAGTGTCTGAGAGTGTGAGAGAGTGTCAAAGTGTGTCAGAGAGAGCCAGAGAGTGGTTGAGAGTGTCAGAGAGCGTCAGAGAGTGATAGAGAGTGTCTGAGAGTGTCTGAGAGTGTCAGAGAGTGTCAGAGAGTGATAGAGAGTGTCTGAGATTGTCCAAGAGTGTCAGAGAGTGTCAGAGGGTGTCAGAGTGTGTCAGAGAGTAATAGAGAGTGATAGAGAGTGTCAGAGAGTGTCATAGAGTGATAGAGAGTGATAGAGAGTGTCAGAGAGTGATAGAGATCGTCAGAGAGTGTCTGAGAGTGTCTGAGAGTGACAGAGAGTGTCAGAGTTGTCAGAGAGAGCCAGAGAGTGATTGAGAGAGTCTGAGAGTGTCAGAGGGTGTCTGAGAGTGTCAGAGTCTCAGAGAGTGTCAGAGAGTGATAGAGAGTGATACAGAGTGATAGAGAGTGTCTGAGAGTGTCAGAGAGTGTCAGAGAGTGATCGAGAGTGTCTGAGAGTGTCAGAGAGTGTCAGAGAGTGTCAGAGAGTGACAGAGAGTGTCTGAAAGTGTCTGAGAGTGTCAGAGTGTGTCAGAGAGTGATAGAGAGTGTCTGAGAGTGTCAGAGAGTGTCAGAGAGTGTCAGAGGGTGTCAGAGTGTGTCAGAGAGTAATAGAGAGTGATAGAGAGTGTCATAGAGTGATAGAGAGTGATAGAGAGTGTCAGAGAGTGATAGAGATCGTCTGAGAGTGTCAGAGAGTGTCAGAGAGTGTCAGAGAGTGATAGAGAGTGATAGGGAGTGTCAGAGAGTGTCATTGAGTGTCAGAGAGTGTCAGAGAGTTTCAGAGAGTGATAGAGAGTGTCAGAGAGTGATAGAGAGTGTCAGAGAGTGATAGAGAGTGATAGTGAGTGTCTGAGAGTGCCACAGAGTGTCAGAGAGTGATAGAGAGTGATAAGGAGTTTCTGAGAGTGTCAGAGCGTGTCAGAGAGTGTCAGAGCGTGATAGAGAGTGATAGAGAGTGTCAGAGAGTGTCAGAGAGTGATAGAGAGTGATGCAGAGTGATAGAGAGTGTCTGAGAGTGTCAGAGAGTGTCAGAGAGTGATAGAGAGTGTCTGAGAGTGTCAGAGAGTGTCTGAGAGTGTCTGAGAGTGTGAGAGAGTTTCAGAGTTGTCAGAGAGAGCCAGAGAGTGATTGAGAGTGTCTGAAAGTGTCAGAGGGTGTCTGAGAGTGTTCGAGAGTGTCAGAGAGTGTCAGAGAGTGGTAGAGAGTGTCTGAGAGTGTCAGAGAGTGTCAGAGAGCGTCAGAGAGTGATAGAGAGTGTCTGAGAGTGTCAGAGAGTGTCAGAGAGTGATAGAGAGTGTCTGAGATTGTCCGAGAGTGTCAGAGAGTGTCAGAGGGTGTCAGAGTGTTTCAGAGAGTAATAGAGAGTGATAGAGAGTGTCAGAGAGTGTCATAGAGTGATAGAGAGTGATAGAGAGTGTCAGAGAGTGATAGAGATCGTCTGAGACTGTCAGAGAGTGTCAGAGAGTGTCAGAGAGTGATAGAGAGTGATAGGGAGTGTCAGAGAGTGTCATTGAGTGTCAGAGAGTGTCAGAGAGTGATAGAGAGTGTCAGAGAGTGATAGAGAGTGTCAGAGAGTGATAGAGAGTGATAGTGAGTGTCTGAGAGTGCCACAGAGTGTCAGAGAGTGATAGAGAGTGATAGGGAGCTTCTGAGAGTGTCAGAGAGTGTCAGAGCGTGATAGAGAGTGATAGAGAGTGTCAGAGAGTGTCAGAGAGTGATAGAGAGTGATACAGAGTGATAGAGAGTGTCTGAGAGTGTCAGAGAGTGTCAGAGAGTGATAGAGAGTGTCTGAGAGTGTCAGAGAGTGTCTGAGAGTGTCTGAGAGTGTGAGAGAGTGTCAGAGTTGTCAGAGAGAGCCAGAGAGTGATTGAGAGTGTCTGAGAGTGTCTGCGGGTGTCTGAGAGTGTCCGAGAGTGTCAGAGAGTGTCAGAGAGTGATAGAGAGTGTCTGAGAGTGTCAGAGAGTGTCAGAGAGCGTCAGAGAGTGATAGAGAGTGTCTGAGAGTGTCTGAGAGTGTCAGAGAGTGTCAGAGAGTGATAGAGAGTGTCTGAGATTGTCCGAGAGTGTCAGAGAGTGTCAGAGGGTGTCAGAGTGTGTCAGAGAGTAATAGAGAGTGTCTGAGAGTGTCAGAGAGAGTCTGAGAGTGTCTGAGAGTGTGAGAGAGTGTCAAAGTGTGTCAGAGAGAGCCAGAGAGTGGTTGAGAGTGTCTGAGAGTGTCAGAGGGTGTCTGAGAATGTCAGAGAGTGTCAGAGAGTGTCAGAGAGTGATAGAGAGTGATACAGAGTGATAGAGAGAGTCTGAGAGTGTCAGAGAGTGTCTGAGAGTGTCAGAGAGGGTCAGAGAGTTTCAGAGAGTGATAGAGAGTGTCAGAGATTGATAGAGAGTGATAGAGAGTGTCAGAGACTGATAGAGAGTGATAGGGAGTTTCTGAGAGTGTCAGAGAGTGTCAGAGCGTGATAGAGAGTGATAGAGAGTGTCTGAGAGTGTCAGAGAGAATCTGAGAGTGTCAGAGAGTGTCAGAGAGTGATAGAGAGTGTCAGAGAGTGATAGAGAGTGTCTGAGAGTGTCAGAGAGAGTCTGAGAGTGTCAGAGAGTGTCAGAGAGTGATAGAGAGTGTCAGAGAGTAATAGAGAGTGTCAGAGAGTGATAGTGTCTGAGAGTGTCATAGAGAGTCTGAGAGTGTCTGAGAGTGTGAGAGAGTGTCAGAGAGAGCCGGAGAGTGATAGAGAGTGTCTGAGAGTGTCAGAGGGTGTCTGAGAGTGTCAGAGAGTGTCAGAGAGTGTCAGAGAGTGTCAGAGAGTGATAGAGAGTGATACAGAGTGATAGAGAGTGATAGAGAGTGTCTGAGAGTGTCTGAGAGTGATAGAGAGTGATACAGTGTGATAGAGAGTGTCTGAGAGTGTCAGAGAGCATCTGATTTTGTCAGAGAGTGTCAGAGAGTGATAGAGAGTGTCAGAGAGTGATAGAGTGTCTGAGAGTGTCAAAGAGAATCTGAGAGTGTCAGAGAGTGTCAGAGAGTGATTGAGAGTGTCTGAGAGTGAAAGAGAGAATCTGAGAGTGTCAGAGAGTGTCAGAGAGTGATAGAGAGTGTCAGAGAGTGATAGAGAGTGCCTGAGAGTGTCAGAGAGAGTCTGAGAGTGTCTGAGAGTGTGAGAGAGTGTCAAAGTGTGTCAGAGAGAGCCAGAGAGTGGTTGAGAGTGTCTGAGAGTGTCAGAGGGTGTCTGAGAATGTCAGAGAGTGTCAGAGAGTGTCACAGAGTGATAGAGAGTGATACTGAGTGATAGAGAGAGTCTGAGAGTGTCAGAGAGTGTCAGAGAGTGATAGAGAGTGTCAGCGAGTGATAGAGAGTGTCTGAGCGTGTCAGAGAGAGTCTGAGAGTGTCTGAGAGTGTGAGAGAGTGTCAGAGTGTGTCAGAGAGAGCCAGAGAGTGATTGAGAGTGTCTGAGAGTGTCAGAGGGTGTCTGAGAGTGTCAGAGAGTGTCAGAGAGTGTCAGAGAGTGATAGAGAGTGATACAGAGTGATAGAGAGTGTCTGAGAGTGTCTGAGAGTGATACAGAGTGATACAGAGTGATAGAGAGTGTCTGAGAGTGTCAGAGAGAATCTGAGAGTGTCAGAGAGTGTCAGAGAGTGATAGAGAGTGTCAGAGAGTGGCATTGAGTGAGAGAGAGTGTCAGAGAGTTTCCGAGAGTGATAGAGATTGTCAGAGAGTGATAGAGAGAGTCAGAAAGTGACAAAGATTGATAAAGAGTGTCAGAGATTGATAGAGAGTGATAGAGAGTGTCAGAGTGTGATAGAGAGTGATAGTGAGTGTCAGAGAGTGATTAAGAGTGATAGGGATTTTCAGAGAGTGTCATTGAGTGTCAGCGAGGGTCAGAGAGTTTCAGAGAGTGATAGAGAGTGTCAGAGATTGATAGAGAGTGATAGAGAGTGTCAGAGAGTGATAGAGAGTGATAGGGAGTTTCTGAGAGTGTCAGAGAGTGTCAGAGCGTGATAGAGAGTGATAGAGAGTGTCAGAGAGTGTCAGAGAGTGATACAGAGTGATAGAGAGTGTCTGAGAGTGTCAGAGAGTGTCAGAGAGTGATAGAGAGTGTCTGAGAGTGTCAGAGAGTGTCAGAGAGTGTCTGAGAGTGTCTGAGAGTGACAGAGAGTGTCAGAGTTGTCAGAGAGAGCCAGAGAGTGATTGAGAGAGTCTGAGAGTGTCAGAGGGTGTCTGAGAGTGTCAGAGTCTCAGAGAGTGTCAGAGAGTGATAGAGAGTGATACAGAGTGATAGAGAGTGTCTGAGAGTGTCAGAGAGTGTCAGAGAGTGATCGAGAGTGTCTGAGAGTGTCAGAGAGTGTCAGAGAGTGTCAGAGAGTGACAGAGAGTGTCTGAGAGTGCCTGAGAGTGTCAGAGTGTGTCAGAGAGTGATAGAGAGTGTCTGAGAGTGTCCGAGAGTGTCAGAGAGTGTCAGAGGGTGTCAGAGTGTGTCAGAGAGTAATAGAGAGTGATAGAGTGTGTCATAGAGTGATAGAGAGTCTCAGAGAGTGATAGAGATCGTCTGAGAGTGTCAGAGAGTGTCAGAGAGTGTCAGAGAGTGATAGAGAGTGATAGGGAGTGTCAGAGAGTGTCATTGAGTGTCAGAGAGTGTCAGAGAGTTTCAGAGAGTGATAGAGAGTGTCAGAGAGTGATAGAGAGTGTCAGAGAGTGATAGAGAGTGATAGTGAGTGTCTGAGAGTGCCACAGAGTGTCAGAGAGTGATAGAGAGTGATAAGGAGTTTCTGAGAATGTCAGAGCGTGTCAGAGAGTGTCAGAGCGTGATAGAGAGTGATAGAGAGTGTCAGAGAGTGTCAGAGAGTGATAGAGAGTGATACAGAGTGATAGAGAGTGTCTGAGAGTGTCAGAGAGTGTCAGAGAGTAATAGAGAGTGTCTGAGAGTGTCAGAGAGTGTCTGAGAGTGTCTGAGATTGTGAGAGAGTGTCAGAGTTGTCAGAGAGAGCCAGAGAGTGATTGAGAGTGTCTGAGAGTGTCAGAGGGTGTCTGAGAGTGTCCGAGAGTGTCAGAGAGTGTCAGAGAGTGGTAGAGAGTGTCTGAGAGTGTCAGAGAGTGTCAGAGAGCGTCAGAGAGTGATAGAGAGTGTCTGAGAGTGTCAGAGAGTGTCAGAGAGTGATAGAGAGTGTCTGAGATTGCCCGAGAGTGGTAGAGAGTGTCAGAGGGTGTCAGAGTGTGTCAGAGAGTAATAGAGAGTGATAGAGAGTGATAGAGAGTGATAGACAGAGTCAGAGAGTGATAGAGATCGTCTGAGAGTGTCAGAGAGTGTCAGAGAGTGTCAGAGAGTGATAGAGAGTAATAGGGAGTGTCAGAGAGTGTCATTGAGTGTCAGAGAGTGTCAGAGAGTTTCAGAGAGTGATAGAGAGTGTCAGAGAGTGATAGAGAATGTCAGAGAGTGATAGAGAGTGATAGTGAGTGTCTGAGCGTGCCACAGAGTGTCAGAGAGTGATAGAGAGTGATAGGGAGTTTCTGAGAGTGTCAGAGAGTGTCAGAGAGTGTCAGAGCGTGATAGAGAGTGATAGAGAGTGTCAGAGAGTGTCAGAGAGTGATAGAGAGTGATACAGAGTGATAGAGAGTGTCTGAGAGTGTCAGAGAGTGATAGAGAGTGTCTGAGAGTGTCAGAGAGTGTCTGAGAGTGTCTGAGAGTGTGAGAGAGTTTCAGAGTTGTCAGAGAGAGCCAGAGAGTGATTGAGAGTGTCTGAGAGTGTCAGAGGGTGTCTGAGAGTGTCCGAGAGTGTCAGAGAGTGTCAGAGAGTGATAGAGAGTGTCTGAGAGTGTCAGAGAGTGTCAGAGAGCGTCAGAGAGTGATAGAGAGTGTCTGAGAGTGTCTGAGCGTGTCAGAGAGTGTCAGAGAGTGTCAGAGAGTGATAGAGAGTGTCTGAGATTGTCCGAGAGTGTCAGAGAGTGTCAGAGGGTGTCAGAGTGTGTCAGAGAGTAATAGAGAGTGATAGAGAGTGTCATAGAGTGATAGAGAGTGTCAAAGAGTGTCAGAGAGAGATAGAAAGTGATGGAATGTGTCAGAGAGTGTCATTGAGTGCCAGAGAGTGATAAGGAGTGATAGAGAGTGTCTGAGAGTGTCAGAGTGTGTCAGAGTGAGTCAGAGAGTGTCAGAGAGTGTCAGAGAGTGATAGAGAGTGTCAGAGAGTGATAGAGAGTGTCTGAGAGTGTCAGAGAGAGTCTGAGAGTGTCAGAGAGTGATAGAGAGTGTCAGAGAGTGATAGAGAGTGTCTGAGAGTGTCAGAGAGAGTCTGAGAGTGTCTGAGAGTGTGAGAGAGTGTCAGAGTGTGTCAGAGAGAGCCAGAGAGTGATTGAGAGTGTCTGAGAGTGTCAGAGGGTGTCTGAGAGTGTCAGAGAGTGTCAGAGAGTGTCAGAGAGTGATAGAGAGTGATACAGAGTGATAGAGAGTGTCTGAGAGTGATAGAGAGTGATACAGAGTGATAGAGAGTGTCTGAGAGTGTCAGAGAGCATCTGAGAGTGTCAGAGAGTGTCAGAGAGTGATAGAGAGTTTCAGAGAGTGATAGAGAGTGTCTGAGAGTGTCAGAGAGAGTCTGAGAGTGTCAGAGAGTGATTGAGAGTGTCTGAGAGTGAAAGAGAGAATCTGAGATTGTCTGAGAGTGTCAGAGAGTGATAGAGAGTGTCAGAGAGTGATAGAGAGTGCCTGAGAGTGTCAGAGAGAGTCTGAGAGTGTCTGAGAGTGTGAGAGAGTGTCAAAGTGTGTCAGAGAGAGCCAGAGAGTGGTTGAGAGTGTCTGAGAGTGTCAGAGGGTGTCTGAGAATGTCAGAGAGTGTCAGAGAGTGTCAGAGAGTGATAGAGAGTGATACAGAGTGATAGAGAGAGTCTGAGAGTGTCAGAGAGTGTCTGAGAGTGTCAGAGAGGGTCAGAGAGTTTCAGAGAGTGATAGAGAGTGTCAGAGATTGATAGAGAGTGATAGAGAGTGTCAGAGAGTGATAGAGAGTGATAGTGAGTGTCTGAGAGTGCCACAGAGTGTCAGAGACTGATAGAGAGTGATAGGGAGTTTCTGAGAGTGTCAGAGAGTGTCAGAGCGTGATAGAGAGTGATAGAGAGTGTCTGAGAGTGTCAGAGAGAATCTGAGAGTGTCAGAGAGTGTCAGAGAGTGATAGAGAGTGTCAGAGAGTGATAGAGAGTGTCTGAGAGAGTCAGAGAGAGTCTGAGAGTGTCAGAGAGTGTCAGAGAGTGATAGAGAGTGTCAGAGAGTGATAGAGAGTGTCAGAGAGTGATAGTGTCTGAGAGTGTCATAGAGAGTCTGAGAGTGTCTGAGAGTGTGAGAGAGTGTCAGAGAGAGCCGGAGAGTGATTGAGAGTGTCTGAGAGTGTCAGAGAGTGTCAGAGAGAGTCTGAGAGTGTCAGAGAGTGTCAGAGAGTGATAGAGAGTGTCAGAGAGTGATAGAGAGTGTCAGAGAGTGATAGTGTCTGAGAGTGTCATAGAGAGTCTGAGAGTGTCTGAGAGTGTGAGAGAGTGTCAGAGAGAGCCGGAGAGTGATTGAGAGTGTCTGAGAGTGTCAGAGGGTGTCTGAGAGTGTCAGAGAGTGTCGGAGAGTGTCAGAGAGTGTCAGAGAGTGTCACAGAGTGATAGAGAGTGATAGAGAGTGTCTGAGAGTGTCTGAGAGTGATACAGAGTGATAGAGAGTGTCTGAGAGTGTTAGAGAGTGTCAGAGAGTGTCAGAGAGTGATACAGAGTGATAGAGAGTGTCTGAGAGTGTCAGAGAGTGTCAGAGAGTGATAGAGAGTGTCTGAGAGTGTCAGAGAGTGTCAGAGAGTGTCTGAGAGTGTCTGAGAGTGACAGAGAGTGTCAGAGTTGTCAGAGAGAGCCAGAGAGTGATTGAGAGAGTCTGAGAGTGTCAGAGGGTGTCTGAGAGTGTCAGAGTCTCAGAGAGTGTCAGAGAGTGATAGAGAGTGATACAGAGTGATAGAGAGTGTCTGAGAGTGTCAGAGAGTGTCAGAGAGTGATCGAGAGTGTCTGAGAGTGTCAGAGAGTGTCAGAGAGTGTCAGAGAGTGTCAGAGAGTGACAGAGAGTGTCTGAGAGTGTCTGAGAGTGTCAGAGTGTGTCAGAGAGTGATAGAGAGTGTCTGAGAGTGTCCGAGAGTGTCAGAGAGTGTCAGAGGGTGTCAGAGTGTGTCAGAGAGTAATAGAGAGTGATAGAGAGTGTCATAGAGTGATAGAGAGTGATAGAGAGTGTCAGAGAGTGATAGAGATCGTCTGAGAGTGTCAGAGAGTGTCAGAGAGTGTCAGAGAGTGATAGAGAGTGATAGGGAGTGTCAGAGAGTGTCATTGAGTGTCAGAGAGTGTCAGAGAGTTTCAGAGAGTGATAGAGAGTGTCAGAGAGTGATAGAGAGTGTCAGAGAGTGATAGAGAGTGATAGTGAGTGTCTGAGAGTGCCACAGAGTGTCAGAGAGTGATAGAGAGTGATAAGGAGTTTCTGAGAGTGTCAGAGCGTGTCAGAGAGTGTCGGAGCGTGATAGAGAGTGATAGAGAGTGTCAGAGAGTGTCAGAGAGTGATAGAGAGTGATGCAGAGTGATAGAGAGTGTCTGAGAGTGTCAGAGAGTGTCAGAGAGTGATAGAGAGTGTCTGAGAGTGTCAGAGAGTGTCTGAGAGTGTCTGAGAGTGTGAGAGAGTGTCAGAGTTGTCAGAGAGAGCCAGAGAGTGATTGAGAGTGTCAGAGAGTGTCAGAGGGTGTCTGAGAGTGTTCGAGAGTGTCAGAGAGTGTCAGAGAGTGGTAGAGAGTGTCTGAGAGTGTCAGAGAGTGTCAGAGAGCGTCAGAGAGTGATAGAGAGTGTCTGAGAGTGTCAGAGAGTGTCAGAGAGTGATAGAGAGTGTCTGAGATTGTCCGAGAGTGTCAGAGAGTGTCAGAGGGTGTCAGAGTGTTTCAGAGAGTAATAGAGAGTGATAGAGAGTGTCAGAGAGTGTCATAGAGTGATAGAGAGTGATAGAGAGTGTCAGAGAGTGATAGAGATCGTCTGAGAGTGTCAGAGAGTGTCAGAGAGTGTCAGAGAGTGATAGAGAGTGATAGGGAGTGTCAGAGAGTGTCATTGAGTGTCAGAGAGTGTCAGAGAGTGATAGAGAGTGTCAGAGAGTGATAGAGAGTGTCAGAGAGTGATAGAGAGTGATAGTGAGTGTCTGAGAGTGCCACAGAGTGTCAGAGAGTGATAGAGAGTGATAGGGAGTTTCTGAGAGTGTCAGAGAGTGTCAGAGCGTGATAGACAGTGATAGAGAGTGTCAGAGAGTGTCAGAGAGTGATAGAGAGTGATACAGAGTGATAGAGAGTGTCTGAGAGTGTCAGAGAGTGTCAGAGAGTGATAGAGAGTGTCTGAGAGTGTCAGAGAGTGTCTGAGAGTGTCTGAGAGTGTGAGAGAGTGTCAGAGTTGTCAGAGAGAGCCAGAGAGTGATTGAGAGTGTCTGAGAGTGTCAGCGGGTGTCTGAGAGTGTCCGAGAGTGTCAGAGAGTGTCAGAGAGTGATAGAGAGTGTCTGAGAGTGTCAGAGAGTGTCAGAGAGCGTCAGAGAGTGATAGAGAGTGTCTGAGAGTGTCTGAGAGTGTCAGAGAGTGTCAGAGAGTGATAGAGAGTGTCTGAGATTGTCCGAGAGTGTCAGAGAGTGTCAGAGGGTGTCAGAGTGTGTCAGAGAGTAATAGAGAGTGTCTGAGAGTGTCAGAGAGAGTCTGAGAGTGTCTGAGAGTGTGAGAGAGTGTCAAAGTGTGTCAGAGAGAGCCAGAGAGTGGTTGAGAGTGTCTGAGAGTGTCAGAGGGTGTCTGAGAATGTCAGAGAGTGTCAGAGAGTGTCAGAGAGTGATAGAGAGTGATACAGAGTGATAGAGAGAGTCTGAGAGTGTCAGAGAGTGTCTGAGAGTGTCAGAGAGGGTCAGAGAGTTTCAGAGAGTGATAGAGAGTGTCAGAGATTGATAGAGAGTGATAGAGATTGTCAGAGACTGATAGAGAGTGATAGGGAGTTTCTGAGAGTGTCAGAGAGTGTCAGAGCGTGATAGAGAGTGATAGAGAATGTCTGAGAGTGTCAGAGAGAATCTGAGAGTGTCAGAGAGTGTCAGAGAGTGATAGAGAGTGTCAGAGAGTGATAGAGAGTGTCTGAGAGTGTCAGAGAGAGTCTGAGACTGTCAGAGAGTGTCAGAGAGTGATAGAGAGTGTCAGAGAGTGATAGAGAGTGTCAGAGAGTGATAGTGTCTGAGAGTGTCATAGAGAGTCTGAGAGTGTCTGAGAGTGTGAGAGAGTGTCAGAGAGAGCCGGAGAGTGATTGAGAGTGTCTGAGAGTGTCAGAGAGTGTCAGAGAGAGTCTGAGTGTGTCAGAGAGTGTCAGAGAGTGATAGAGAGTGTCAGAGAGTGATAGAGAGTGTCAGAGAGTGATAGTGTCTGAGAGTGTCATAGAGAGTCTGAGAGTGTCTGAGAGTGTGAGAGAGTGTCAGAGAGAGCCGGAGAGTGATTGAGAGTGTCTGAGAGTGTCAGAGGGTGTCTGAGAGTGTCAGAGGGTGTCAGAGGGTGTCTGAGAGTGTCCGAGAGTGTCAGAGAGTGTCAGAGAGTGGTAGAGAGTGTCTGAGAGTGTCAGAGAGTGTCAGAGAGCGTCAGAGAGTGATAGAGAGTGTCTGAGAGTGTCAGAGAGTGTCAGAGAGTGATAGAGAGTGTCTGAGATTGTCCGAGAGTGTCAGAGAGTGTCAGAGGGTGTCAGAGTGTGTCAGAGAGTAATAGAGAGTGATAGAGAGTGTCAGAGAGTGTCATAGAGTGATAGAGAGTGATAGAGAGTGTCAGAGAGTGATAGAGATCGTCTGAGAGTGTCAGAGAGTGTCAGAGAGTGTCAGAGAGTGATAGAGAGTGATAGGGAGTGTCAGAGAGTGTCATTGAGTGTCAGAGAGTGTCAGAGAGTGATAGAGAGTGTCAGAGAGTGATAGAGAGTGTCAGAGAGTGATAGAGAGTGATAGTGAGTGTCTGAGAGTGCCACAGAGTGTCAGAGAGTGATAGAGAGTGATAGGGAGTTTCTGAGAGTGTCAGAGAGTGTCAGAGAGTGTCAGAGCGTGATAGAGAGTGATAGAGAGTGTCAGAGAGTGTCAGAGAGTGATAGAGAGTGATACAGAGTGATAGAGAGTGTCTGAGAGTGTCAGAGAGTGTCAGAGAGTGATAGAGAGTGTCTGAGAGTGTCAGAGAGTGTCTGAGAGTGTCTGAGAGTGTGAGAGAGTGTCAGAGTTGTCAGAGAGAGCCAGAGAGTGATTGAGAGTGTCTGAGAGTGTCAGCGGGTGTCTGAGAGTGTCCGAGAGTGTCAGAGAGTGTCAGAGAGTGATAGAGAGTGTCTGAGAGTGTCAGAGAGTGTCAGAGAGCGTCAGAGAGTGATAGAGAGTGTCTGAGAGTGTCTGAGAGTGTCAGAGAGTGTCAGAGAGTGATAGAGAGTGTCTGAGATTGTCCGAGAGTGTCAGAGAGTGTCAGAGGGTGTCAGAGTGTGTCAGAGAGTAATAGAGAGTGATAGAGAATGTCAGAGAGTGTCATAGAGTGATGGAGAGTGTCAAAGAGTGTCAGAGAGAGATAGAAAGTGATGGAATGTGTCAGAGAGTGTCAGAGAGTGCCAGAGAGTAATAAGGAGTGATAGAGAGTGTCTGAGAGTGTCAGAGTGTGTCAGAGTGAGTCAGAGAGTGTCAGAGAGTGTCATAGAGTGATAGAGAGTGATAGAGAGTGTCAGAGAGTGATAGAGATCGTCTGAGAGTGTCAGAGAGTGTCAGAGAGTGTCAGAGAGTGATAGAGAGTGATAGGGAGTGTCAGAGAGTGTCATTGAGTGTCAGAGAGTGTCAGAGAGTGATAGAGAGTGTCAGAGAGTGATAGAGAGTGTCAGAGAGTGATAGAGAGTGATAGTGAGTGTCTGAGAGTGCCACAGAGTGTCAGAGAGTGATAGAGAGTGATAGGGAGTTTCTGAGAGTGTCAGAGAGTGTCAGAGAGTGTCAGAGCGTGATAGAGAGTGATAGAGAGTGTCAGAGAGTGTCAGAGAGTGATAGAGAGTGATACAGAGTGATAGAGAGTGTCTGAGAGTGTCAGAGAGTGTCAGAGAGTGATAGAGAGTGTCTGAGAGTGTCAGAGAGTGTCTGAGAGTGTCTGAGAGTGTGAGAGAGTGTCAGAGTTGTCAGAGAGAGCCAGAGAGTGATTGAGAGTGTCTGAGAGTGTCAGCGGGTGTCTGAGAGTGTCAGAGAGTGTCAGAGAGTGATAGAGAGTGTCAGAGAGTGATAGAGAGTGTCTGAGAGTGTCAGAGAGTGTCAGAGAGCGTCAGAGAGTGATAGAGAGTGTCTGAGAGTGTCTGAGAGTGTCAGAGAGTGTCAGAGAGTGATAGAGAGTGTCTGAGATTGTCCGAGAGTGTCAGAGAGTGTCAGAGGGTGTCAGAGTGTGTCAGAGAGTAATAGAGAGTGATAGAGAATGTCAGAGAGTGTCATAGAGTGATAGAGAGTGTCAAAGAGTGTCAGAGAGAGATAGAAAGTGATGGAATGTGTCAGAGAGTGTCAGAGAGTGCCAGAGAGTAATAAGGAGTGATAGAGAGTGTCTGAGAGTGTCAGAGTGTGTCAGAGTGAGTCAGAGAGTGTCAGAGAGTGTCAGAGAGTGATAGAGAGTGTCAGAGAGTGATAGAGAGTGTCTGAGAGTGTCAGAGAGAGTCTGAGAGTGTCAGAGAGTGTCAGAGAGTGATAGAGAGTGTCAGAGAGTGAGAGAGAGTGTCTGAGAGTGTCAGAGAGAGTCTGAGAGTGTCTGAGAGTGTGAGAGAGTGTCAGAGTGTGTCAGAGAGAGCCAGAGAGTGATTGAGAGTGTCTGAGAGTGTCAGAGGGTGTCTGAGAGTGTCAGAGAGTGTCAGAGAGTGTCAGAGAGTGATAGAGAGTGATACAGAGTGATAGAGAGTGTCTGAGAGTGATAGAGAGTGATACAGAGTGATAGAGAGTGTCTGAGAGTGTCAGAGAGAGTCTGAGAGTGTCAGAGAGTGATTGAGAGTGTCTGAGAGTGAAAGAGAGAATCTGAGATTGTCTGAGAGTGTCAGAGAGTGATAGAGAGTGTCTGAGAGTGTCAGAGAGAGTCTGAGAGTGTCTGAGAGTGTGAGAGAGTGTCAAAGTGTGTCAGAGAGAGCCAGAGAGTGGTTGAGAGTGTCAGAGAGCGTCAGAGAGTGATAGAGAGTGTCTGAGAGTGTCTGAGAGTGTCAGAGAGTGTCAGAGAGTGATAGAGAGTGTCTGAGATTGTCCAAGAGTGTCAGAGAGTGTCAGAGGGTGTCAGAGTGTGTCAGAGAGTAATAGAGAGTGATAGAGAGTGTCAGAGAGTGTCATAGAGTGATAGAGAGTGATAGAGAGTGTCAGAGAGTGATAGAGATCGTCAGAGAGTGTCTGAGAGTGTCTGAGAGTGACAGAGAGTGTCAGAGTTGTCAGAGAGAGCCAGAGAGTGATTGAGAGAGTCTGAGAGTGTCAGAGGGTGTCTGAGAGTGTCAGAGTCTCAGAGAGTGTCAGAGAGTGATAGAGAGTGATACAGAGTGATAGAGAGTGTCTGAGAGTGTCAGAGAGTGTCAGAGAGTGATCGAGAGTGTCTGAGAGTGTCAGAGAGTGTCAGAGAGTGTCAGAGAGTGACAGAGAGTGTCTGAGAGTGTCTGAGAGTGTCAGAGTGTGTCAGAGAGTGATAGAGAGTGTCTGAGAGTGTCCGAGAGTGTCAGAGAGTGTCAGAGGGTGTCAGAGTGCGTCAGAGAGTAATAGAGAGTGATAGAGAGTGTCATAGAGTGATAGAGAGTGATAGAGAGTGTCAGAGAGTGATAGAGATCGTCTGAGAGTGTCAGAGAGTGTCAGAGAGTGTCAGAGAGTGATAGAGAGTGATAGGGAGTGTCAGAGAGTGTCATTGAGTGTCAGAGAGTGTCAGAGAGTTTCAGAGAGTGATAGAGAGAGTCAGAGAGTGATAGAGAGTGTCAGAGAGTGATAGAGAGTGATAGTGAGTGTCTGAGAGTGCCACAGAGTGTCAGAGAGTGATAGAGAGTGATAAGGAGTTTCTGAGAGTGTCAGAGCGTGTCAGAGAGTGTCAGAGCGTGATAGAGAGTGATAGAGAGTGTCAGAGAGTGTCAGAGAGTGATAGAGAGTGATGCAGAGTGATAGAGAGTGTCTGAGAGTGTCAGAGAGTGTCAGAGAGTGATAGAGAGTGTCTGAGAGTGTCAGAGAGTGTCTGAGAGTGTCTGAGAGTGTGAGAGAGTGTCAGAGTTGTCAGAGAGAGCCAGAGAGTGATTGAGAGTGTCTGAGAGTGTCAGAGGGTGTCTGAGAGTGTTCGAGAGTGTCAGAGAGTGTCAGAGAGTGGTAGAGAGTGTCTGAGAGTGTCAGAGAGTGTCAGAGAGCGTCAGAGAGTGATAGAGAGTGTCTGAGAGTGTCAGAGAGTGTCAGAGAGTGATAGAGAGTGTCTGAGATTGTCCGAGAGTGTCAGAGAGTGTCAGAGGGTGTCAGAGTGTTTCAGAGAGTAATAGAGAGTGATAGAGAGTGTCAGAGAGTGTCATAGAGTGATAGAGAGTGATAGAGAGTGTCAGAGAGTGATAGAGATCGTCTGAGAGTGTCAGAGAGTGTCAGAGAGTGTCAGAGAGTGATAGAGAGTGATAGGGAGTGTCAGAGAGTGTCATTGAGTGTCAGAGAGTGTCAGAGAGTGATAGAGAGTGTCAGAGAGTGATAGAGAGTGTCAGAGAGTGATAGAGAGTGATAGTGAGTGTCTGAGAGTGCCACAGAGTGATAGAGAGTGATAGAGAGTGATAGGGAGTTTCTGAGAGTGTCAGAGAGTGTCAGAGCGTGATAGAGAGTGATAGAGAGTGTCAGAGAGTGTCAGAGAGTGATAGAGAGTGATACAGAGTGATAGAGAGTGTCTGAGAGTGTCAGAGAGTGTCACAGAGTGATAGAGAGTGTCTGAGAGTGTCAGAGAGTGTCTGAGAGTGTCTGAGAGTGTGAGAGAGTGTCAGAGTTGTCAGAGAGAGCCAGAGAGTGATTGAGAGTGTCTGAGAGTGTCAGCGGGTGTCTGAGAGTGTCCGAGAGTGTCAGAGAGTGTCAGAGAGTGATAGAGAGTGTCTGAGAGTGTCAGAGAGTGTCAGAGAGCGTCAGAGAGTGATAGAGAGTGTCTGAGAGTGTCTGAGAGTGTCAGAGAGTGTCAGAGAGTGATAGAGAGTGTCTGAGATTGTCCGAGAGTGTCAGAGAGTGTCAGAGGGTGTCAGAGTGTGTCAGAGAGTAATAGAGAGTGTCTGAGAGTGTCAGAGAGTGTCAGAGAGTGATAGAGAGTGTCAGAGAGTGATAGAGAGTGTCTGAGAGTGTCAGAGAGAGTCTGAGACTGTCAGAGAGTGTCAGAGAGTGATAGAGAGTGTCAGAGAGTGATAGAGAGTGTCAGAGAGTGATAGTGTCTGAGAGTGTCATAGAGAGTCTGAGAGTGTCTGAGAGTGTGAGAGAGTGTCAGAGAGAGCCGGAGAGAGTCTGAGTGTGTCAGAGAGTGTCAGAGAGTGATAGAGAGTGTCAGAGAGTGATAGAGAGTGTCAGAGAGTGATAGTGTCTGAGAGTGTCATAGAGAGTCTGAGAGTGTCTGAGAGTGTGAGAGAGTGTCAGAGAGAGCCGGAGAGTGATTGAGAGTGTCTGAGAGTGTCAGAGGGTGTCTGAGAGTGTCAGAGGGTGTCAGAGGGTGTCTGAGAGTGTCCGAGAGTGTCAGAGAGTGTCAGAGAGTGGTAGAGAGTGTCTGAGAGTGTCAGAGAGTGTCCGAGAGCGTCAGAGAGTGATAGAGAGTGTCTGAGAGTGTCAGAGAGTGTCAGAGAGTGATAGAGAGTGTCTAAGATTGTCCGAGAGTGTCAGAGTGTGTCAGAGAGTAATAGAGAGTGATAGAGAGTGTCAGAGAGTGTCATAGAGTGATAGAGAGTGATAGAGAGTGTCAGAGAGTGATAGAGATCGTCTGAGAGTGTCAGAGAGTGTCAGAGAGTGTCAGAGAGTGATAGAGAGTGATAGGGAGTGTCAGAGAGTGTCATTGAGTGTCAGAGAGTGTCAGAGAGTGATAGAGAGTGTCAGAGAGTGATAGAGAGTGTCAGAGAGTGATAGAGAGTGATAGTGAGTGTCTGAGAGTGCCACAGAGTGTCAGAGAGTGATAGAGAGTGATAGGGAGTTTCTGAGAGTGTCAGAGAGTGTCAGAGAGTGTCAGAGCGTGATAGAGAGTGATAGAGAGTGTCAGAGAGTGTCAGAGAGTGATAGAGAGTGATACAGAGTGATAGAGAGTGTCTGAGAGTGTCAGAGAGTGTCAGAGAGTGATAGAGAGTGTCTGAGAGTGTCAGAGAGTGTCTGAGAGTGTCTGAGAGTGTGAGAGAGTGTCAGAGTTGTCAGAGAGAGCCAGAGAGTGATTGAGAGTGTCTGAGAGTGTCAGCGGGTGTCTGAGAGTGTCCGAGAGTGTCAGAGAGTGTCAGAGAGTGATAGAGAGTGTCTGAGAGTGTCAGAGAGTGTCAGAGAGCGTCAGAGAGTGATAGAGAGTGTCTGAGAGTGTCTGAGAGTGTCAGAGAGTGTCAGAGAGTGATAGAGAGTGTCTGAGATTGTCCGAGAGTGTCAGAGAGTGTCAGAGGGTGTCAGAGTGTGTCAGAGAGTAATAGAGAGTGATAGAGAATGTCAGAGAGTGTCATAGAGTGATAGAGAGTGTCAAAGAGTGTCAGAGAGAGATAGAAAGTGATGGAATGTGTCAGAGAGTGTCAGAGAGTGCCAGAGAGTAATAAGGAGTGATAGAGAGTGTCTGAGAGTGTCAGAGTGTGTCAGAGTGAGTCAGAGAGTGTCAGAGAGTGTCAGAGAGTGATAGAGAGTGTCAGAGAGTGATAGAGAGTGTCTGAGAGTGTCAGAGAGAGTCTGAGAGTGTCAGAGAGTGTCAGAGTGTGTCAGAGAGAGCCAGAGAGTGATTGAGAGTGTCTGAGAGTGTCAGAGGGTGTCTGAGAGTGTCAGAGAGTGTCAGAGAGTGTCAGAGAGTGATAGAGAGTGATACAGAGTGATAGAGAGTGTCTGAGAGTGATAGAGAGTGATACAGAGTGATAGAGAGTGTCTGAGAGTGTCAGAGAGAGTCTGAGAGTGTCAGAGAGTGATTGAGAGTGTCTGAGAGTGAAAGAGAGAATCTGAGATTGTCTGAGAGTGTCAGAGAG
Organism: Heterodontus francisci; assembly: GCF_036365525.1. Lineage (NCBI taxonomy): Eukaryota > Metazoa > Chordata > Chondrichthyes > Heterodontiformes > Heterodontidae > Heterodontus > Heterodontus francisci. Next base: position 2,698,104 of record NC_090411.1, on the reverse strand, counting down.
TGATAGAGAGTGTCAGAGAGTGATAGAGAGTGTCTGAGAGTGTCAGAGAGAGTCTGAGAGTGTCTGAGAGTGTGAGAGAGTGTCAAAGTGTGTCAGAGAGAGCCAGAGAGTGGTTGAGAGTGTCTGAGAGTGTCAGAGGTTGTCTGAGAATGTCAGAGAGTGTCAGAGAGTGTCAGAGAGTGATAGAGAGTGATACAGAGTGATAGAGAGAGTCTGAGAGTGTCAGAGAGTGTCTGAGAGTGTCAGAGAGGGTCAGAGAGTTTCAGAGAGTGATAGAGAGTGTCAGAGATTGATAGAGAGTGATAGAGAGTGTCAGAGAGTGATAGAGAGTGATAGTGAGTGTCTGAGAGTGCCACAGAGTGTCAGAGACTGATAGAGAGTGATAGGGAGTTTCTGAGAGTGTCAGAGAGTGTCAGAGCGTGATAGAGAGTGATAGAGAGTGTCTGAGAGTGTCAGAGAGTGATTGAGAGTGTCTGAGAGTGAAAGAGAGAATCTGAGATTGTCTGAGAGTGTCAGAGAGTGATAGAGAGTGTCTGAGAGTGTCAGAGAGAGTCTGAGAGTGTCTGAGAGTGTGAGAGAGTGTCAAAGTGTGTCAGAGAGAGCCAGAGAGTGGTTGAGAGTGTCAGAGAGCGTCAGAGAGTGATAGAGAGTGTCTGAGAGTGTCTGAGAGTGTCAGAGAGTGTCAGAGAGTGATAGAGAGTGTCTGAGATTGTCCAAGAGTGTCAGAGAGTGTCAGAGGGTGTCAGAGTGTGTCAGAGAGTAATAGAGAGTGATAGAGAGTGTCAGAGAGTGTCATAGAGTGATAGAGAGTGATAGAGAGTGTCAGAGAGTGATAGAGATCGTCAGAGAGTGTCTGAGAGTGTCTGAGAGTGACAGAGAGTGTCAGAGTTGTCAGAGAGAGCCAGAGAGTGATTGAGAGAGTCTGAGAGTGTCAGAGGGTGTCTGAGAGTGTCAGAGTCTCAGAGAGTGTCAGAGAGTGATAGAGAGTGATACAGAGTGATAGAGAGTGTCTGAGAGTGTCAGAGAGTGTCAGAGAGTGATCGAGAGTGTCTGAGAGTGTCAGAGAGTGTCAGAGAGTGTCAGAGAGTGACAGAGAGTGTCTGAGAGTGTCTGAGAGTGTCAGAGTGTGTCAGAGAGTGATAGAGAGTGTCTGAGAGTGTCCGAGAGTGTCAGAGAGTGTCAGAGGGTGTCAGAGTGCGTCAGAGAGTAATAGAGAGTGATAGAGAGTGTCATAGAGTGATAGAGAGTGATAGAGAGTGTCAGAGAGTGATAGAGATCGTCTGAGAGTGTCAGAGAGTGTCAGAGAGTGTCAGAGAGTGATAGAGAGTGATAGGGAGTGTCAGAGAGTGTCATTGAGTGTCAGAGAGTGTCAGAGAGTTTCAGAGAGTGATAGAGAGAGTCAGAGAGTGATAGAGAGTGTCAGAGAGTGATAGAGAGTGATAGTGAGTGTCTGAGAGTGCCACAGAGTGTCAGAGAGTGATAGAGAGTGATAAGGAGTTTCTGAGAGTGTCAGAGCGTGTCAGAGAGTGTCAGAGCGTGATAGAGAGTGATAGAGAGTGTCAGAGAGTGTCAGAGAGTGATAGAGAGTGATGCAGAGTGATAGAGAGTGTCTGAGAGTGTCAGAGAGTGTCAGAGAGTGATAGAGAGTGTCTGAGAGTGTCAGAGAGTGTCTGAGAGTGTCTGAGAGTGTGAGAGAGTGTCAGAGTTGTCAGAGAGAGCCAGAGAGTGATTGAGAGTGTCTGAGAGTGTCAGAGGGTGTCTGAGAGTGTTCGAGAGTGTCAGAGAGTGTCAGAGAGTGGTAGAGAGTGTCTGAGAGTGTCAGAGAGTGTCAGAGAGCGTCAGAGAGTGATAGAGAGTGTCTGAGAGTGTCAGAGAGTGTCAGAGAGTGATAGAGAGTGTCTGAGATTGTCCGAGAGTGTCAGAGAGTGTCAGAGGGTGTCAGAGTGTTTCAGAGAGTAATAGAGAGTGATAGAGAGTGTCAGAGAGTGTCATAGAGTGATAGAGAGTGATAGAGAGTGTCAGAGAGTGATAGAGATCGTCTGAGAGTGTCAGAGAGTGTCAGAGAGTGTCAGAGAGTGATAGAGAGTGATAGGGAGTGTCAGAGAGTGTCATTGAGTGTCAGAGAGTGTCAGAGAGTGATAGAGAGTGTCAGAGAGTGATAGAGAGTGTCAGAGAGTGATAGAGAGTGATAGTGAGTGTCTGAGAGTGCCACAGAGTGATAGAGAGTGATAGAGAGTGATAGGGAGTTTCTGAGAGTGTCAGAGAGTGTCAGAGCGTGATAGAGAGTGATAGAGAGTGTCAGAGAGTGTCAGAGAGTGATAGAGAGTGATACAGAGTGATAGAGAGTGTCTGAGAGTGTCAGAGAGTGTCACAGAGTGATAGAGAGTGTCTGAGAGTGTCAGAGAGTGTCTGAGAGTGTCTGAGAGTGTGAGAGAGTGTCAGAGTTGTCAGAGAGAGCCAGAGAGTGATTGAGAGTGTCTGAGAGTGTCAGCGGGTGTCTGAGAGTGTCCGAGAGTGTCAGAGAGTGTCAGAGAGTGATAGAGAGTGTCTGAGAGTGTCAGAGAGTGTCAGAGAGCGTCAGAGAGTGATAGAGAGTGTCTGAGAGTGTCTGAGAGTGTCAGAGAGTGTCAGAGAGTGATAGAGAGTGTCTGAGATTGTCCGAGAGTGTCAGAGAGTGTCAGAGGGTGTCAGAGTGTGTCAGAGAGTAATAGAGAGTGTCTGAGAGTGTCAGAGAGTGTCAGAGAGTGATAGAGAGTGTCAGAGAGTGATAGAGAGTGTCTGAGAGTGTCAGAGAGAGTCTGAGACTGTCAGAGAGTGTCAGAGAGTGATAGAGAGTGTCAGAGAGTGATAGAGAGTGTCAGAGAGTGATAGTGTCTGAGAGTGTCATAGAGAGTCTGAGAGTGTCTGAGAGTGTGAGAGAGTGTCAGAGAGAGCCGGAGAGAGTCTGAGTGTGTCAGAGAGTGTCAGAGAGTGATAGAGAGTGTCAGAGAGTGATAGAGAGTGTCAGAGAGTGATAGTGTCTGAGAGTGTCATAGAGAGTCTGAGAGTGTCTGAGAGTGTGAGAGAGTGTCAGAGAGAGCCGGAGAGTGATTGAGAGTGTCTGAGAGTGTCAGAGGGTGTCTGAGAGTGTCAGAGGGTGTCAGAGGGTGTCTGAGAGTGTCCGAGAGTGTCAGAGAGTGTCAGAGAGTGGTAGAGAGTGTCTGAGAGTGTCAGAGAGTGTCCGAGAGCGTCAGAGAGTGATAGAGAGTGTCTGAGAGTGTCAGAGAGTGTCAGAGAGTGATAGAGAGTGTCTAAGATTGTCCGAGAGTGTCAGAGTGTGTCAGAGAGTAATAGAGAGTGATAGAGAGTGTCAGAGAGTGTCATAGAGTGATAGAGAGTGATAGAGAGTGTCAGAGAGTGATAGAGATCGTCTGAGAGTGTCAGAGAGTGTCAGAGAGTGTCAGAGAGTGATAGAGAGTGATAGGGAGTGTCAGAGAGTGTCATTGAGTGTCAGAGAGTGTCAGAGAGTGATAGAGAGTGTCAGAGAGTGATAGAGAGTGTCAGAGAGTGATAGAGAGTGATAGTGAGTGTCTGAGAGTGCCACAGAGTGTCAGAGAGTGATAGAGAGTGATAGGGAGTTTCTGAGAGTGTCAGAGAGTGTCAGAGAGTGTCAGAGCGTGATAGAGAGTGATAGAGAGTGTCAGAGAGTGTCAGAGAGTGATAGAGAGTGATACAGAGTGATAGAGAGTGTCTGAGAGTGTCAGAGAGTGTCAGAGAGTGATAGAGAGTGTCTGAGAGTGTCAGAGAGTGTCTGAGAGTGTCTGAGAGTGTGAGAGAGTGTCAGAGTTGTCAGAGAGAGCCAGAGAGTGATTGAGAGTGTCTGAGAGTGTCAGCGGGTGTCTGAGAGTGTCCGAGAGTGTCAGAGAGTGTCAGAGAGTGATAGAGAGTGTCTGAGAGTGTCAGAGAGTGTCAGAGAGCGTCAGAGAGTGATAGAGAGTGTCTGAGAGTGTCTGAGAGTGTCAGAGAGTGTCAGAGAGTGATAGAGAGTGTCTGAGATTGTCCGAGAGTGTCAGAGAGTGTCAGAGGGTGTCAGAGTGTGTCAGAGAGTAATAGAGAGTGATAGAGAATGTCAGAGAGTGTCATAGAGTGATAGAGAGTGTCAAAGAGTGTCAGAGAGAGATAGAAAGTGATGGAATGTGTCAGAGAGTGTCAGAGAGTGCCAGAGAGTAATAAGGAGTGATAGAGAGTGTCTGAGAGTGTCAGAGTGTGTCAGAGTGAGTCAGAGAGTGTCAGAGAGTGTCAGAGAGTGATAGAGAGTGTCAGAGAGTGATAGAGAGTGTCTGAGAGTGTCAGAGAGAGTCTGAGAGTGTCAGAGAGTGTCAGAGTGTGTCAGAGAGAGCCAGAGAGTGATTGAGAGTGTCTGAGAGTGTCAGAGGGTGTCTGAGAGTGTCAGAGAGTGTCAGAGAGTGTCAGAGAGTGATAGAGAGTGATACAGAGTGATAGAGAGTGTCTGAGAGTGATAGAGAGTGATACAGAGTGATAGAGAGTGTCTGAGAGTGTCAGAGAGAGTCTGAGAGTGTCAGAGAGTGATTGAGAGTGTCTGAGAGTGAAAGAGAGAATCTGAGATTGTCTGAGAGTGTCAGAGAGTGATAGAGAGTGTCAGAGAGTGATAGAGAGTGTCTGAGAGTGTCAGAGAGAGTCTGAGAGTGTCTGAGAGTGTGAGAGAGTGTCAAAGTGTGTCAGAGAGAGCCAGAGAGTGGTTGAGAGTGTCTGAGAGTGTCAGAGGTTGTCTGAGAATGTCAGAGAGTGTCAGAGAGTGTCAGAGAGTGATAGAGAGTGATACAGAGTGATAGAGAGAGTCTGAGAGTGTCAGAGAGTGTCTGAGAGTGTCAGAGAGGGTCAGAGAGTTTCAGAGAGTGATAGAGAGTGTCAGAGATTGATAGAGAGTGATAGAGAGTGTCAGAGAGTGATAGAGAGTGATAGTGAGTGTCTGAGAGTGCCACAGAGTGTCAGAGACTGATAGAGAGTGATAGGGAGTTTCTGAGAGTGTCAGAGAGTGTCAGAGCGTGATAGAGAGTGATAGAGAGTGTCTGAGAGTGTCAGAGAGAATCTGAGAGTGTCAGAAAGTGTCAGAGAGTGATAGAGAGTGTCAGAGAGAGTCTGAGACTGTCAGAGAGTGTCAGAGAGTGATAGAGAGTGTCAGAGAGTGATAGAGAGTGTCAGAGAGTGATCGTGTCTGAGAGTGTCTGAGAGTGTGAGAGAGTGTCAGAGAGAGCCGGAGAGTGATTGAGAGTGTCTGAGAGTGTCAGAGAGTGTCAGAGAGAGTCTGAGTGTGTCAGAGAGTGTCAGAGAGTGATAGAGAGTGTCAGAGAGTGATAGAGAGTGTCAGAGAGTGATAGTGTCTGAGAGTGTCATAGAGAGTCTGAGAGTGTCTGAGAGTGTGAGAGAGTGTCAGAGAGAGCCGGAGAGTGATTGAGAGTGTCTGAGAGTGTCAGAGGGTGTCTGAGAGTGTCAGAGAGTGTCAGAGAGTGTCAGAGAGTGATAGAGAGTGTCTGAGAGTTTCTGGGAGTGATAGAGAGTGATACAGTGTGATAGAGAGTGTCTGAGAGTGTCAGAGAGCATCTGATTTTGTCAGAGAGTGTCAGAGAGTGATAGAGAGTGTCAGAGAGTGATAGAGAGTGTCTGAGAGTGTCAGAGAGTCTGAGAGTGTCAGAGAGTGTCAGAGAGTGATTGAGAGTGTCTGAGAGTGAAAGAGAGAATCTGAGAGTGTCAGAGAGTGTCAGAGAGTGATAGAGAGTGTCAGAGAGTGATAGAGAGTGCCTGAGAGTGTCAGAGAGAGTCTGAGAGTGTCTGAGAGTGTGAGAGAGTGTCAAAGTGTGTCAGAGAGAGCCAGAGAGTGGTTGAGAGTGTCTGAGAGTGTCAGAGGGTGTCTGAGAATGTCAGAGAGTGTCAGAGAGTGTCACAGAGTGATATAGAGTGATACAGAGTGATAGAGAGAGTCTGAGAGTGTCAGAGAGTGTCAGAGAGTGATGGAGAGTGTCATCGAGTGATAGAGAGTGTCTGAAAGTGTCAGAGAGAGTCTGAGAGTGTGAGAGAGTGTCAGAGTGTGTCAGAGAGAGCCAGAGAGTGATTGAGAGTGTCTGAGAGTGTCAGAGGGTGTCTGAGAGTGTCAGAGAGTGTCAGAGAGTGTCAGAGAGTGATAGAGAGTGATACAGAGTGATAGAGAGTGTCTGAGAGTGTCTGAGAGTGATACAGAGTGATACAGAGTGATAGAGAGTGTCTGAGAGTGTCAGAGAGAATCTGAGAGTGTCAGAGAGTGATAGAGAGTGTCAGAGAGTGGCATTGAGTGAGAGAGAGTGTCAGAGAGTTTCCGAGAGTGATAGAGATTGTCAGAGAGTGATAGAGAGTGTCAGAAAGTGACAGAGATTGATAGAGAGTGTCAGAGATTGATAGAGAGTGATAGAGAGTGTCAGAGTGTGATAGAGAGTGATAGTGAGTGTCAGAAAGTGATTAAGAGTGATAGGGATTTTCAGAGAGTGTCATTGAGTGTCAGCGAGGGTCAGAGAGTTTCAGAGAGTGATAGAGAGTGTCAGAGATTGATAGAGAGTGATAGAGAGTGTCAGAGAGTGATAGAGAGTGATAGTGAGTGTCTGAGAGTGCCACAGAGTGTCAGAGAGTGATAGAGAGTGATAGGGAGTTTCTGAGAGTGTCAGAGAGTGTCAGAGCGTGATAGAGAGTGATAGAGAGTGTCAGAGAGTGTCAGAGAGTGATACAGAGTGATAGAGAGTGTCTGAGAGTGTCAGAGAGTGTCAGAGAGTGATAGAGAGTGTCTGAGAGTGTCAGAGAGTGTCAGAGAGTGTCTGAGAGTGTCTGAGAGTGTGAGAGAGTGTCAGAGTTGTCAGAGAGAGCCAGAGAGTGATTGAGAGTGTCTGAGAGTGTCAGAGGGTGTCTGAGAGTGTCAGAGTCTCAGAGAGTATCAGAGAGTGATAGAGAGTGATACAGAGTGATAGAGAGTGTCTGAGAGTGTCAGAGAGTGTCAGAGAGTGTCAGAGAGTGATCGAGAGTGTCTGAGAGTGTCAGAGAGTGTCAGAGAGTGTCAGAGAGTGACAGAGAGTGTCTGAGAGTGTCTGAGAGTGTCAGAGTGTGTCAGAGAGTGATAGAGAGTGTCTGAGAGTGTCCGAGAGTGTCAGAGAGTGTCAGAGGGTGTCAGAGTGTGTCAGAGAGTAATAGAGAGTGATAGAGAGTGTCAGAGAGTGTCATAGAGTGATAGAGAGTGATAGAGAGTGTCAGAGAGTGATAGAGATCGTCTGAGAGTGTCAGAGAGTGTCAGAGAGTGTCAGAGAGTGATAGAGAGTGATAGGGAGTGTCAGAGAGTGTCATTGAGTGTCAGAGAGTGTCAGAGAGTTTCAGAGAGTGATAGAGAGTGTCAGAGAGTGATAGAGAGTGTCAGAGAGTGATAGAGAGTGATAGTGAGTGTCTGAGAGTGCCACAGAGTGTCAGATAGTGATAGAGAGTGATAAGGAGTTTCTGAGAGTGTCAGAGCGTGTCAGAGAGGGTCAGAGCGTGATAGAGAGTGATAGAGAGTGTCAGAGAGTGTCAGAGAGTGATAGAGAGTGATACAGAGTGATAGAGAGTGTCTGAGAGTGTCAGAGTGTGTCAGAGAGTGATAGAGAGTGTCTGAGAGTGTCAGAGAGTGTCTGAGAGTGTCTGAGAGTGTGAGAGAGTGTCAGAGTTGTCAGAGAGAGCCAGAGAGTGATTGAGAGTGTCTGAGAGTGTCAGAGGGTGTCTGAGAGTGTCCGAGAGTGTCAGAGAGTGTCAGAGAGTGGTAGAGAGTGTCTGAGAGTGTCAGAGAGTGTCAGAGAGCGTCAGAGAGTGATAGAGAGTGTCTGAGAGTGTCTGAGAGTGTCAGAGAGTGTCAGAGAGTGATAGAGAGTGTCTGAGATTGTCCAAGAGTGTCAGAGAGTGTCAGAGGGTGTCAGAGTGTGTCAGAGAGTAATAGAGAGTGATAGAGAGTGATAGAGAGTGTCAGAGAGTGATAGAGAGTGATAGAGAGTGTCAGAGAGTGATAGAGATCGTCTGAGAGTGTCAGAGAGTGTCAGAGAGTGTCAGAGAGTGATAGAGAGTGATAGGGAGTGTCAGAGAGTGTCATTGAGGGTCAGAGAGTGTCAGAGAGTTTCAGAGAGTGATAGAGAGTGTCAGAGAGTGATAGAGAGTGTCAGAGAGTGATAGAGAGTGATAGTGAGTGTCTGAGAGTGCCACAGAGTGTCAGAGAGTGATAGAGAGTGATAGGGAGTTTCTGAGAGTGTCAGAGAGTGTCAGAGAGTGTCAGAGCGTGATAGAGAGTGATAGAGAGTGTCAGAGAGTGTCAGAGAGTGATAGAGAGTGATACAGAGTGATAGAGAGTGTCTGAGAGTGTCAGAGAGTGTCAGAGAGTGATAGAGAGTGTCTGAGAGTGTCAGAGAGTGTCTGAGAGTGTCTGAGAGTGTCTGAGAGTGTGAGAGAGTGTCAGAGTTGTCAGAGAGAGCCAGAGAGTGATTGAGAGTGTCTGAGAGCGTCAGAGGGTGTCTGAGAGTGTCCGAGAGTGTCAGAGAGTGTCAGAGAGTGTCAGAGAGTGATAGAGAGTGTCTGAGAGTGTCAGAGAGTGTCAGAGAGCGTCAGAGAGTGATAGAGAGTGTCTGAGAGTGTCTGAGAGTGTCAGAGAGTGTCAGAGAGTAATAGAGAGTGATAGAGAGTGTCAGAGAGTGTCATAGAGTGATAGAGAGTGTCAAAGAGTGTCAGAGAGAGATAGAAAGTGATGGAATGTGTCAGAGAGTGTCAGAGAGTGCCAGAGAGTGATAAGGAGTGATAGAGAGTGTCTGAGAGTGTCAGAGTGAGTCAGAGAGTGTCAGAGAGTGTCAGAGAGTGATAGAGAGTGTCAGAGTGTGTCATTGAGTGATAGAGAGTGTCAGAGAGTTTCAGAGAGTGATAGAGAGTGTCAGAAAGTGATAGAGAGTGTCAGAAAGTGATAGAGAGTGATAGAGAGTGTCAGAGAGTGATAGAGATCGTCTGAGAGTGTCAGAGAGTGTCAGAGAGTGATAGCGAGTGATAGGGAGTGTCAGAGAGTGTCATTGAATGTCAGAGAGTGTCAGAGAGTTTCAGAGAGTGATAGAGAGAGTCAGAGAGTGATAGAGAGTGATAGAGAGTGTCAGAGAGTGATAGAGAGTGATAGTGAGTGTCTGAGAGTGTCTGAGAGTGTCACAGATTGTCAGAGTGTGTCAGAGAGTGATAGAGAGTGTCTGAGACTGTCAGAGAGTGTCAGAGAGTGATAGACAGTGATAGAGAGTGTCAGAGAGTGTCAGAGAGTGTTAGAGAGTGTCAGAGAGTGGCATTGAGTGAGAGAGAGTGTCAGAGAGTTTCGGAGAGTGATAGAGATTGTCAGAGAGTGATAGAGAGTGTCAGAAAGTGATAGAGAGTGATAGAGAGTGTCAGAGAGTGATAGAGAGTGATAGAGAGTGTCAGAGTGTGATGGAGAGTGATAGTGAGTGTCGGAGAGTGATTAAGAGTGATAGGGAGTTTCAGAGAGTGTCATTGAGTGTCAGAGAGGGTCAGAGAGTTTCAGAGAGTGATAGAGAGTGTCAGAGATTGATAGAGAGTGATAGAGAGTGTCAGAGAGTGATAGAGAGTGATAGTGAGTGTCTGAGAGTGCCAGAGAGTGTCAGAGAGTGATAGAGATTGATAGGGAGATTCTGAGAGTGTCAGAGAGTGTCAGAGCGTGATAGAGAGTGATAGAAAGTGTCAGAGAGTGTCTGAGAGTGTCAGAGAGTGTCAGAGCGCGTCAGAGAGTGTCAGAGAGTGATAAAGAGTGATAGAGAGTGTCTGAGAGTGTCAGAGAGTGTCAGAGCGTTTCAGAGTGTGTCACAGAATGTCTGAGAGTGTTAGAGAGTGTCAGAGAGTGATAAAGAGTGATAGAGCGTGAAAGAGTGTGTCAGAGTGTGTCAGAGAGTGTCAGAGTGTGATAGAGAGTGATAGAGAGCGTCAGAGAGTGTCATAGAGTGATAGAGAGTGTCAGAGTGTGTCACAGAATGTCTGAGAGTGTCAGAGAGTGTCAGAGAGTGATAAGGAGTGATAGAGAGTGTCTGAGAGTGTCAGAGTGTGTCAGAGAGTGTCAGAGAGCGATAGAGAGTGATAGAGATTGTCATAGAGTGTCATTGAGTGATAGAGAGTGACAGAGAGTGATCGAGAGAGTCAGAGAGTGATAGAGAGTGTCAGTGATTGATAGAGAGTGTCAGAGAGTGATTAAGAGTGTCAGTGAGTGTCAGAGAGTGATAGAGAGTGATAGAGAGTGTCTGAGAGTGTCTGAGAGTGTCAGAGAGTGTCTGAGAGTGTCTGAGTGTGTCAGAGAGTGTCTAAGAGTTTCAGAGGGTGTCAGAGAGTGTCAGAGAGTGATTGAGAGTGTCAGAGAGTGATAGAGAGTGTTAGAGAGTGTCTGAGAGTGTCTGCGAGTGTCTGAGAGTGTCAGAGAGTGTCAGAGAGCGATAGAGAATGATAGAGAGTGTCTGAGAGCGGCATTGAGTGGTAGAGAGTGACAGAGAGTGTCTGCGAGTGTCAGAGAGTGTCAGAGAATGATAAAGAGTGATAAAGAGTGATAGAGAGTGTCTGAGAGTGTCAGAAAGTGTCAGAGAGTGATAGAGAGTGACAGAGAGAGTCAGAGTGTGGCATTGAGTGATGGAGAGTGATAGAGAGTGTCTGAGAGTGTCAGAGATAGTCTGAGAGTGTCTGAGAGTGTCAGAGAGTGATAGAGAGTGTCAGAGAGTGATAGAGAGTGTCTGAGAGTGTCAGAAAGTGTTAGAGAGTGATAGAGAGTGTCAGAGAGTGGCATTGAGTGATGGAGAGTGATAGAGAGTGTCTGAGAGTGTCAGAGAGAGTCTGAGAGTGTCTGAGAGTGTCAGAGAGTGATAGAGAGTGTCAGAGAGTGTCAGAGAGTGATAGAGAGTGTCTGAGAGTGTCAGAGAGTGTCAGAGGGTGTCTGAGATTGTCAGAGAGTGATAGAGAGTGTCAGAAAGTGATAGAGATTGATGGAGAGTGTCAGAGATTGATAGAGAGTGCTAGAGAGTGTCAGAGTGTGATAGACAGTGATAGTGAGTGTCAGAGAGTGATTAAGAGTGATACAGAGTGATAGAGAGTGTCTGAGAGTGATACAGAGTGATACAGAGTGATAGAGAGTGTCTGTTAGTGTCAGAGAGAATCTGAGAGTGTCAGAGAGTGTCAGAGAGTGATAGAGAGTGTCAGAGAGTAGCATTGAGTGAGAGAGAGTGTCAGAGAGTTTCCGAGAGTGATAGAGATTGTCAGAGAGTGATAGAGAGTGTCAGAAAGTGATAGAGATTGATAGAGAGTGTCAGAGATTGATAGAGAGTGATAGAGAGTGTCAGAGTGTGATAGAGAGTGATAGTGAGTGTCAGAGAGTGATTAAGAGTGATAGGGATTTTCAGAGAGTGTCATTGAGTGTCAGAGAGGGTCAGAGAGTTTCAGAGAGTGATAGAGAGTGTCAGAGATTGATAGAGAGTGATAGAGAGTGTCAGAGAGTGATAGAGAGTGATAGTGAGTGTCTGAGAGTGCCACAGAGTGTCAGAGAGTGATAGAGAGTGATAGGGAGTTTCTGAGAGTGTCAGAGAGTGTCAGAGCGTGATAGAGAGTGATAGTGAGTGTCAGAGAGTGATTAAGAGTGATACAGAGTGATAGAGAGTGTCTGAGAGTGATACAGAGTGATACAGAGTGATAGAGAGTGTCTGTTAGTGTCAGAGAGAATCTGAGAGTGTCAGAGAGTGTCAGAGAGTGATAGAGAGTGTCAGAGAGTAGCATTGAGTGAGAGAGAGTGTCAGAGAGTTTCCGAGAGTGATAGAGATTGTCAGAGAGTGATAGAGAGTGTCAGAAAGTGATAGAGATTGATAGAGAGTGTCAGAGATTGATAGAGAGTGATAGAGAGTGTCAGAGTGTGATAGAGAGTGATAGTGAGTGTCAGAGAGTGATTAAGAGTGATAGGGATTTTCAGAGAGTGTCATTGAGTGTCAGAGAGGGTCAGAGAGTTTCAGAGAGTGATAGAGAGTGTCAGAGATTGATAGAGAGTGATAGAGAGTGTCAGAGAGTGATAGAGAGTGATAGTGAGTGTCTGAGAGTGCCACAGAGTGTCAGAGAGTGATAGAGAGTGATAGGGAGTTTCTGAGAGTGTCAGAGAGTGTCAGAGCGTGATAGAGAGTGATAGAGAGTGTCAGAGAGTGTCAGAGAGTGATACAGAGTGATAGAGAGTGTCTGAGAGTTTCAGAGAGTGATAGAGAGTGTCAGAGAGTGATAGAGAGTGTCAGAGAGTGATAGAGAGTGATAGTGAGTGTCTGAGAGTGCCACAGAGTGTCAGAGAGTGATAGAGAGTGATAAGGAGTTTCTGAGAGTGTCAGAGCGTGTCAGAGAGTGTCAGAGCGTGATAGAGAGTGATAGAGAGTGTCAGAGAGTGATAGAGAGTGTCTGAGAGTGTCAGAGAGTGTCAGAGAGTGATAGAGAGTGTCTGAGAGTGTCAGAGAGTGTCTGAGAGTGTCTGAGAGTGTGAGAGAGTGTCAGAGTTGTCAGAGAGAGCCAGAGAGTGATTGAGAGTGTCTGAGAGTGTCAGAGGGTGTCTGAGAGTGTCCGAGAGTGTCAGAGAGTGGTAGAGAGTGTCTGAGAGTGTCAGAGAGTGTCAGAGAGCGTCAGAGAGTGATAGAGAGTGTCTGAGAGTGTCTGAGAGTGTCAGAGAGTGTCAGATAGTGATAGAGAGTGTCTGAGATTGTCCGAGAGTGTCAGAGAGTGTCAGAGTGTGTCAGAGAGTAATAGAGAGTGATAGAGAGTGTCAGAGAGTGTCATAGAGTGATAGAGAGTGATAGAGAGTGTCAGAGCGTGATAGAGAGTGATAGAGAGTGTCAGAGAGTGTCAGAGAGTGATAGAGAGTGATACAGAGTGATAGAGAGTGTCTGAGAGTGTCAGAGAGTGTCAGAGAGTGATAGAGAGTGTCTGAGAGTGTCAGAGAGTGTCTGAGAGTGTCTGAGAGTATGAGAGAGTGTCAGAGTTGTCAGAGAGAGCCAGAGAGTGATTGAGAGTGTCTGAGAGTGTCAGAGGGTGTCTGAGAGTGTCCGAGAGTGTCAGAGAGTGTCAGAGAGTGATAGAGAGTGTCTGAGAGTGTCAGAGAGTGTCAGAGAGCGTCAGAGACTGATAGAGAGTGTCTGAGAGTGTCTGAGAGTGTCAGAGAGTGTCAGAGAGTGTCAGAGAGTGATAGAGAGTGTCTGAGATTGTCCGAGAGTGTCAGAGAGTGTCAGAGGGTGTCAGAGTGTGTCAGAGAGTAATAGAGAGTGATAGAGAGTGTCAGAGAGTGTCATAGAGTGATAGAGAGTGTCAAAGAGTGTCAGAGAGAGATAGAAAGTGATGGAATGTGTCAGAGAGTGTCAGAGAGTGCCAGAGAGTGATAAGGAGTGATAGAGAGTGTCTGAGAGTGTCAGAGTGTGTCAGAGTGAGTCAGAGAGTGTCAGAGAGTGTCAGAGAGTGATAGAGAGTGTCAGAGAGTGTCATTGAGTGATAGAGAGTGTCAGAGAGTTTCAGAGAGTGATAGAGAGTGTCAGAAAGTGATAGAGAGTGTCAGAAAGTGATAGAGAGTGATAGAGAGTGTCAGAGAGTGATAGAGATCGTCTGAGAGTGTCAGAGAGTGTCAGAGAGTGATAGAGAGTGATAGGGAGTGTCAGAGAGTGTCATTGAATGTCAGAGAGTGTCAGAGAGTTTCAGAGAGTGATAGAGAGAGTCAGAGAGTGATAGAGAGTGATAGAGAGTGTCAGAGAGTGATAGAGAGTGATAGTGAGTGTCTGAGAGTGTCTGAGAGTGTCACAGATTGTCAGAGTGTGTCAGAGAGTGATAGAGAGTGTCTGAGACTGTCAGAGAGTGTCAGAGAGTGATAGACAGTGATAGAGAGTGTCAGAGAGTGTCAGAGAGTGTTAGAGAGTGTCAGAGAGTGGCATTGAGTGAGAGAGAGTGTCAGAGAGTTTCCGAGAGTGATAGAGATTGTCAGAGAGTGATAGAGAGTGTCAGAAAGTGATAGAGAGTGATAGAGAGTGATAGAGAGTGTCAGAGTGTGATGGAGAGTGATAGTGAGTGTCGGAGAGTGATTAAGAGTGATAGGGAGTTTCAGAGAGTGTCATTGAGTGTCAGAGAGGGTCAGAGAGTTTCAGAGAGTGATAGAGAGTGTCAGAGATTGATAGAGAGTGATAGAGAGTGTCAGAGAGTGATAGAGAGTGATAGTGAGTGTCTGAGAGTGCCAGAGAGTGTCAGAGAGTGATAGAGATTGATAGGGAGATTCTGAGAGTGTCAGAGAGTGTCAGAGCGTGATAGAGAGTGATAGAAAGTGTCAGAGAGTGTCTGAGAGTGTCAGAGAGTGTCAGAGCGTGTCAGAGAGTGTCAGAGAGTGATAAAGAGTGATAGAGAGTGTCTGAGAGTGTCAGAGAGTGTCAGAGCGTTTCAGAGTGTGTCACAGAATGTCTGAGAGTGTTAGAGAGTGTCAGAGAGTGATAAAGAGTGATAGAGCGTGAAAGAGTGTGTCAGAGTGTGTCAGAGAGTGTCAGAGTGTGATAGAGAGTGATAGAGAGCGTCAGAGAGTGTCATAGAGTGATAGAGAGTGTCAGAGTGTGTCACAGAATGTCTGAGAGTGTCAGAGAGTGTCAGAGAGTGATAAGGAGTGATAGAGAGTGTCTGAGAGTGTCAGAGTGTGTCAGAGAGTGTCAGAGAGCGATAGAGAGTGATAGAGATTGTCATAGAGTGTCATTGAGTGATAGAGAGTGACAGAGAGTGATCGAGAGAGTCAGAGAGTGATAGAGAGTGTCAGTGATTGATAGAGAGTGTCAGAGAGTGATTAAGAGTGTCAGTGAGTGTCAGAGAGTGATAGAGAGTGATAGAGAGTGTCTGAGAGTGTCTGAGAGTGTCAGAGAGTGTCTGAGAGTGTCTGAGTGTGTCAGAGAGTGTCTAAGAGTGTCAGAGGGTGTCAGAGAGTGTCAGAGAGTGATTGAGAGTGTCAGAGAGTGATAGAGAGTGTTAGAGAGTGTCTGAGAGTGTCTGCGAGTGTCTGAGAGTGTCAGAGAGTGTCAGAGAGCGATAGAGAATGATAGAGAGTGTCTGAGAGCGGCATTGAGTGGTAGAGAGTGATAGAGAGTGTCTGAGAGTGTCAGAAAGTGTCAGAGAGTGATAGAGAGTGACAGAGAGAGTCAGAGTGTGGCATTGAGTGATGGAGAGTGATAGAGAGTGTCTGAGAGTGTCAGAGAGAGTCTGAGAGTGTCTGAGAGTGTCAGAGAGTGATAGAGAGTGTCAGAGAGTGATAGAGAGTGTCTGAGAGTGTCAGAAAGTGTCAGAGAGTGATAGAGAGTGACAGAGAGAGTCAGAGAGTGGCATTGAGTGATGGAGAGTGATATAGAGTGTCTGAGAGTGTCAGAGAGAGTCTGAGAGTGTCTGAGAGTGTCAGAGAGTGATAGAGAGTGTCAGAGAGTGTCAGAGAGTGATAGAGAGTGTCTGAGAGTGTCAGAGAGTGTCAGAGGGTGTCTGAGAGTGTCAGAGAGTGATAGAGAGTGTCAGAAAGTGATAGAGATTGATAGAGAGTGTCAGAGATTGATAGAGAGTGCTAGAGAGTGTCAGAGTGTGATAGACAGTGATAGTGAGTGTCAGAGAGTGATTAAGAGTGATACAGAGTGATAGAGAGTGTCTGAGAGTGATACAGAGTGATACAGAGTGATAGAGAGTGTCTGTTAGTGTCAGAGAGAATCTGAGAGTGTCAGAGAGTGTCAGAGAGTGATAGAGAGTGTCAGTGAGTAGCATTGAGTGAGAGAGAGTGTCAGAGAGTTTCCGAGAGTGATAGAGATTGTCAGAGAGTGATAGAGAGTGTCAGAGTGTGATAGAGAGTGATAGTGAGTGTCAGAGAGTGATTAAGAGTGATAGGGATTTTCAGAGAGTGTCATTGAGTGTCAGAGAGGGTCAGAGAGTTTCAGAGAGTGATAGAGAGTGTCAGAGATTGATAGAGAGTGATAGAGAGTGTCAGAGAGTGATAGAGAGTGATAGTGAGTGTCTGAGAGTGCCACAGAGTGTCAGAGAGTGATACAGAGTGATAGAGAGTGTCTGAGAGTTTCAGAGAGTGATAGAGAGTGTCAGAGAGTGATAGAGAGTGTCAGAGAGTGATAGAGAGTGATAGTGAGTGTCTGAGAGTGCCACAGAGTGTCAGAGAGTGATAGAGAGTGATAAGGAGTTTCTGAGAGTGTCAGAGCGTGTCAGAGAGTGTCAGAGCGTGATAGAGAGTGATAGAGAGTGTCAGAGAGTGATAGAGAGTGTCTGAGAGTGTCAGAGAGTGTCAGAGAGTGATAGAGAGTGTCTGAGAGTGTCAGAGAGTGTCTGAGAGTGTCTGAGAGTGTGAGAGAGTGTCAGAGTTGTCAGAGAGAGCCAGAGAGTGATTGAGAGTGTCTGAGAGTGTCAGAGGGTGTCTGAGAGTGTCCGAGAGTGTCAGAGAGTGGTAGAGAGTGTCTGAGAGTGTCAGAGAGTGTCAGAGAGCGTCAGAGAGTGATAGAGAGTGTCTGAGAGTGTCTGAGAGTGTCAGAGAGTGTCAGATAGTGATAGAGAGTGTCTGAGATTGTCCGAGAGTGTCAGAGAGTGTCAGAGTGTGTCAGAGAGTAATAGAGAGTGATAGAGAGTGTCAGAGAGTGTCATAGAGTGATAGAGAGTGATAGAGAGTGTCAGAGCGTGATAGAGAGTGATAGAGAGTGTCAGAGAGTGTCAGAGAGTGATAGAGAGTGATACAGAGTGATAGAGAGTGTCTGAGAGTGTCAGAGAGTGTCAGAGAGTGATAGAGAGTGTCTGAGAGTGTCAGAGAGTGTCTGAGAGTGTCTGAGAGTATGAGAGAGTGTCAGAGTTGTCAGAGAGAGCCAGAGAGTGATTGAGAGTGTCTGAGAGTGTCAGAGGGTGTCTGAGAGTGTCCGAGAGTGTCAGAGAGTGTCAGAGAGTGATAGAGAGTGTCTGAGAGTGTCAGAGAGTGTCAGAGAGCGTCAGAGACTGATAGAGAGTGTCTGAGAGTGTCTGAGAGTGTCAGAGAGTGTCAGAGAGTGTCAGAGAGTGATAGAGAGTGTCTGAGATTGTCCGAGAGTGTCAGAGAGTGTCAGAGGGTGTCAGAGTGTGTCAGAGAGTAATAGAGAGTGATAGAGAGTGTCAGAGAGTGTCATAGAGTGATAGAGAGTGTCAAAGAGTGTCAGAGAGAGATAGAAAGTGATGGAATGTGTCAGAGAGTGTCAGAGAGTGCCAGAGAGTGATAAGGAGTGATAGAGAGTGTCTGAGAGTGTCAGAGTGTGTCAGAGTGAGTCAGAGAGTGTCAGAGAGTGTCAGAGAGTGATAGAGAGTGTCAGAGAGTGTCATTGAGTGATAGAGAGTGTCAGAGAGTTTCAGAGAGTGATAGAGAGTGTCAGAAAGTGATAGAGAGTGTCAGAAAGTGATAGAGAGTGATAGAGAGTGTCAGAGAGTGATAGAGATCGTCTGAGAGTGTCAGAGAGTGTCAGAGAGTGATAGAGAGTGATAGGGAGTGTCAGAGAGTGTCATTGAATGTCAGAGAGTGTCAGAGAGTTTCAGAGAGTGATAGAGAGAGTCAGAGAGTGATAGAGAGTGATAGAGAGTGTCAGAGAGTGATAGAGAGTGATAGTGAGTGTCTGAGAGTGTCTGAGAGTGTCACAGATTGTCAGAGTGTGTCAGAGAGTGATAGAGAGTGTCTGAGACTGTCAGAGAGTGTCAGAGAGTGATAGACAGTGATAGAGAGTGTCAGAGAGTGTCAGAGAGTGTTAGAGAGTGTCAGAGAGTGGCATTGAGTGAGAGAGAGTGTCAGAGAGTTTCCGAGAGTGATAGAGATTGTCAGAGAGTGATAGAGAGTGTCAGAAAGTGATAGAGAGTGATAGAGAGTGATAGAGAGTGTCAGAGTGTGATGGAGAGTGATAGTGAGTGTCAGAGAGTGATTAAGAGTGATAGGGAGTTTCAGAGAGTGTCATTGAGTGTCAGAGAGGGTCAGAGAGTTTCAGAGAGTGATAGAGAGTGTCAGAGATTGATAGAGAGTGATAGAGAGTGTCAGAGAGTGATAGAGAGTGATAGTGAGTGTCTGAGAGTGCCAGAGAGTGTCAGAGAGTGATAGAAAGTGTCAGAGAGTGTCTGAGAGTGTCAGAGAGTGTCAGAGCGTGTCAGAGAGTGTCAGAGAGTGATAAAGAGTGATAGAGAGTGTCTGAGAGTGTCAGAGAGTGTCAGAGCGTTTCAGAGTGTGTCACAGAATGTCTGAGAGTGTTAGAGAGTGTCAGAGAGTGATAAAGAGTGATAGAGCGTGAAAGAGTGTGTCAGAGTGTGTCAGAGAGTGTCAGAGTGTGATAGAGAGTGATAGAGAGCGTCAGAGAGTGTCATAGAGTGATAGAGAGTGTCAGAGTGTGTCACAGAATGTCTGAGAGTGTCAGAGAGTGTCAGAGAGTGATAAGGAGTGATAGAGAGTGTCTGAGAGTGTCAGAGTGTGTCAGAGAGTGTCAGAGAGCGATAGAGAGTGATAGAGATTGTCATAGAGTGTCATTGAGTGATAGAGAGTGACAGAGAGTGATCGAGAGAGTCAGAGAGTGATAGAGAGTGTCAGTGATTGATAGAGAGTGTCAGAGAGTGATTAAGAGTGTCAGTGAGTGTCAGAGAGTGATAGAGAGTGATAGAGAGTGTCTGAGAGTGTCTGAGAGTGTCAGAGAGTGTCTGAGAGTGTCTGAGTGTGTCAGAGAGTGTCTAAGAGTGTCAGAGGGTGTCAGAGAGTGTCAGAGAGTGATTGAGAGTGTCAGAGAGTGATAGAGAGTGTTAGAGAGTGTCTGAGAGTGTCTGCGAGTGTCTGAGAGTGTCAGAGAGTGTCAGAGAGCGATAGAGAATGATAGAGAGTGTCTGAGAGCGGCATTGAGTGGTAGAGAGTGATAGAGAGTGTCTGAGAGTGTCAGAAAGTGTCAGAGAGTGATAGAGAGTGACAGAGAGAGTCAGAGTGTGGCATTGAGTGATGGAGAGTGATAGAGAGTGTCTGAGAGTGTCAGAGAGAGTCTGAGAGTGTCTGAGAGTGTCAGAGAGTGATAGAGAGTGTCAGAGAGTGATAGAGAGTGTCTGAGAGTGTCAGAAAGTGTCAGAGAGTGATAGAGAGTGACAGAGAGAGTCAGAGAGTGGCATTGAGTGATGGAGAGTGATATAGAGTGTCTGAGAGTGTCAGAGAGAGTCTGAGAGTGTCTGAGAGTGTCAGAAAGTGATAGAGAGTGATAGAGAGTGTCAGAGAGTGATAGAGATCGTCTGAGAGTGTCAGAGAGTGTCAGAGAGTGATAGAGAGTGATAGGGAGTGTCAGAGAGTGTCATTGAATGTCAGAGAGTGTCAGAGAGTTTCAGAGAGTGATAGAGAGAGTCAGAGAGTGATAGAGAGTGATAGAGAGTGTCAGAGAGTGATAGAGAGTGATAGTGAGTGTCTGAGAGTGTCTGAGAGTGTCACAGATTGTCAGAGTGTGTCAGAGAGTGATAGAGAGTGTCTGAGACTGTCAGAGAGTGTCAGAGAGTGATAGACAGTTATAGAGAGTGTCAGAGAGTGTCAGAGAGTGTTAGAGAGTGTCAGAGAGTGGCATTGAGTGAGAGAGAGTGTCAGAGAGTTTCCGAGAGTGATAGAGATTGTCAGAGAGTGATAGAGAGTGTCAGAAAGTGATAGAGAGTGATAGAGAGTGATAGAGAGTGTCAGAGTGTGATGGAGAGTGATAGTGAGTGTCGGAGAGTGATTAAGAGTGATAGGGAGTTTCAGAGAGTGTCATTGAGTGTCAGAGAGGGTCAGAGAGTTTCAGAGAGTGATAGAGAGTGTCAGAGATTGATAGAGAGTGATAGAGAGTGTCAGAGAGTGATAGAGAGTGATAGTGAGTGTCTGAGAGTGCCAGAGAGTGTCAGAGAGTGATAGAAAGTGTCAGAGAGTGTCTGAGAGTGTCAGAGAGTGTCAGAGCGTGTCAGAGAGTGTCAGAGAGTGATAAAGAGTGATAGAGAGTGTCTGAGAGTGTCAGAGAGTGTCAGAGCGTTTCAGAGTGTGTCACAGAATGTCTGAGAGTGTTAGAGAGTGTCAGAGAGTGATAAAGAGTGATAGAGCGTGAAAGAGTGTGTCAGAGTGTGTCAGAGAGTGTCAGAGTGTGATAGAGAGTGATAGAGAGCGTCAGAGAGTGTCATAGAGTGATAGAGAGTGTCAGAGTGTGTCACAGAATGTCTGAGAGTGTCAGAGAGTGTCAGAGAGTGATAAGGAGTGATAGAGAGTGTCTGAGAGTGTCAGAGTGTGTCAGAGAGTGTCAGAGAGCGATAGAGAGTGATAGAGATTGTCATAGAGTGTCATTGAGTGATAGAGAGTGACAGAGAGTGATCGAGAGAGTCAGAGAGTGATAGAGAGTGTCAGTGATTGATAGAGAGTGTCAGAGAGTGATTAAGAGTGTCAGTGAGTGTCAGAGAGTGATAGAGAGTGATAGAGAGTGTCTGAGAGTGTCTGAGAGTGTCAGAGAGTGTCTGAGAGTGTCTGAGTGTGTCAGAGAGTGTCTAAGAGTGTCAGAGGGTGTCAGAGAGTGTCAGAGAGTGATTGAGAGTGTCAGAGAGTGATAGAGAGTGTTAGAGAGTGTCTGAGAGTGTCTGCGAGTGTCTGAGAGTGTCAGAGAGTGTCAGAGAGCGATAGAGAATGATAGAGAGTGTCTGAGAGCGGCATTGAGTGGTAGAGAGTGATAGAGAGTGTCTAAGAGTGTCAGAAAGTGTCAGAGAGTGATAGAGAGTGACAGAGAGAGTCAGAGTGTGGCATTGAGTGATGGAGAGTGATAGAGAGTGTCTGAGAGTGTCAGAGAGAGTCTGAGAGTGTCTGAGAGTGTCAGAGAGTGATAGAGAGTGTCAGAGAGTGATAGAGAGTGTCTGAGAGTGTCAGAAAGTGTCAGAGAGTGATAGAGAGTGACAGAGAGAGTCAGAGAGTGGCATTGAGTGATGGAGAGTGATATAGAGTGTCTGAGAGTGTCAGAGAGAGTCTGAGAGTGTCTGAGAGTGTCAGAGAGTGATAGAGAGTGTCAGAGAGTGTCAGAGAGTGATAGAGAGTGTCTGAGAGTGTCAGAGAGTGTCAGAGGGTGTCTGAGAGTGTCAGAGAGTGATAGAGAGTGTCAGAAAGTGATAGAGATTGATAGAGAGTGTCAGAGATTGATAGAGAGTGCTAGAGAGTGTCAGAGTGTGATAGACAGTGATAGTGAGTGTCAGAGAGTGATTAAGAGTGATACAGAGTGATAGAGAGTGTCTGAGAGTGATACAGAGTGATACAGAGTGATAGAGAGTGTCTGTTAGTGTCAGAGAGAATCTGAGAGTGTCAGAGAGTGTCAGAGAGTGATAGAGAGTGTCAGTGAGTAGCATTGAGTGAGAGAGAGTGTCAGAGAGTTTCCGAGAGTGATAGAGATTGTCAGAGAGTGATAGAGAGTGTCAGAAAGTGATAGAGATTGATAGAGAGTGTCAGAGATTGATAGAGAGTGATAGAGAGTGTCAGAGTGTGTCAGAGAGTGATAGAGAGTGTCTGAGAGTGTCAGAGAGAGTCTGAGAGTGTCTGAGAGTGTCAGAGAGTGATAGAGAGTGTCAGAGAGTGTCAGAGAGTGATAGAGAGTGTCTGAGAGTGTCAGAGAGTGTCAGAGGGTGTCTGAGAGTGTCAGAGAGTGATAGAGAGTGTCAGAAAGTGATAGAGATTGATAGAGAGTGTCAGAGATTGATAGAGAGTGCTAGAGAGTGTCAGAGTGTGATAGACAGTGATAGTGAGTGTCAGAGAGTGATTAAGAGTGATACAGAGTGATAGAGAGTGTCTGAGAGTGATACAGAGTGATACAGAGTGATAGAGAGTGTCTGTTAGTGTCAGAGAGAATCTGAGAGTGTCAGAGAGTGTCAGAGAGTGATAGAGAGTGTCAGTGAGTAGCATTGAGTGAGAGAGAGTGTCAGAGAGTTTCCGAGAGTGATAGAGATTGTCAGAGAGTGATAGAGAGTGTCAGAGTGTGATAGAGAGTGATAGTGAGTGTCAGAGAGTGATTAAGAGTGATAGGGATTTTCAGAGAGTGTCATTGAGTGTCAGAGAGGGTCAGAGAGTTTCAGAGAGTGATAGAGAGTGTCAGAGATTGATAGAGAGTGATAGAGAGTGTCAGAGAGTGATAGAGAGTGATAGTGAGTGTCTGAGAGTGCCACAGAGTGTCAGAGAGTGATACAGAGTGATAGAGAGTGTCTGAGAGTTTCAGAGAGTGATAGAGAGTGTCAGAGAGTGATAGAGAGTGATAGTGAGTGTCTGAGAGTGCCACAGAGTGTCAGAGAGTGATAGAGAGTGATAAGGAGTTTCTGAGAGTGTCAGAGCGTGTCAGAGAGTGTCAGAGCGTGATAGAGAGTGATAGAGAGTGTCAGAGAGTGATAGAGAGTGTCTGAGAGTGTCAGAGAGTGTCAGAGAGTGATAGAGAGTGTCTGAGAGTGTCAGAGAGTGTCTGAGAGTGTCTGAGAGTGTGAGAGAGTGTCAGAGTTGTCAGAGAGAGCCAGAGAGTGATTGAGAGTGTCTGAGAGTGTCAGAGGGTGTCTGAGAGTGTCCGAGAGTGTCAGAGAGTGGTAGAGAGTGTCTGAGAGTGTCAGAGAGTGTCAGAGAGCGTCAGAGAGTGATAGAGAGTGTCTGAGAGTGTCTGAGAGTGTCAGAGAGTGTCAGATAGTGATAGAGAGTGTCTGAGATTGTCCGAGAGTGTCAGAGAGTGTCAGAGTGTGTCAGAGAGTAATAGAGAGTGATAGAGAGTGTCAGAGAGTGTCATAGAGTGATAGAGAGTGATAGAGAGTGTCAGAGCGTGATAGAGAGTGATAGAGAGTGTCAGAGAGTGTCAGAGAGTGATAGAGAGTGATACAGAGTGATAGAGAGTGTCTGAGAGTGTCAGAGAGTGTCAGAGAGTGATAGAGAGTGTCTGAGAGTGTCAGAGAGTGTCTGAGAGTGTCTGAGAGTATGAGAGAGTGTCAGAGTTGTCAGAGAGAGCCAGAGAGTGATTGAGAGTGTCTGAGAGTGTCAGAGGGTGTCTGAGAGTGTCCGAGAGTGTCAGAGAGTGTCAGAGAGTGATAGAGAGTGTCTGAGAGTGTCAGAGAGTGTCAGAGAGCGTCAGAGACTGATAGAGAGTGTCTGAGAGTGTCTGAGAGTGTCAGAGAGTGTCAGAGAGTGTCAAAGAGTGATAGAGAGTGTCTGAGATTTGTCCGAGAGTGTCAGAGAGTGTCAGAGGGTGTCAGAGTGTGTCAGAGAGTAATAGAGAGTGATAGAGAGTGTCAGAGAGTGTCATAGAGTGATAGAGAGTGTCAAAGAGTGTCAGAGAGAGATAGAAAGTGATGGAATGTGTCAGAGAGTGTCAGAGAGTGCCAGAGAGTGATAAGGAGTGATAGAGAGTGTCTGAGAGTGTCAGAGTGTGTCAGAGTGAGTCAGAGAGTGTCAGAGAGTGTCAGAGAGTGATAGAGAGTGTCAGAGAGTGTCATTGAGTGATAGAGAGTGTCAGAGAGTTTCAGAGAGTGATAGAGAGTGTCAGAAAGTGATAGAGAGTGTCAGAAAGTGATAGAGAGTGATAGAGAGTGTCAGAGAGTGATAGAGATCGTCTGAGAGTGTCAGAGAGTGTCAGAGAGTGATAGAGAGTGATAGGGAGTGTCAGAGAGTGTCATTGAATGTCAGAGAGTGTCAGAGAGTTTCAGAGAGTGATAGAGAGAGTCAGAGAGTGATAGAGAGTGATAGAGAGTGTCAGAGAGTGATAGAGAGTGATAGTGAGTGTCTGAGAGTGTCTGAGAGTGTCACAGATTGTCAGAGTGTGTCAGAGAGTGATAGAGAGTGTCTGAGACTGTCAGAGAGTGTCAGAGAGTGATAGACAGTGATAGAGAGTGTCAGAGAGTGTCAGAGAGTGTTAGAGAGTGTCAGAGAGTGGCATTGAGTGAGAGAGAGTGTCAGAGAGTTTCCGAGAGTGATAGAGATTGTCAGAGAGTGATAGAGAGTGTCAGAAAGTGATAGAGAGTGATAGAGAGTGATAGAGAGTGTCAGAGTGTGATGGAGAGTGATAGTGAGTGTCGGAGAGTGATTAAGAGTGATAGGGAGTTTCAGAGAGTGTCATTGAGTGTCAGAGAGGGTCAGAGAGTTTCAGAGAGTGATAGAGAGTGTCAGAGATTGATAGAGAGTGATAGAGAGTGTCAGAGAGTGATAGAGAGTGATAGTGAGTGTCTGAGAGTGCCAGAGAGTGTCAGAGAGTGATAGAGATTGATAGGGAGATTCTGAGAGTGTCAGAGAGTGTCAGAGCGTGATAGAGAGTGATAGAAAGTGTCAGAGAGTGTCTGAGAGTGTCAGAGAGTGTCAGAGCGTGTCAGAGAGTGTCAGAGAGTGATAAAGAGTGATAGAGAGTGTCTGAGAGTGTCAGAGAGTGTCAGAGCGTTTCAGAGTGTGTCACAGAATGTCTGAGAGTGTTAGAGAGTGTCAGAGAGTGATAAAGAGTGATAGAGCGTGAAAGAGTGTGTCAGAGTGTGTCAGAGAGTGTCAGAGTGTGATAGAGAGTGATAGAGAGCGTCAGAGAGTGTCATAGAGTGATAGAGAGTGTCAGAGTGTGTCACAGAATGTCTGAGAGTGTCAGAGAGTGATAAGGAGTGATAGAGAGTGTCTGAGAGTGTCAGAGTGTGTCAGAGAGTGTCAGAGAGCGATAGAGAGTGATAGAGATTGTCATAGAGTGTCATTGAGTGATAGAGAGTGACAGAGAGTGATCGAGAGAGTCAGAGAGTGATAGAGAGTGTCAGTGATTGATAGAGAGTGTCAGAGAGTGATTAAGAGTGTCAGTGAGTGTCAGAGAGTGATAGAGAGTGATAGAGAGTGTCTGAGAGTGTCTGAGAGTGTCAGAGAGTGTCTGAGAGTGTCTGAGTGTGTCAGAGAGTGTCTAAGAGTGTCAGAGGGTGTCAGAGAGTGTCAGAGAGTGATTGAGAGTGTCAGAGAGTGATAGAGAGTGTTAGAGAGTGTCTGAGAGTGTCTGCGAGTGTCTGAGAGTGTCAGAGAGTGTCAGAGAGCGATAGAGAATGATAGAGAGTGTCTGAGAGCGGCATTGAGTGGTAGAGAGTGATAGAGAGTGTCTGAGAGTGTCAGAAAGTGTCAGAGAGTGATAGAGAGTGACAGAGAGAGTCAGAGTGTGGCATTGAGTGATGGAGAGTGATAGAGAGTGTCTGAGAGTGTCAGAGAGAGTCTGAGAGTGTCTGAGAGTGTCAGAGAGTGATAGAGAGTGTCAGAGAGTGATAGAGAGTGTCTGAGAGTGTCAGAAAGTGTCAGAGAGTGATAGAGAGTGACAGAGAGAGTCAGAGAGTGGCATTGAGTGATGGAGAGTGATATAGAGTGTCTGAGAGTGTCAGAGAGAGTCTGAGAGTGTCTGAGAGTGTCAGAGAGTGATAGAGAGTGTCAGAGAGTGTCAGAGAGTGATAGAGAGTGTCTGAGAGTGTCAGAGAGTGTCAGAGGGTGTCTGAGAGTGTCAGAGAGTGATAGAGAGTGTCAGAAAGTGATAGAGATTGATAGAGAGTGTCAGAGATTGATAGAGAGTGCTAGAGAGTGTCAGAGTGTGATAGACAGTGATAGTGAGTGTCAGAGAGTGATTAAGAGTGATACAGAGTGATAGAGAGTGTCTGAGAGTGATACAGAGTGATACAGAGTGATAGAGAGTGTCTGTTAGTGTCAGAGAGAATCTGAGAGTGTCAGAGAGTGTCAGAGAGTGATAGAGAGTGTCAGTGAGTAGCATTGAGTGAGAGAGAGTGTCAGAGAGTTTCCGAGAGTGATAGAGATTGTCAGAGAGTGATAGAGAGTGTCAGAAAGTGATAGAGATTGATAGAGAGTGTCAGAGATTGATAGAGAGTGATAGAGAGTGTCAGAGTGTGATAGAGAGTGATAGTGAGTGTCAGAGAGTGATTAAGAGTGATAGGGATTTTCAGAGAGTGTCATTGAGTGTCAGAGAGGGTCAGAGAGTTTCAGAGAGTGATAGAGAGTGTCAGAGATTGATAGAGAGTGATAGAGAGTGTCAGAGAGTGATAGAGAGTGATAGTGAGTGTCTGAGAGTGCCACAGAGTGTCAGAGAGTGATAGAGAGTGATAGGGAGTTTCTGAGAGTGTCAGAGCGTGATAGAGAGTGATAGAGAGTGTCAGAGAGTGTCAGAGAGTGATACAGAGTGATAGAGAGTGTCTGAGAGTTTCAGAGAGTGATAGAGAGTGTCAGAGAGTGATAGAGAGTGTCAGAGAGTGATAGAGAGTGATAGTGAGTGTCTGAGAGTGCCACAGAGTGTCAGAGAGTGATAGAGAGTGATAAGGAGTTTCTGAGAGTGTCAGAGCGTGTCAGAGAGTGTCAGAGCGTGATAGAGAGTGATAGAGAGTGTCAGAGAGTGATAGAGAGTGTCTGAGAGTGTCAGAGAGTGTCAGAGAGTGATAGAGAGTGTCTGAGAGTGTCAGAGAGTGTCTGAGAGTGTCTGAGAGTGTGAGAGAGTGTCAGAGTTGTCAGAGAGAGCCAGAGAGTGATTGAGAGTGTCTGAGAGTGTCAGAGGGTGTCTGAGAGTGTCCGAGAGTGTCAGAGAGTGTCAGAGAGTGGTAGAGAGTGTCAGAGAGTGGTATAGAGTGTCTGAGAGTGTCAGAGAGTGTCAGAGAGCGTCAGAGAGTGATAGAGAGAGTCTGAGAGTGTCTGAGAGTGTCTGAGAGTGTCAGAGAGTGTCAGAGAGTGATAGAGAGTGTCTGAGATTGTCCGAGAGTGTCAGAGAGTGTCAGAGGGTGTCAGAGTGTGTCAGAGAGTAATAGAGAGTGATAGAGAGTGTCAGAGAGTGTCATAGAGTGATAGAGAGTGATAGAGAGTGTCAGAGAGTGATAGAGATCGTCTGAGAGTGTCAGAGAGTGTCAGAGAGTGTCAGAGAGTGATAGAGAGTGATAGGGAGTGTCAGAGAGTGTCATTGAGTGTCAGAGAGTGTCAGAGAGTGTCAGAGAGTGATAGAGAGTGTCAGAGAGTGATAGAGAGTGTCAGAGAGTGATAGAGAGTGATAGTGAGTGTCTGAGAGTGCCACAGAGTGTCAGAGAGTGATAGAGAGTGATAGGGAGTTTCTGAGAGTGTCAGAGAGTGTCAGAGAGTGTCAGAGCGTGATAGAGAGTGATAGAGAGTGTCAGAGAGTGTCAGAGAGTGATAGAGAGTGATACAGAGTGATAGAGAGTGTCTGAGAGTGTCAGAGAGTGTCAGAGAGTGATAGAGAGTGTCTGAGAGTGTCAGAGAGTGTCTGAGAGTGTCTGAGAGTGTGAGAGAGTGTCAGAGTTGTCAGAGAGAGCCAGAGAGTGATTGAGAGTGTCTGAGAGTGTCAGAGGGTGTCTGAGAGTGTCCGAGAGTGTCAGAGAGTGTCAGAGAGTGTCAGAGAGTGATAGAGAGTGTCTGAGAGTGTCAGAGAGTGTCAGAGAGTGTCAGAGAGCGTCAGAGAGTGATAGAGAGTGTCTGAGAGTGTCTGAGAGTGTCAGAGAGTGTCAGAGAGTGTCAGAGAGTGATAGAGAGTGTCTGAGATTGTCCGAGAGTGTCAGAGAGTGTCAGAGGGTGTCAGAGTGTGTCAGAGAGTAATAGAGAGTGATAGAGAGTGTCATAGAGTGATAGAGAGTGTCAAAGAGTGTCAGAGAGAGATAGAAAGTGATGGAATGTGTCAGAGAGTGTCAGAGAGTGCCAGAGAGTGATAAGGAGTGATAGAGAGTGTCTGAGAGTGTCAGAGTGTGTCAGAGTGAGTCAGAGAGTGACAGAGAGTGTCAGAGAGTGATAGAGAGTGTCAGAGAGTGATAGAGAGTGTCTGAGAGTGTCAGAGAGAGTCTGAGAGTGTCAGAGAGTGTCAGAGAGTGATAGAGAGTGTCAGAGAGTGATAGAGAGTGTCTGAGAGTGTCAGAGAGAGTCTGAGAGTGTCTGAGAGTGTGAGAGAGTGTCAGAGTGTGTCAGAGAGAGCCAGAGAGTGATTGAGAGTGTCTGAGAGTGTCAGAGGGTGTCTGAGAGTGTCGGAGAGTGTCAGAGAGTGTCAGAGAGTGATAGAGAGTGATACAGAGTGATAGAGAGTGTCTGAGAGTGATAGAGAGTGATACAGAGTGATAGAGAGTGTCTGAGAGTGTCAGAGAGCATCTGAGAGTGTCAGAGAGTGTCAGAGAGTGATAGAGAGTTTCAGAGAGTGATAGAGAGTGTCTGAGAGTGTCAGAGAGAGTCTGAGAGTGTCAGAGAGTGATTGAGAGTGTCTGAGAGTGAAAGAGAGAATCTGAGATTGTCAGAGAGTGTCAGAGAGTGATAGAGAGTGTCAGAGAGTGATAGAGAGTGTCTGAGAGTGTCAGAGAGAGTCTGAGAATGTCTGAGAGTGTGAGAGAGTGTCAAAGTGTGTCAGAGAGAGCCAGAGAGTGGTTGAGAGTGTCTGAGAGTGTCAGAGGGTGTCTGAGAATGTCAGAGAGTGTCAGAGAGTGTCAGAGAGTGATAGAGAGTGATACAGAGTGATAGAGAGAGTCTGAGAGTGTCAGAGAGTGTCTGAGAGTGTCAGAGAGGGTCAGAGAGTTTCAGAGAGTGATAGAGAGTGTCAGAGATTGATAGAGAGTGATAGAGAGTGTCAGAGAGTGATAGAGAGTGATAGTGAGTGTCTGAGAGTGCCACAGAGTGTCAGAGACTGATAGAGAGTGATAGGGAGTTTCTGAGAGTGTCAGAGAGTGTCAGAGCGTGATAGAGAGTGATAGAGAGTGTCTGAGAGTGTCAGAGAGAATCTGAGAGTGTCAGAGAGTGTCAGAGAGTGATAGAGAGTGTCAGAGAGTGATAGAGAGTGTCTGAGAGTGTCAGAGAGAGTCTGAGAGTGTCAGAGAGTGTCAGAGAGTGATAGAGAGTGTCAGAGAGTGATAGAGAGTGTCAGAGAGTGATAGTGTCTGAGAGTGTCATAGAGAGTCTGAGAGTGTCTGAGAGTGTGAGAGAGTGTCAGAGAGAGCCGGAGAGTGATTGAGAGTGTCTGAGAGTGTCAGAGGGTGTCTGAGAGTGTCAGAGAGTGTCAGAGAGTGTCAGAGAGTGTCAGAGAGTGATAGAGAGTGATACAGAGTGATAGAGAGTGATAGAGAGTGTCTGAGAGTGTCTGAGAGTGATAGAGAGTGATACAGAGTGATAGAGAGTGTCTGAGAGTGTCAGAGAGCATCTGAGAGTGTCAGAGAGTGTCAGAGAGTGATAGAGAGTGATACAGAGTGATAGAGAGAGTCTGAGAGTGTCAGAGAGTGTCAGAGAGTGATAGAGAGTGTCTGAGAGTGTCAAAGAGAGTCTGAGAGTGTCAGAGAGTGTCAGAGAGTGATTGAGAGTGTCTGAGAGTGAAAGAGAGAATCTGAGAGTGTCAGAGAGTGTCAGAGAGTGATAGAGAGTGTCAGAGAGTGATAGAGAGTGCCTGAGAGTGTCAGAGAGAGTCTGAGAGTGTCTGAGAGTGTGAGAGAGTGTCAAAGTGTGTCAGAGAGAGCCAGAGAGTGGTTGAGAGTGTCTGAGAGTGTCAGAGGGTGTCTGAGAATGTCAGAGAGTGTCTGAGAGTGTCACAGAGTGATAGAGAGTGATACAGAGTGATAGAGAGAGTCTGAGAGTGTCAGAGAGTGTCAGAGAGTGATAGAGAGTGTCAGCGAGTGATAGAGAGTGTCTGAGAGTGTCAGAGAGAGTCTGAGAGTGTCTGAGAGTGTGAGAGAGTGTCAAAGTGTGTCAGAGAGAGCCAGAGAGTGGTTGAGAGTGTCTGAGAGTGTCAGAGGGTGTCTGAGAATGTCAGAGAGTGTCTGAGAGTGTCACAGAGTGATAGAGAGTGATACAGAGTGATAGAGAGAGTCTGAGAGTGTCAGAGAGTGTCAGAGAGTGATAGAGAGTGTCAGCGAGTGATAGAGAGTGTCTGAGAGTGTCAGAGAGAGTCTGAGAGTGTCTGAGAGTGTGAGAGAGTGTCAGAGTGTGTCAGAGAGAGCCAGAGAGTGATTGAGAGTGTCTGAGAGTGTCAGAGGGAATCTGAGAGTGTCAGAGAGTGTCAGAGAGTGTCAGAGAGTGATAGAGAGTGATACAGAGTGATAGAGAGTGTCTGAGAGTGTCTGAGAGTGATACAGAGTGATACAGAGTGATAGAGAGTGTCTGAGAGTGTCAGAGAGAATCTGAGAGTGTCAGAGAGTGTCAGAGAGTGATAGAGAGTGTCAGAGAGTGGCATTGAGTGAGAGAGAGTGTCAGAGAGTTTCCGAGAGTGATAGAGATTGTCAGAGAGTGATAGAGAGTGTCAGAAAGTGACAGAGATTGATAGAGAGTGTCAGAGATTGATAGAGAGTGATAGAGAGTGTCAGAGTGTGATAGAGAGTGATAGTGAGTGTCAGAGAGTGATTAAGAGTGATAGGGATTTTCAGAGAGTGTCATTGAGTGTCAGCGAGGGTCAGAGAGTTTCAGAGAGTGATAGAGAGTGTCAGAGATTGATAGAGAGTGATAGCTTGTGTCAGAGAGTGATAGAGAGTGATAGTGAGTGTCTGAGAGTGCCACAGAGTGTCAGAGAGTGATAGAGAGTGATAGGGAGTTTCTGAGAGTGTCAGAGCGTGATAGAGAGTGATAGAGAGTGTCAGAGAGTGTCAGAGAGTGATACAGAGTGATAGAGAGTGTCTGAGAGTGTCAGAGAGTGATAGAGAGTGTCTGAGAGTGTCAGAGAGTGTCAGAGAGTGTCTGAGAGTGTCTGAGAGTGACAGAGAGTGTCAGAGTTGTCAGAGAGAGCCAGAGAGTGATTGAGAGTGTCTGAGAGTGTCAGGGGGTGTCTGAGAGTGTCAGAGTCTCAGAGAGTGTCAGAGAGTGATAGAGAGTGATACAGAGTGATAGAGAGTGTCTGAGAGTGTCAGAGAGTGTCAGAGAGTGATCGAGAGTGTCTGAGAGTGTCAGAGAGTGTCAGAGAGTGTCAGAGCGTGACAGAGAGTGTCTGAGAGTGTCTGAGAGTGTCAGAGTGTGTCAGAGAGTGATAGAGAGTGTCTGAGAGTGTCTGAGAGTGTCAGAGTGTGTCAGAGAGTGATAGAGAGTGTCTGAGAGAGTCCGAGAGTGTCAGAGAGTGTCAGAGGGTGTCAGAGAGTGATAGAGAGTGATAGGGAGTGTCAGAGAGTGTCAGAGAGTGTCAGAGAGTGTCAGAGAGTGATAGAGAGTGATAGGGAGTGTCAGAGAGTGTCATTGAGTGTCAGAGAGTGCCAGAGAGATTCAGAGAGTGATAGAGAGTGTCAGAGAGTGATAGAGAGTGTCAGAGAGTGATAGAGAGTGATAGTGAGTGTCTGAGAGTGCCACAGAGTGTCAGAGAGTGATAGAGAGTGATAAGGAGTTTCTGAGAGTGTCAGAGCGTGTCAGAGAGTGTCAGAGCGTGATAGAGAGTGATAGAGAGTGGCAGAGAGTGTCGGAGAGTGATAGAGAGTGATACAGAGTGATAGAGAGTGTCAGAGAGTGTCAGAGAGTGATAGAGAGTGTCTGAGAGTGTCAGAGAGTGTCTGAGAGTGTCTGAGAGTGTGAGAGAGTGTCAGAGTTGTCAGAGAGAGCCAGAGAGTGATTGAGAGTGTCTGAGAGTGTCAGAGGGTGTCTGAGAGTGTCCGAGAGTGTCAGAGAGTGTCAGAGAGTGGTAGAGAGTGTCTGAGAGTGTCAGAGAGTGTCAGAGAGCGTCAGAGAGTGATAGAGAGTGTCTGAGACTGTCTGAGAGTGTCAGAGAGTGTCAGAGAGTGATAGAGAGTGTCTGAGATTGTCCGAGAGTGTCAGAGAGTGTCAGAGGGTGTCAGAGTGTGTCAGAGAATAATAGAGAGTGATAGAGAGTGTCAGAGAGTGTCATAGAGTGATAGAGAGTGATAGAGAGTGTCAGAGAGTGATAGAGATCGTCTGAGAGTGTCAGAGAGTGTCAGAGAGTGTCAGAGAGTGATAGAGAGTGATAGGGAGTGTCAGAGAGTGTCATTGAGTGTCAGAGAGTGTCAGAGAGTTTCAGAGAGTGATAGAGAGTGTCAGAGAGTGATAGAGAGTGTCAGAGAGTGATAGAGAGTGATAGTGAGTGTCTGAGAGTGCCACAGAGTGTCAGAGAGTGATAGAGAGTGATAGGGAGTTTCTGAGAGTGTCAGAGAGTGTCAGAGAGTGTCAGAGCGTGATAGAGAGTGATAGAGAGTGTCAGAGAGTGTCAGAGAGTGATAGAGAGTGATACAGAGTGATACAGAGTGATAGAGAGTGTCTGAGAGTGTCAGAGAGTGTCAGAGAGTGATAGAGAGTGTCTGAGAGTGTGAGGGAATGTCTGAGAGTGTCTGAGAGTGTGAGAGAGTGTCAGAGTTGTCAGAGAGAGCCAGAGAGTGATTGAGAGTGTCTGAGAGTGTCAGAGGGTGTCTGAGAGTGTCCGAGAGTGTCAGAGAGTGTCAGAGAGTGATAGAGAGTGTCTGAGAGTGTCAGAGAGTGTCAGAGAGCGTCAGAGAGTGATAGAGAGTGTCTGAGAGTGTCTGAGAGTGTCAGAGAGTGTCAGAGAGTGATAGAGAGTGTCTGAGATTGTCCGAGAGTGTCAGAGAGTGTCAGAGGGTGTCAGAGTGTGTCAGAGAGTAATAGAGAGTGATAGAGAATGTCAGAGAGTGTCATAGAGTGATAGAGAGTGTCAAAGAGTGTCAGAGAGAGATAGAAAGTGATGGAATGTGTCAGAGAGTGTCAGAGAGTGCCAGAGAGTGATAAGGAGTGATAGAGAGTGTCTGAGAGTGTCAGAGTGTGTCAGAGTGAGTCAGAGAGTGTCAGAGAGTGTCAGAGAGTGATAGAGAGTGTCAGAGAGTGATAGAGAGTGTCTGAGAGTGTCAGAGAGAGTCTGAGAGTGTCAGAGAGTGTCAGAGAGTGATAGAGAGTGTCAGAGAGTGATAGAGAGTGTCTGAGAGTGTCAGAGAGAGTCTGAGATTGTCTGAGAGTGTGAGAGAGTGTCAGAGTGTGTCAGAGAGAGCCAGAGAGTGATTGAGAGTGTCTGAGAGTGTCAGAGGGTGTCTGAGAGTGTCAGAGAGTGTCAGAGAGTGATAGAGAGTGATACAGAGTGATAGAGAGTGTCTGAGAGTGATAGAGAGTGATACAGAGTGATAGAGAGAGTCTGAGAGTGTCAGAGAGCATCTGAGAGTGTCAGAGAGTGTCAGAGAGTGATAGAGAGTTTCAGAGAGTGATAGAGAGTGTCTGAGAGTGTCAGAGAGAGTCTGAGAGCGTCAGAGAGTGATAGAGAGTGTCTGAGAGTGTCTGAGAGTGTCAGAGAGTGTCAGAGAGTGATAGCGAGTGTCTGAGATTGTCCGAGAGTGTCAGAGAGTGTCAGAGGGTGTCAGAGTGTGTCAGAGAGTAATAGAGAGTGATAGAGAATGTCAGAGAGTGTCATAGAGTGATAGAGAGTGTCAAAGAGTGTCAGAGAGAGATAGAAAGTGATGGAATGTGTCAGAGAGTGTCAGAGAGTGCCAGAGAGTGATAAGGAGTGATAGAGAGTGTCTGAGAGTGTCAGAGTGTGTCAGAGTGAGTCAGAGAGTGTCAGAGAGTGTCAGAGACTGATAGAGAGTGTCAGAGAGTGATAGAGAGTGTCTGAGAGTGTCAGAGAGAGTCTGAGAGTGTCAGAGAGTGTCAGAGAGTGATAGAGAGTGTCAGAGAGTGATAGAGAGTGTCTGAGAGTGTCAGAGAGAGTCTGAGAGTGTCTGAGAGTGTGAGAGAGTGTCAGAGTGTGTCAGAGAGAGCCAGAGAGTGATTGAGAGTGTCTGAGAGTGTCAGAGGGTGTCTGAGAGTGTCAGAGAGTGTCAGAGAGTTTCAGAGAGTGATAGAGAGTGATACAGAGTGATAGAGAGTGTCTGAGAGTGATAGAGAGTGTCTGAGAGTGTCAGAGAGCATCTGAGAGTGTCAGAGAGTGTCAGAGAGTGATAGAGAGTTTCAGAGAGTGATAGAGAGTGTCTGAGAGTGTCAGAGAGAGTCTGAGAGTGTCAGAGAGTGATTGAGAGTGTCAGAGAGTGATTGAGAGTGTCAGAGAGTGATAGAGAGTGTCTGAGAGTGTCAGAGAGAGTCTGAGAGAGCCAGAGAGTGGTTGAGAGTGTCTGAGAGTGTCAGAGGGTGTCTGAGAATGTCAGAGAGTGTCAGAGAGTGTCAGAGAGTGATAGAGAGTGATACAGAGTGATAGAGAGAGTCTGAGAGTGTCAGAGAGTGTCTGAGAGTGTCAGAGAGTTTCAGAGAGTGATAGAGAGTGTCAGAGATTGATAGAGAGTGATAGAGAGTGTCAGAGAGTGATAGAGAGTGATAGTGAGTGTCTGAGAGTGCCACAGAGTGTCAGAGACTGATAGAGAGTGATAGGGAGTTTCTGAGAGTGTCAGAGAGTGTCAGAGAGTGATAGAGAGTGATAGAGAGTGTCTGAGAGTGTCAGAGAGAATCTGAGAGTGTCAGAGAGTGTCAGAGAGTGATAGAGAGTGTCAGAGAGTGATAGAGAGTGTCTGAGTGTGTCAGAGAGAGTCTGAGAGTGTCAGAGAGTGTCAGAGAGTGATAGAGAGTGTCAGAGAGTGATAGAGAGTGTCAGAGAGTGATAGTGTCTGAGAGTGTCATAGAGAGTCTGAGAGTGTCAGAGAGTGTGAGAGAGTGTCAGAGAGAGCCAGAGAGTGATTGAGAGTGTCTGAGAGTGTCAGAGAGTGTCAGAGAGAGTCTGAGAGTGTCAGAGAGTGTCAGAGAGTGATAGAGAGTGTCAGAGAGTGATAGAGAGTGTCTGAGAGTGTCAGAGAGAGTCTGAGAGTGTCTGAGAGTGTGAGAGAGTGTCAGAGTGTGTCAGAGAGAGCCAGAGAGTGATTGAGAGTGTCTGAGAGTGTCAGAGGGTGTCTGAGAGTGTCGGAGAGTGTCAGAGAGTGTCAGAGAGTGATAGAGAGTGATACAGAGTGATAGAGAGTGTCTGAGAGTGATAGAGAGTGATACAGAGTGATAGAGAGTGTCTGAGAGTGTCAGAGAGCATCTGAGAGTGTCAGAGAGTGTCAGAGAGTGATAGAGAGTTTCAGAGAGTGATAGAGAGTGTCTGAGAGTGTCAGAGAGAGTCTGAGAGTGTCAGAGAGTGATTGAGAGTGTCTGAGAGTGAAAGAGAGAATCTGAGATTGTCAGAGAGTGTCAGAGAGTGATAGAGAGTGTCAGAGAGTGATAGAGAGTGTCTGAGAGTGTCAGAGAGAGTCTGAGAATGTCTGAGAGTGTGAGAGAGTGTCAAAGTGTGTCAGAGAGAGCCAGAGAGTGGTTGAGAGTGTCTGAGAGTGTCAGAGGGTGTCTGAGAATGTCAGAGAGTGTCAGAGAGTGTCAGAGAGTGATAGAGAGTGATACAGAGTGATAGAGAGAGTCTGAGAGTGTCAGAGAGTGTCTGAGAGTGTCAGAGAGGGTCAGAGAGTTTCAGAGAGTGATAGAGAGTGTCAGAGATTGATAGAGAGTGATAGAGAGTGTCAGAGAGTGATAGAGAGTGATAGTGAGTGTCTGAGAGTGCCACAGAGTGTCAGAGACTGATAGAGAGTGATAGGGAGTTTCTGAGAGTGTCAGAGAGTGTCAGAGCGTGATAGAGAGTGATAGAGAGTGTCTGAGAGTGTCAGAGAGAATCTGAGAGTGTCAGAGAGTGTCAGAGAGTGATAGAGAGTGTCAGAGAGTGATAGAGAGTGTCTGAGAGTGTCAGAGAGAGTCTGAGAGTGTCAGAGAGTGTCAGAGAGTGATAGAGAGTGTCAGAGAGTGATAGAGAGTGTCAGAGAGTGATAGTGTCTGAGAGTGTCATAGAGAGTCTGAGAGTGTCTGAGAGTGTCAGAGGGTGTCTGAGAGTGTCAGAGAGTGTCAGAGAGTGTCAGAGAGTGTCAGAGAGTGATAGAGAGTGATACAGAGTGATAGAGAGTGATAGAGAGTGTCTGAGAGTGTCTGAGAGTGATAGAGAGTGATACAGAGTGATAGAGAGTGTCTGAGAGTGTCAGAGAGCATCTGAGAGTGTCAGAGAGTGTCAGAGAGTGATAGAGAGTGTCAGAGAGTGATAGAGAGTGTCTGAGAGTGTCAAAGAGAGTCTGAGAGTGTCAGAGAGTGTCAGAGAGTGATTGAGAGTGTCTGAGAGTGAAAGAGAGAATCTGAGAGTGTCAGAGAGTGTCAGAGAGTGATAGAGAGTGTCAGAGAGTGATAGAGAGTGCCTGAGAGTGTCAGAGAGAGTCTGAGAGTGTCTGAGAGTGTGAGAGAGTGTCAAAGTGTGTCAGAGAGAGCCAGAGAGTGGTTGAGAGTGTCTGAGAGTGTCAGAGGGTGTCTGAGAATGTCAGAGAGTGTCTGAGAGTGTCACAGAGTGATAGAGAGTGATACAGAGTGATAGAGAGAGTCTGAGAGTGTCAGAGAGTGTCAGAGAGTGATAGAGAGTGTCAGCGAGTGATAGAGAGTGTCTGAGAGTGTCAGAGAGAGTCTGAGAGTGTCTGAGAGTGTGAGAGAGTGTCAGAGTGTGTCAGAGAGAGCCAGAGAGTGATTGAGTGTGTCTGAGAGTGTCAGAGGGTGTCTGAGAGTGTCAGAGAGTGTCAGAGAGTGTCAGAGAGTGATAGAGAGTGATACAGAGTGATAGAGAGTGTCTGAGAGTGTCTGAGAGTGATACAGAGTGATACAGAGTGATAGAGAGTGTCTGAGAGTGTCAGAGAGAATCTGAGAGTGTCAGAGAGTGTCAGAGAGTGATAGAGAGTGTCAGAGAGTGGCATTGAGTGAGAGAGAGTGTCAGAGAGTTTCCGAGAGTGATAGAGATTTTCAGAGAGTGATAGAGAGTGTCAGAAAGTGACAGAGATTGATAGAGAGTGTCAGAGATTGATAGAGAGTGATAGAGAGTGTCAGAGTGTGATAGAGAGTGATAGTGAGTGTCAGAGAGTGATTAAGAGTGATAGGGATTTTCAGAGAGTGTCATTGAGTGTCAGCGAGGGTCAGAGAGTTTCAGAGAGTGATAGAGAGTGTCAGAGATTGATAGAGAGTGATAGATTGTGTCAGAGAGTGATAGAGAGTGATAGTGAGTGTCTGAGAGTGCCACAGAGTGTCAGAGAGTGATAGAGAGTGTTAGGGAGTTTCTGAGAGTGTCAGAGCGTGATAGAGAGTGATAGAGAGTGTCAGAGAGTGTCAGAGAGTGATACAGAGTGATAGAGAGTGTCTGAGAGTGTCAGAGAGTGATAGAGAGTGTCTGAGAGTGTCAGAGAGTGTCAGAGAGTGTCTGAGAGTGTCTGAGAGTGACAGAGAGTGTCAGAGTTGTCAGAGAGAGCCAGAGAGTGATTGAGAGTGTCTGAGAGTGTCAGAGGGTGTCTGAGAGTGTCAGAGTCTCAGAGAGTGTCAGAGAGTGATAGAGAGTGATACAGAGTGATAGAGAGTGTCTGAGAGTGTCAGAGAGTGTCAGAGAGTGATCGAGAGTGTCTGAGAGTGTCAGAGAGTGTCAGAGAGTGTCAGAGCGTGACAGAGAGTGTCTGAGAGTGTCTGAGAGTGTCAGAGTGTGTCAGAGAGTGATAGAGAGTGTCTGAGAGTGTCCGAGAGTGTCAGAGAGTGTCAGAGGGTGTCAGAGTGTGTCAGAGAGTAATAGAGAGTGATAGAGAGTGTCATAGAGTGATAGAGAGTGATAGAGAGTGTCAGAGAGTGATAGAGATCGTCTGAGAGTGTCAGAGAGTGTCAGAGAGTGTCAGAGAGTGATAGAGAGTGATAGGGAGTGTCAGAGAGTGTCATTGAGTGTCAGAGAGTGTCAGAGAGATTCAGAGAGTGATAGAGAGTGTCAGAGAGTGATAGAGAGTGTCAGAGAGTGATAGAGAGTGATAGTGAGTGTCTGAGAGTGCCACAGAGTGTCAGAGAGTGATAGAGAGTGATAAGGAGTTTCTGAGAGTGTCAGAGCGTGTCAGAGAGTGTCAGAGCGTGATAGAGAGTGATAGAGAGTGGCAGAGAGTGTCGGAGAGTGATAGAGAGTGATACAGAGTGATAGAGAGTGTCAGAGAGTGTCAGAGAGTGATAGAGAGTGTCTGAGAGTGTCAGAGAGTGTCTGAGAGTGTCTGAGAGTGTGAGAGAGTGTCAGAGTTGTCAGAGAGAGCCAGAGAGTGATTGAGAGTGTCTGAGAGTGTCAGAGGGTGTCTGAGAGTGTCCGAGAGTGTCAGAGAGTGTCAGAGAGTGGTAGAGAGTGTCTGAGAGTGTCAGAGAGTGTCAGAGAGCGTCAGAGAGTGATAGAGAGTGTCTGAGACTGTCTGAGAGTGTCAGAGAGTGTCAGAGAGTGATAGAGAGTGTCTGAGATGGTCCGAGAGTGTCAGAGAGTGTCAGAGGGTGTCAGAGTGTGTCAGAGAATAATAGAGAGTGATAGAGAGTGTCAGAGAGTGTCATAGAGTGATAGAGAGTGATAGAGAGTGTCAGAGAGTGATAGAGATCGTCTGAGAGTGTCAGAGAGTGTCAGAGAGTGTCAGAGAGTGATAGAGAGTGATAGGGAGTGTCAGAGAGTGTCATTGAGTGTCAGAGAGTGTCAGAGAGTTTCAGAGAGTGATAGAGAGTGTCAGAGAGTGATAGAGAGTGTCAGAGAGTGATAGAGAGTGATAGTGAGTGTCTGAGAGTGCCACAGAGTGTCAGAGAGTGATAGAGAGTGATAGGGAGTTTCTGAGAGTGTCAGAGAGTGTCAGAGAGTGTCAGAGCGTGATAGAGAGTGATAGAGAGTGTCAGAGAGTGTCAGAGAGTGATAGAGAGTGATACAGAGTGATAGAGAGTGTCTGAGAGTGTCAGAGAGTGTCAGAGAGTGATAGAGAGTGTCTGAGAGTGTGAGGGAAGGTCTGAGAGTGTCTGAGAGTGTGAGAGAGTGTCAGAGTTGTCAGAGAGAGCCAGAGAGTGATTGAGAGTGTCTGAGAGTGTCAGAGGGTGTCTGAGAGTGTCCGAGAGTGTCAGAGAGTGTCAGAGAGTGATAGAGAGTGTCTGAGAGTGTCAGAGAGTGTCAGAGAGCGTCAGAGAGTGATAGAGAGTGTCTGAGAGTGTCTGAGAGTGTCAGAGAGTGTCAGAGAGTGATAGAGAGTGTCTGAGATTGTCCGAGAGTGTCAGAGAGTGTCAGAGGGTGTCAGAGTGTGTCAGAGAGTAATAGAGAGTGATAGAGAATGTCAGAGAGTGTCATAGAGTGTCATAGAGTGATAGAGAGTGTCAAAGAGTGTCAGAGAGAGATAGAAAGTGATGGAATGTGTCAGAGAGTGTCAGAGAGTGCCAGAGAGTGATAAGGAGTGATAGAGAGTGTCTGAGAGTGTCAGAGTGTGTCAGAGTGAGTCAGAGAGTGTCAGAGAGTGTCAGAGAGTGATAGAGAGTGTCAGAGAGTGATAGAGAGTGTCTGAGAGTGTCAGAGAGAGTCTGAGAGTGTCAGAGAGTGTCAGAGAGTGATAGAGAGTGTCAGAGAGTGATAGAGAGTGTCTGAGAGTGTCAGAGAGAGTCTGAGAGTGTCTGAGAGTGTGAGAGAGTGTCAGAGTGTGTCAGAGAGAGCCAGAGAGTGATTGAGAGTGTCTGAGAGTGTCAGAGGGTGTCTGAGAGTGTCAGAGAATGTCAGAGAGTGTCAGAGAGCGATAGAGAGAGATACAGAGTGATAGAGAGTGTCTGAGAGTGATAGAGAGTGATACAGAGTGATAGAGAGTGTCTGAGAGTGTCAGAGAGCATCTGAGAGTGTCAGAGAGTGTCAGAGAGTGATAGAGAGTTTCAGAGAGTGATAGAGAGTGTCTGAGAGTGTCAGAGAGAGTCTGAGAGTGTCAGAGAGTGATTGAGAGTGTCAGAGAGTGATTGAGAGTGTCAGAGAGTGATAGAGAGTGTCTGAGAGTGTCAGAGAGAGTCTGAGAGAGCCAGAGAGTGGTTGAGAGTGTCTGAGAGTGTCAGAGGGTGTCTGAGAATGTCAGAGAGTGTCAGAGAGTGTCAGAGAGTGATAGAGAGTGATACAGAGTGATAGAGAGAGTCTGAGAGTGTCAGAGAGTGTCTGAGAGTGTCAGAGAGTTTCAGAGAGTGATAGAGAGTGTCAGAGATTGATAGAGAGTGATAGAGAGTGTCAGAGAGTGATAGAGAGTGATAGTGAGTGTCTGAGAGTGCCACAGAGTGTCAGAGACTGATAGAGAGTGATAGGGAGTTTCTGAGAGTGTCAGAGAGTGTCAGAGCGTGTCAGAGTGAGTCAGAGAGTGTCAGAGAGTGTCAGAGAGTGATAGAGAGTGTCAGAGAGTGATAGAGAGTGTCTGAGAGTGTCAGAGAGAGTCTGAGAGTGTCAGAGAGTGTCAGAGAGTGATAGAGAGTGTCAGAGAGTGATAGAGAGTGTCTGAGAGTGTCAGAGAGAGTCTGAGAGTGTCTGAGAGTGTGAGAGAGTGTCAGAGTGTGTCAGAGAGAGCCAGAGAGTGATTGAGAGTGTCTGAGAGTGTCAGAGGGTGTCTGAGAGTGTCAGAGAATGTCAGAGAGTGTCAGAGAGCGATAGAGAGAGATACAGAGTGATAGAGAGTGTCTGAGAGTGATAGAGAGTGATACAGAGTGATAGAGAGTGTCTGAGAGTGTCAGAGAGCATCTGAGAGTGTCAGAGAGTGTCAGAGAGTGATAGAGAGTTTCAGAGAGTGATAGAGAGTGTCTGAGAGTGTCAGAGAGAGTCTGAGAGTGTCAGAGAGTGATTGAGAGTGTCAGAGAGTGATTGAGAGTGTCAGAGAGTGATAGAGAGTGTCTGAGAGTGTCAGAGAGAGTCTGAGAGAGCCAGAGAGTGGTTGAGAGTGTCTGAGAGTGTCAGAGGGTGTCTGAGAATGTCAGAGAGTGTCAGAGAGTGTCAGAGAGTGATAGAGAGTGATACAGAGTGATAGAGAGAGTCTGAGAGTGTCAGAGAGTGTCTGAGAGTGTCAGAGAGTTTCAGAGAGTGATAGAGAGTGTCAGAGATTGATAGAGAGTGATAGAGAGTGTCAGAGAGTGATAGAGAGTGATAGTGAGTGTCTGAGAGTGCCACAGAGTGTCAGAGACTGATAGAGAGTGATAGGGAGTTTCTGAGAGTGTCAGAGAGTGTCAGAGCGTGATAGAGAGTGATAGAGAGTGTCTGAGAGTGTCAGAGAGAATCTGAGAGTGTCAGAGAGTGTCAGAGAGTGATAGAGAGTGTCAGAGAGTGATAGAGAGTGTCTGAGTGTGTCAGAGAGAGTCTGAGAGTGTCAGAGAGTGTCAGAGAGTGATAGAGAGTGTCAGAGAGTGATAGAGAGTGTCAGAGAGTGATAGTGTCTGAGAGTGTCATAGAGAGTCTGAGAGTGTCAGAGAGTGTGAGAGAGTGTCAGAGAGAGCCGGAGAGTGATTGAGAGTGTCTGAGAGTGTCAGAGAGTGTCAGAGAGAGTCTGAGAGTGTCAGAGAGTGTCAGAGAGTGATAGAGAGTGTCAGAGAGTGATAGAGAGTGTCAGAGAGTGATAGTGTCTGAGAGTGTCATAGAGAGTCTGAGAGTGTCTGAGAGTGTGAGAGAGTGTCAGAGAGAGCCGGAGAGTGATTGAGAGTGTCTGAGAGTGTCAGAGAGTGTCAGAGAGTGTCAGAGAGTGTCAGAGAGTGATAGAGAGTGATACAGAGTGATAGAGAGTGATAGAGAGTGTCTGAGAGTGTCTGAGAGTGATAGAGAGTGATACAGAGTGATAGAGAGTGTCTGAGAGTGTCAGAGAGCATCTGAGAGTGTCAGAGAGTGTCAGAGAGTGATAGAGAGTGTCAGAGAGTGATAGAGAGTGTCTGAGAGTGTCAAAGAGAGTCTGAGAGTGTCAGAGAGTGTCAGAGAGTGATTGAGAGTGCCTGACAGTGAAAGAGAGAATCTGAGAGTGTCAGAGAGTGTCAGAGAGTGATAGAGAGTGCCTGAGAGTGTCAGAGAGAGTCTGAGAGTGTCTGAGAGTGTGAGAGAGTGTCAAAGTGTGTCAGAGAGAGCCAGAGAGTGGTTGAGAGTGTCTGAGAGTGTCAGAGGGTGTCTGAGAATGTCAGAGAGTGTCAGAGAGTGTCACAGAGTGATAGAGAGTGATACAGAGTGATAGAGAGAGTCTGAGAGTGTCAGAGAGTGTCAGAGAGTGATAGAGAGTGTCAGCGAGTGATAGAGAGTGTCTGAGAGTGTCAGAGAGAGTCTGAGAGTGTCTGAGAGTGTGAGAGAGTGTCAGAGTGTGTCAGAGAGAGCCAGAGAGTGATTGAGAGTGTCTGAGAGTGTCAGAGGGTGTCTGAGAGTGTCAGAGAGTGTCAGAGAGTGTCAGAGAGTGATAGAGAGTGATACAGAGTGATAGAGAGTGTCTGAGAGAGTCTGAGAGTGATACAGAGTGATACAGAGTGATAGAGAGTGTCTGAGAGTGTC
Source organism: Heterodontus francisci (assembly GCF_036365525.1). Classification (NCBI taxonomy): domain Eukaryota; kingdom Metazoa; phylum Chordata; class Chondrichthyes; order Heterodontiformes; family Heterodontidae; genus Heterodontus; species Heterodontus francisci. The sequence goes on along the minus strand of NC_090411.1, from coordinate 2,655,796 downwards.
AGAGAGAATCTGAGAGTGTCAGAGAGTGTCAGAGAGTGATAGAGAGTGTCAGAGAGTGGCATTGAGTGAGAGAGAGTGTCAGAGAGTTTCCGAGAGTGATAGCGATTGTCAGAGAGTGATAGAGAGTGATACAGAGTGATAGAGAGTGTCTGAGAGTGATAGAGAGTGATACAGAGTGATAGAGAGTGTCTGAGAGTGTCAGAGAGCATCTGAGAGTGTCAGAGAGTGTCAGAGAGTGATAGAGAGTTTCAGAGAGTGATAGGGAGTGTCTGAGAGTGTCAGAGAGAGTCTGAGAGTGTCAGAGAGTGATTGAGAGTATCAGAGAGTGATAGAGAGTGTCTGAGAGTGTCAGAGAGAGTCTGAGAGAGCCAGAGAGTGGTTGAGAGTGTCTGAGAGTGTCAGAGGGTGTCTGAGAATGTCAGAGAGTGTCAGAGAGTGTCAGAGAGTGATAGAGAGTGATACAGAGTGATAGAGAGAGTCTGAGATTGTCAGAGAGTGTCTGAGAGTGTCAGAGAGTTTCAGAGAGTGATAGAGAGTGTCAGAGATTGATAGAGAGTGATAGAGAGTGTCAGAGAGTGATAGAGAGTGATAGTGAGTGTCTGAGAGTGCCACAGAGTGTCAGAGACTGATAGAGAGTGATAGGGAGTTTCTGAGGGTGTCCGAGAATGTCAGAGCGTGATAGAGAGTGATAGAGAGTGTCTGAGAGTGTCAGAGAGAATCTGAGAGTGTCAGAGAGTGTCAGAGAGTGATAGAGAGTGTCAGAGAGTGATAGAGAGTGTCTGAGTGTGTCAGAGAGAGTCTGAGAGTGTCAGAGAGTGTCAGAGAGTGTCAGAGAGTGATAGAGAGTGTCAGAGAGTGATAGAGAGTGTCAGAGAGTGATAGTGTCTGAGAGTGTCATAGAGAGTCTGAGAGTGTCAGAGAGTGTGAGAGTGTGTCAGAGAGAGCCGGAGAGTGATTGAGAGTGTCTGAGAGTGTCAGAGAGTGTCAGAGAGAGTCTGAGAGTGTCAGAGAGTGTCAGAGAGTGATAGAGAGTGTCAGAGAGTGATAGAGAGTGTCAGAGAGTGATAGTGTCTGAGAGTGTCATAGAGAGTCTGAGAGTGTCTGAGAGTGTGAGAGAGTGTCAGAGAGAGCCGGAGAGTGATTGAGAGTGTCTGAGAGTGTCAGAGGGTTTCTGAGAGTGTCAGAGAGTGTCAGAGAGTGTCAGAGAGTGATAGAGAGTGATACAGAGTGATAGAGAGTGATAGAGAGTGTCTGAGAGTGTCTGAGAGTGATAGAGAGTGATACAGAGTGATAGAGAGTGTCTGAGAGTGTCAGAGAGCATCTGAGAGTGTCAGAGAGTGTCAGAGAGTGATAGAGAGTGTCAGAGAGTGATAGAGAGTGTCTGAGAGTGTCAAAGAGAGTCTGAGAGTGTCAGAGAGTGTCAGAGAGTGATTGAGAGTGTCTGAGAGTGAAAGAGAGAATCTGAGAGTGTCAGAGAGTGTCAGAGAGTGATAGAGAGTGCCTGAGAGTGTCAGAGAGAGTCTGAGAGTGTCTGAGAGTGTGAGAGAGTGTCTAAGTGTGTCAGAGAGAGCCAGAGAGTGATTGAGAGTGTTTGAGAGTGTCAGAGGGTGTCTGAGAATGTCAGAGAGTGTCAGAGAGTGTCACAGAGTGATAGAGAGTGATACAGAGTGATAGAGAGAGTCTGAGAGTGTCAGAGAGTGTCAGAGAGTGATAGAGAGTGTCAGCGAGTGATAGAGAGTGTCTGAGAGTGTCAGAGAGAGTCTGAGAGTGTCTGAGAGTGTGAGAGTGTGTCAGAGAGAGCCAGAGAGTGATTGAGAGTGTCTGAGAGTGTCAGAGGGTGTCTGAGAGTGTCAGAGAGTGTCAGAGAGTGTCAGAGAGTGATAGAGAGTGATACAGAGTGATAGAGAGTGTCTGAGAGTGTCTGAGAGTGATACAGAGTGATACAGAGTGATAGAGAGTGTCTGAGAGTGTCAGAGAGAATCTGAGAGTGTCAGAGAGTGTCAGAGAGTGATCGAGAGTGTCAGAGAGTGGCATTGAGTGAGAGAGAGTGTCAGAGAGTTTCCGAGAGTGATAGAGATTGTCAGAGAGTGATAGAGAGTGTCAGAAAGTGACAGAGATTGATAGAGAGTGTCAGAGATTGATAGAGAGTGATAGAGAGTGTCAGAGTGTGATAGAGAGTGATAGTGAGTGTCAGAGAGTGATTAAGAGTGATAGGGATTTTCAGAGAGTGTCATTGAGTGTCAGCGAGGGTCAGAGAGTTTCAGAGAGTGATAGAGAGTGTCAGAGATTGATAGAGAGTGATAGAGAGTGTCAGAGAGTGATAGAGAGTGATAGTGAGTGTCTGAGAGTGCCACAGAGTGTCAGAGAGTGATAGAGAGTGATAGGGAGTTTCTGAGAGTGTCAGAGAGTATCAGAGCGTGATAGAGAGTGATAGAGAGTGTCAGAGAGTGTCAGAGAGTGATACAGAGTGATAGAGAGTGTCTGAGAGTGTCAGAGAGTGTCAGAGAGTGATAGAGAGTGTCTGAGAGTGTCAGAGAGTGTCAGAGAGTGTCTGAGAGTGTCTGAGAGTGTGAGAGAGTGTCAGAGTTGTCAGAGAGAGCCAGAGAGTGATTGAGAGTGTCTGAGAGTGTCAGAGGGTGTCTGAGAGTGTCAGAGTCTCAGAGAGTGTCAGAGAGTGATAGAGTGTGATACAGAGTGATAGAGAGTGTCTGAGAGTGTCAGAGAGTGTCAGAGAGTGATTGAGAGTGTCTGAGAGTGTCAGAGAGTGTCAGAGAGTGACAGAGAGTGTCTGAGAGTGTCTGAGAGTGTCAGAGTGTGTCAGAGAGTGATAGAGAGTGTCTGAGAGTGTCCGAGAGTGTCAGAGAGTGTCAGAGGGTGTCACAGTGTGTCAGAGAGTAATAGAGAGTGATAGAGAGTGTCAGAGAGTGATAGAGATCGTCTGAGAGTGTCAGAGAGTGTCAGAGAGTGTCAGAGAGTGTCAGAGAGTGATAGAGAGTGATAGGGAGTGTCAGAGAGTGTCATTGAGTGTCAGAGAGTGTCAGAGAGTTTCAGAGAGTGATAGAGAGTGTCAGAGAGTGATAGAGAGTGATAGAGAGTGTCGGAGAGTGATAGAGAGTGATAGTGAGTGTCTGAGAGTGCCACAGAGTGTCAGAGAGTGATAGAGAGTGATAAGGAGTTTCTGAGAGTGTCAGAGCGTGTCAGAGAGGGTCAGAGCGTGATAGAGAGTGATAGAGAGTGTCAGAGAGTGTCAGAGAGTGATAGAGAGTGATACAGAGTGATAGAGAGTGTCTGAGAGTGTCAGAGAGTGTCAGAGAGTGATAGAGAGTGTCTGAGAGTGTCAGAGAGTGTCTGAGAGTGTCTGAGAGTGTGAGAGAGTGTCAGAGTTGTCAGAGAGAGCCAGAGAGTGATTGAGAGTGTCTGAGAGTGTCAGAGGGTGTCTGAGAGTGTCCGAGAGTGTCAGAGAGTGTCAGAGAGTGGTAGAGAGTGTCTGAGAGTGTCAGAGAGTGTCAGAGAGCGTCAGAGAGTGATAGAGAGTGTCTGAGAGTGTCTGAGAGTGTCAGAGAGTGTCAGAGAGTGATAGAGAGTGTCTGAGATTGTCCGAGAGTGTCAGAGAGTGTCAGAGGGTGTCAGAGTGTGTCAGAGAGTAATAGAGAGTGATAGAGAGTGTCAGAGAGTGTCATAGAGTGATAGAGAGTGATAGAGAGTGTCAGAGAGTGATAGAGATCGTCTGAGAGTGTCAGAGAGTGTCAGAGAGTGTCAGAGAGTGATAGAGAGTGATAGGGAGTGTCAGAGAGTGTCATTGAGTGTCAGAGAGTGTCAGAGAGTTTCAGAGAGTGATAGAGAGTGTCAGAGAGTGATAGAGAGTGATAGAGAGTGATAGTGAGTGTCTGAGAGTGCCACAGAGTGTCAGAGAGTGATAGAGAGTGATAGGGTGTTTCTGAGAGTGTCAGAGAGTGTCAGAGAGTGTCAGAGCGTGATAGAGAGTGATAGAGAGTGTCAGAGAGTGTCAGAGAGTGATAGAGAGTGATACAGAGTGATAGAGAGTGTCTGAGAGTGTCAGAGAGTGTCAGAGAGTGATAGAGAGTGTCTGAGAGTGTCAGAGAGTGTCTGAGAGTGTCTGAGAGTGTGAGAGAGTGTCAGAGTTGTCAGAGAGAGCCAGAGAGTGATTGAGAGTGTCTGAGAGTGTCAGAGGGTGTCTGAGAGTGTCCGAGAGTGTCAGAGAGTGTCAGAGAGTGATAGAGAGTGTCTGAGAGTGTCAGAGAGCGTCAGAGAGTGATAGAGAGTGTCTGAGAGTGTCTGAGAGTGTCAGAGAGTGTCAGAGAGTGTCAGAGAGTGATAGAGAGTGTCTGAGATTGTCCGAGAGTGTCAGAGAGTGTCAGAGTGTGTCAGAGAGTAATAGAGAGTGATAGAGAGTGTCAGAGAGTGTCATAGAGTGATAGAGAGTGTCAAAGAGTGTCAGAGAGAGATAGAAAGTGATGGAATGTGTCAGAGAGTGTCAGAGAGTGCCAGAGAGTGATAAGGAGTGATAGAGAGTGTCTGAGAGTGTCAGAGTGTGTCAGAGTGAGTCAGAGAGTGTCAGAGAGTGTCAGAGAGTGATAGAGAGTGTCAGAGAGTGTCATTGAGTGATAGAGAGTGTCAGAGAGTTTCAGAGAGTGATAGAGAGTGTCAGAAAGTGATAGAGAGTGTCAGAAAGTGATAGAGAGTGATAGAGAGTGTCAGAGAGTGATAGAGATCGTCTGAGAGTGTCAGAGAGTGTCAGAGAGTGATAGAGAGTGATAGGGAGTGTCAGAGAGTGTCATTGAATGTCAGAGAGTGTCAGAGAGTTTCAGAGAGTGATAGAGAGAGTCAGAGAGTGATAGAGAGTGATAGAGAGTGTCAGAGAGTGATAGAGAGTGATAGTGAGTGTCTGAGAGTGTCTGAGAGTGTCACAGATTGTCAGAGTGTGTCAGAGAGTGATAGAGAGTGTCTGAGACTGTCAGAGAGTGTCAGAGAGTGATAGACAGTGATAGAGAGTGTCAGAGAGTGTCAGAGAGTGTTAGAGAGTGTCAGAGAGTGGCATTGAGTGAGAGAGAGTGTCAGAGAGTTTCCGAGAGTGATAGAGATTGTCAGAGAGTGATAGAGAGTGTCAGAAAGTGATAGAGAGTGATAGAGAGTGTCAGAGAGTGATAGAGAGTGATAGAGAGTGTCAGAGTGTGATGGAGAGTGATAGTGAGTGTCGGAGAGTGATTAAGAGTGATAGGGAGTTTCAGAGAGTGTCATTGAGTGTCAGAGAGGGTCAGAGAGTTTCAGAGAGTGATAGAGAGTGTCAGAGATTGATAGAGAGTGATAGAGAGTGTCAGAGAGTGATAGAGAGTGATAGTGAGTGTCTGAGAGTGCCAGAGAGTGTCAGAGAGTGATAGAGATTGATAGGGAGATTCTGAGAGTGTCAGAGAGTGTCAGAGCGTGATAGAGAGTGATAGAAAGTGTCAGAGAGTGTCTGAGAGTGTCAGAGAGTGTCAGAGCGTGTCAGGGAGTGTCAGAGAGTGATAACGAGTGATAGAGAGTGTCTGAGAGTGTCAGAGAGTGTCAGAGCGTTTCAGAGTGTGTCACAGAATGTCTGAGAGTGTTAGAGAGTGTCAGAGAGTGATAAAGAGTGATAGAGCGTGAAAGAGTGTGTCAGAGTGTGTCAGAGAGTGTCAGAGTGTGATAGAGAGTGATAGAGAGCGTCAGAGAGTGTCATAGAGTGATAGAGAGTGTCAGAGTGTGTCACAGAATGTCTGAGAGTGTCAGAGAGTGTCAGAGAGTGATAAGGAGTGATAGAGAGTGTCTGAGAGTGTCAGAGTGTGTCAGAGAGTGTCAGAGAGCGATAGAGAGTGATAGAGATAGTCATAGAGTGTCATTGAGTGATAGAGAGTGACAGAGAGTGATCGAGAGAGTCAGAGAGTGATAGAGAGTGTCAGTGATTGATAGAGAGCGTCAGAGAGTGATTAAGAGTGTCAGTGAGTGTCAGAGAGTGATAGAGAGTGATAGAGAGTGCCTGAGAGTGTCTGAGAGTGTCAGAGAGTGTCTGAGAGTGTCTGAGTGTGTCAGAGAGTGTCTAAGAGTGTCAGAGGGTGTCAGAGAGTGTCAGAGAGTGATTGAGAGTGTCAGAGAGTGATAGAGAGTGTTAGAGAGTGTCTGAGAGTGTCTGCGAGTGTCTGAGAGTGTCAGAGAGTGTCAGAGAGCGATAGAGAATGATAGAGAGTGTCTGAGAGCGGCATTGAGTGGTAGAGAGTGACAGAGAGTGTCTGCGAGTGTCAGAGAGTGTCAGAGAATGATAAAGAGTGATAAAGAGTGATAGAGAGTGTCTGAGAGTGTCAGAAAGTGTCAGAGAGTGATAGAGAGTGACAGAGAGAGTCAGAGTGTGGCATTGAGTGATGGAGGGTGATAGAGAGTGTCTGAGATTGTCAGAGAGAGTCTGAGAGTGTCTGAGAGTGTCAGAGAGTGATAGAGAGTGTCAGAGAGTGATAGAGAGTGTCTGAGAGTGTCAGAAAGTGTCAGAGAGTGATAGAGAGTGACAGAGAGAGTCAGAGAGTGGCATTGAGTGATGGAGAGTGATAGAGAGTGTCTGAGAGTGTCAGAGAGAGTCTGAGAGTGTCTGAGAGTGTCAGAGAGTGATAGAGAGTGTCAGAGAGTGTCAGAGAGTGATAGAGAGTGTCTGAGAGTGTCAGAGAGTGTCAGAGGGTGTCTGAGAGTGTCAGAGAGTGATAGAGAGTGTCAGAAAGTGATAGAGATTGATAGAGAGTGTCAGAGATTGATAGAGAGTGCTAGAGAGTGTCAGAGTGTGATAGACAGTGATAGTGAGTGTCAGAGAGTGATTAAGAGTGATACAGAGTGATAGAGAGTGTCTGAGAGTGATACAGAGTGATACAGAGTGATAGAGAGTGTCTGTTAGTGTCAGAGAGAATCTGAGAGTGTCAGAGAGTGTCAGAGAGTGATAGAGAGTGTCAGAGAGTAGCATTGAGTGAGAGAGAGTGTCAGAGAGTTTCCGAGAGTGATAGAGATTGTCAGAGAGTGATAGAGAGTGTCAGAAAGTGATAGAGATTGATAGAGAGTGTCAGAGATTGATAGAGAGTGATAGAGAGTGTCAGAGTGTGATAGAGAGTGATAGTGAGTGTCAGAGAGTGATTAAGAGTGATAGGGATTTTCAGAGAGTGTCATTGAGTGTCAGAGAGGGTCAGAGAGTTTCAGAGAGTGATAGAGAGTGTCAGAGATTGATAGAGAGTGATAGAGAGTGTCAGAGAGTGATAGAGAGTGATAGTGAGTGTCTGAGAGTGCCACAGAGTGTCAGAGAGTGATAGAGAGTGATAGGGAGTTTCTGAGAGTGTCAGAGAGTGTCAGAGCGTGATAGAGAGTGATAGAGAGTGTCAGAGAGTGTCAGAGAGTGATACAGAGTGATAGAGAGTGTCTGAGAGTGTCAGAGAGTGTGAGAGAGTGTCAGAGTTGTCAGAGAGAGCCAGAGAGTGATTGAGAGTGTCTGAGAGTGTCAGAGAGTGTCTGAGAGTGTCAGAGATGCTCAGAGAGTGTCAGAGAGTGATACAGAGTGATACAGAGTGATAGAGAGTGTCTGAGAGTGTCAGAGAGTGTCAGAGAGTGATAGAGAGTGTCTGAGAGTGTCAGAGAGTGTCAGAGAGTGATAGAGATTGTCTGAGAGTGTCTGAGAGTGTCAGAGAGTGTCAGAGGGTGTCAGAGTGTGTCAGAGAGTAATAGAGAGTGATATAGAGTGTCAGAGAGCGTCATAGAGTGATAGAGAGTGATAGAGAGTGTCAGAGAGTGATAGAGATCGTCTGAGAGTATCAGAGAGTGTCAGAGAGTGTCAGAGAGTGATAGAGAGTGATAGGGAGTGTCAGAGAGTGTCATTGAGTGTCAGAGTGTGTCAGAGAATTTCAGAGAGTGATAGAGAGTGTCAGAGAGTGATAGAGAGTGTCAGAGAGTGATAGAGAGTGATAGTGAGTGTCTGAGAGTGCCACAGAGTGTCAGAGAGTGATAGAGAGTGATAGGGAGTTTCTGAGAGTGTCAGAGAGTTTCAGAGAGTGTCAGAGCTTGATAGAGAGTGATAGAGAGTGTCAGAGAGTGTCAGAGAGTGATAGAGAGTGATACACGGTGATAGAGAGTGTCTGAGAGTGTCAGAGAGTGTCAGAGAGTGATAGAGAGTGTCTGAGAGTGTCAGAGAGTGTCTGAGAGTGTCTGAGAGTGTGAGAGAGTGTCAGAGTTGTCAGAGAGAGCCAGAGAGTGATTGAGAGTGTCTGAGAGTGTCAGAGGGTGTCTGAGAGTGTCTGAGAGTGTCAGAGAGTGTCAGAGAGTGATAGAGAGTGATAGAGAGTGTCTGAGAGTGTCAGAGAGTGTCAGAGAGTGTCAGAGAGTGATAGAGAGTGTCTGAGAGTGTCAGAGAGTGTCAGAGAGTGATAGAGAGTGTCTGAGATTGTCCGAGAGTGTCAGAGAGTGTCAGAGGGTGTCAGAGTGTGTCAGAGAGTAATAGAGAGTGATAGAGAGTGTCAGAGTGTGATAGAGAGTGATAGTGAGTGTCAGAGAGTGATTAAGAGTGATAGGGATTTTCAGAGAGTGTCATTGAGTGTCAGAGAGGGTCAGAGAGTTTCAGAGAGTGATAGAGAGTGTCAGAGATTGATAGAGAGTGATAGAGAGTGTCAGAGAGTGATAGAGAGTGATAGTGAGTGTCTGAGAGTGCCACAGAGTGTCAGAGAGTGATAGAGAGTGATAGGGAGTTTCTGAGAGTGTCAGAGAGTGTCAGAGCGTGATAGAGAGTGATAGAGAGTGTCAGAGAGTGTCAGAGAGTGATACAGAGTGATAGAGAGTGTCTGAGAGTGTCAGAGAGTGTGAGAGAGTGTCAGAGTTTTCAGAGAGAGCCAGAGAGTGATTGAGAGTGTCTGAGAGTGTCAGAGAGTGTCTGAGAGTGTCAGAGAGTCTCAGAGAGTGTCAGAGAGTGATACAGAGTGATACAGAGTGATAGAGAGTGTCTGAGAGTGTCAGAGAGTGTCAGAGAGTGATAGAGAGTGTCTGAGAGTGTCAGAGAGTGTCAGAGAGTGATAGAGATTGTCTGAGAGTGTCTGAGAGTGTCAGAGAGTGTCAGAGGGTGTCAGAGTGTGTCAGAGAGTAATAGAGAGTGATAGAGAGTGTCAGAGAGCGTCATAGAGTGATAGAGAGTGATAGAGAGTGTCAGAGAGTGATAGAGATCGTCTGAGAGTATCAGAGAGTGTCAGAGAGTGTCAGAGAGTGATAGAGAGTGATAGGGAGTGTCAGAGAGTGTCATTGAGTGTCAGAGTGTGTCAGAGAATTTCAGAGAGTGATAGAGAGTGTCAGAGAGTGATAGAGAGTGTCAGAGAGTGATAGAGAGTGATAGTGAGTGTCTGAGAGTGCCACAGAGTGTCAGAGAGTGATAGAGAGTGATAGGGAGTTTCTGAGAGTGTCAGAGAGTTTCAGAGAGTGTCAGAGCTTGATAGAGAGTGATAGAGAGTGTCAGAGAGTGTCAGAGAGTGATAGAGAGTGATACACGGTGATAGAGAGTGTCTGAGAGTGTCAGAGAGTGTCAGAGAGTGATAGAGAGTGTCTGAGAGTGTCAGAGAGTGTCTGAGAGTGTCTGAGAGTGTGAGAGAGTGTCAGAGTTGTCAGAGAGAGCCAGAGAGTGATTGAGAGTGTCTGAGAGTGTCAGAGGGTGTCTGAGAGTGTCTGAGAGTGTCAGAGAGTGTCAGAGAGTGATAGAGAGTGATAGAGAGTGTCTGAGAGTGTCAGAGAGTGTCAGAGAGTGTCAGAGAGTGATAGAGAGTGTCTGAGAGTGTCAGAGAGTGTCAGAGAGTGATAGAGAGTGTCTGAGATAGTCCGAGAGTGTCAGAGAGTGTCAGAGGGTGTCAGAGTGTGTCAGAGAGTAATAGAGAGTGATAGAGAGTGTCAGAGAGTGTCATAGAGTGATAGAGAGTGTCAAAGAGTGTCAGAGAGAGATAGAAAGTGATTGAATGTGTCAGAGAGTGTCAGAGAGTGCCAGAGATTGATAAAGAGTGATAGAGAGTGTCTGAGAGTGTCAGAGTGTGTCAGAGAGTGTCAGAGAGTGTCAGAGAGTGATAGAGAGTGATAGAGAGTGTCAGAGAGTGTCAGAGAGTGTCAGAGAGTGATAGAGAGTGTCTGAGATTGTCCGAGAGTGTCAGAGAGTGTCAGAGGGTGTCAGAGTGTGTCAGAGAGTAATAGAGAGTGATAGAGAGTGTCAGAGAGTGTCATAGAGTGATAGAGAGTGTCAAAGAGTGTCAGAGAGAGATAGAAAGTGATTGAATGTGTCAGAGAGTGTCAGAGAGTGCCAGAGATTGATAAAGAGTGATAGAGAGTGTCTGAGAGTGTCAGAGTGTGTCAGAGTGTGTCAGAGAGTGTCAGAGAGTGTCAGAGAGTGATCGAGAGTGATAGAGAGTGTCAGAGAGTGTCAGAGAGTGTCATTGAGTGATAGAGAGTGTCAGAGAGTTTCAGAGAGTGATAGAGAGTGTCAGAGAGTGATAGAGAGTGTCAGAAAGTGATAGAGAGTGATAGAGAGTGTCAGAGAGTGATAGAGATCATCTGAGAGTGTCAGAGAGTGTCAGAGAGTGATAGAGAGTGATAGGGAGTGTCAGAGAGTGTCATTGAATGTCAGAGAGTTTCAGAGAGTGATAGAGAGAGTCAGAGAGTGATAGAGAGTGATAGAGAGTGTCAGAGAGTGATAGAGAGTGATAGTGAGTGTCTGAGAGTGTCTGAGAGTGTCACAGATTGTCAGAGTGTGTCAGAGAGTGATAGAGAGTGTCTGAGACTGTCAGAGAGTGTCAGAGAGTGATAGACAGTGATAGAGAGTGTCAGAGAGTGTCAGAGAGTGATAGAGAGTGTCAGAGAGTGGCATTGAGTGAGAGAGAGTGTCAGAGAGTTTCCGAGAGTGATAGAGATTGTCAGAGAGTGATAGAGAGTGTCAGAAAGTGATAGAGAGTGATAGAGAGTGTCAGAGAGTGATAGAGAGTGTCAGAGTGTGATAGAGAGTGATAGTGAGTGTCAGAGAGTGATTAAGAGTGATAGGGAGTTTCAGAGAGTGTCATTGAGTGTCAGAGAGGGTCAGAGAGTTTCAGAGAGTGATAGAGAGTGTCAGAGATTGATAGAAAGTGATAGAGAGTGTCAGAGAGTGATAGAGAGTGATAGTGAGTGTCGGAGAGTGCCAGAGAGTGTCAGAGAGTGATAGAGAGTGATAGGGAGATTCTGAGAGTGTCAGAGAGTGTCAGAGCGTGATAGAGAGTGATAGAGAGTGTTAGAGAGTGTCTGAGAGTGTCAGAGAGTGTCAGAGCGTGTCAGAGAGTGTCAGAGAGTGATAAAGAGTGATAGAGAGAGTCTGAGAGTGTCAGAGAGTGTCAGAGCGTTTCAGAGTGTGTCACAGAATGTCTGAGAGTGTTAGAGAGTGTCAGAGAGTGATAAAGAGTGATAGAGCGTGAAAGAGTGTGTCAGAGTGTGTCAGAGAGTGTCAGAGTGTGATAGAGAGTGATAGAGAGCGTCAGAGAGTGTCATAGAGTGATAGAGAGTGTCAGAGTGTGTCACAGAATGTCTGAGAGTGTCAGAGAGTGTCAGAGAGTGATAAGGAGTGATAGAGAGTGTCTGAGAGTGTCAGAGTGTGTCAGAGAGTGTCAGAGAGCGATAGAGAGTGATAGAGAGTGTCATAGAGTGTCATTGAGTGATAGAGAGTGTCAGAGAGTGATCGAGAGAGTCAGAGAGTGATAGAGAGTGTCAGTGATTGATAGAGAGTGTCAGAGAGTGATTAAGAGTGTCAGTGAGTGTCAGAGAGTGATAGAGAGTGTCTGAGAGTGTCTGAGAGTGTCAGAGAGTGTCAGAGAGTGTCTGAGTGTGTCAGAGAGTGTCTAAGAGTGTCAGAGGGTGTCAGAGAGTGTCAGAGAGTGATTGAGAGTGTCAGAGAGTGATAGAGAGTGTTAGAGAGTGTCTGAGAGTGTCTGAGAGTGTCTGAGAGTGTCAGAGAGTGTCAGAGAGCGATAGAGAATGATAGAGAGTGTCTGAGAGCGGCATTGAGTGGTAGAGAGTGACAGAGAGTGTCTGCGAGTGTCAGAGAGTGTCAGAGAGTGATAAAGAGTGATAAAGAGTGATAGAGAGTGTCTGAGAGTGTCAGAAAGTGTCAGAGAGTGATAGAGAGTGACAGAGAGAGTCAGAGAGTGTCAGAGAGCGATAGAGAATGATAGAGAGTGTCTGAGAGCGGCATTGAGTGGTAGAGAGTGACAGAGAGTGTCTGCGAGTGTCAGAGAGTGTCAGAGAGTGATAAAGAGTGATAAAGAGTGATAGAGAGTGTCTGAGAGTGTCAGAAAGTGTCAGAGAGTGATAGAGAGTGACAGAGAGAGTCAGAGAGTGGCATTGAGTGATGGCGAGTGATAGAGAGTGTCTGAGAGTGTCAGAGAGTGTCAGAGAGTGTCAGAGAGTGATAGAGAGTGTCAGAGAGTGATTAAGATTGTCAGAGAGTGATAGAGAGTGTCTGAGAGTGTCAGAGAGTGTCAGAGTGTGTCAGAGAGTGTCAGAGAGTGATAGAGAGTGATAGAGAGTGTCAGAGAGTGGCATTGAGTGACAGAGAGGGTCAGAGAGTTTCCGAGAGTGATAGAGATTGTCAGAGAGTGATAGAGAGTGTCAGAAAGTGATAGAGAGTGATAGAGAGTGTCAGAGAGTGATAGGGAGTGATAGAGAGTGTCAGAGAGAGTCAGAGAGTGTCAGCCAGTGATAGAGAGTGTCTGAGAGTGTCAGAGAGTGTCAGAGAGTGTCTGAGAGTGTCATAGAGAGTCTGAGAGTGTCTGAGAGTGTGAGAGAGTGTCAGAGTTGTCAGAGAGAGCCACAGAGTGATTGAGAGTGTCTGAGAGTGTCAGAGGGTGTCTGAGAGTGTCTGAGAGTGTCAGAGAGTTTCAGAGAGTGTCAGAGAGTGATAGAGAGTGATACAGACTGATACAGAGTGATAAAGAGTGATACAAAGAACAAAGAACAAAGAACAAAGATAATTACAGCACAGGAACAGGCCCTTCGTCCCTCCAAGCCTGCGCCGATCCAGATCCTCTCTCTAAACATGTCGCCTATTTTCTAAGCTTCTGTATCTCTTTTCTTCCTGCCCATTCATGTATCTGTCTAGATACATCTTAAAAGACTCCATCGTGCCCGCATCTACCACCTCCGCTGGCAATGCAGAGTGATAGAGAGTGTCAGAGAGTGATAGTGAGTGTCTGAGAGTGTCAGAGTGTCAGAGAGTGATAGAGAGTGTCTGAGAGTGTCAGAGAGTGTCAGAGAGTGTCAGAGAGTGTCAGAGAGTGATAGAGAGTGTCTGAGAGTGTCTGAGAGTGTCGGAGAGTGTCAGAGGGTGTCAGAGTGTGTCAGAGAGTAATAGAGAGTGATAGAGAGTGTCAGAGAGTGTCAGAGAGTGATACAGAGTGATAGAGAGTGTCTGAGAGTGTCAGAGAGTGTGAGAGAGTGTCAGAGTTGTCAGAGAGAGCCAGAGAGTGATTGAGAGTGTCTGAGAGTGTCGGAGAGTGTCTGAGAGTGTCAGAGAGTCTCAGAGAGTGTCAGAGAGTGATACAGAGTGATACAGAGTGATAGAGAGTGTCTGAGAGTGTCAGAGAGTGTCAGAGAGTGATAGAGAGTGTCTGAGAGTGTCAGAGAGTGTCAGAGAGTGTCAGAGAGTGTCAGAGAGTGATAGAGATTGTCTGAGAGTGTCTGAGAGTGTCAGAGAGTGTCAGAGGGTGTCAGAGTGTGTCAGAGAGTAATAGAGAGTGATAGAGAGTGTCAGAGAGCGTCATAGAGTGATAGAGAGTGATAGAGAGTGTCAGAGAGTGATAGAGATCGTCTGAGAGTATCAGAGAGTGTCAGAGAGTGTCAGAGAGTGATAGAGAGTGATAGGGAGTGTCAGAGAGTGTCATTGAGTGTCAGAGTGTGTCAGAGAATTTCAGAGAGTGATAGAGAGTGTCAGAGAGTGATAGAGAGTGTCAGAGAGTGATAGAGAGTGATAGTGAGTGTCTGAGAGTGCCACAGAGTGTCAGAGAGTGATAGAGAGTGATAGGGAGTTTCTGAGAGTGTCAGAGAGTTTCAGAGAGTGTCAGAGCTTGATAGAGAGTGATAGAGAGTGTCAGAGAGTGTCAGAGAGTGATAGAGAGTGATACACGGTGATAGAGAGTGTCTGAGAGTGTCAGAGAGTGTCAGAGAGTGATAGAGAGTGTCTGAGAGTGTCAGAGAGTGTCTGAGAGTGTCTGAGAGTGTGAGAGAGTGTCAGAGTTGTCAGAGAGAGCCAGAGAGTGATTGAGAGTGTCTGAGAGTGTCAGAGGGTGTCTGAGAGTGTCTGAGAGTGTCAGAGAGTGTCAGAGAGTGATAGAGAGTGATAGAGAGTGTCTGAGAGTGTCAGAGAGTGTCAGAGAGTGTCAGAGAGTGATAGAGAGTGTCTGAGAGTGTCAGAGAGTGTCAGAGAGTGATAGAGAGTGTCTGAGATTGTCCGAGAGTGTCAGAGAGTGTCAGAGGGTGTCAGAGTGTGTCAGAGAGTAATAGAGAGTGATAGAGAGTGTCAGAGAGTGTCATAGAGTGATAGAGAGTGTCAAAGAGTGTCAGAGAGAGATAGAAAGTGATTGAATGTGTCAGAGAGTGTCAGAGAGTGCCAGAGATTGATAAAGAGTGATAGAGAGTGTCTGAGAGTGTCAGAGTGTGTCAGAGTGTGTCAGAGAGTGTCAGAGAGTGTCAGAGAGTGATAGAGAGTGATAGAGAGTGTCAGAGAGTGTCAGAGAGTGTCATTGAGTGATAGAGAGTGTCAGAGAGTTTCAGAGAGTGATAGAGAGTGTCAGAGAGTGATAGAGAGTGTCAGAAAGTGATAGAGAGTGATAGAGAGTGTCAGAGAGTGATAGAGATCATCTGAGAGTGTCAGAGAGTGTCAGAGAGTGATAGAGAGTGATAGGGAGTGTCAGAGAGTGTCATTGAATGTCAGAGAGTGTCAGAGAGTTTCAGAGAGTGATAGAGAGAGTCAGAGAGTGATAGAGAGTGAAAGAGAGTGTCAGAGAGTGATAGAGAGTGATAGTGAGTGTCTGAGAGTGTCACAGATTGTCAGAGTGTGTCAGAGAGTGATAGAGAGTGTCTGAGACTGTCAGAGAGTGTCAGAGAGTGATAGACAGTGATAGAGAGTGTCAGAGAGTGTCAGAGAGTGATAGAGAGTGTCAGAGAGTGGCATTGAGTGAGAGAGAGTGTCAGAGAGTTTCAGAGAGTGTCATTGAGTGATAGAGAGTGTCAGAGAGATTCAGAGAGTGATAGAGAGTGTCAGAGAGTGATAGAGAGTGTAAGAAAGTGATAGAGAGTGATAGAGAGTGTCAGAGAGTGATAGAGATCATCTGAGAGTGTCAGAGAGTGTCAGAGAGTAATAGAGAGTGATAGGGAGTGTCAGAGAGTGTCATTGAATGTCAGAGAGTGTCAGAGAGTTTCAGAGAGTGATAGAGAGAGTCAGAGAGTGATAGAGAGTGATAGAGAGTGTCAGAGAGTGATAGAGAGTGATAGTGAGTGTCTGAGAGTGTCTGAGAGTGTCACAGATTGTTAGAGTGTGTCAGAGATTGATAGAGAGTGTCTGAGACTGTCAGAGAGTGTCAGAGAGTGATAGACAGTGATAGAGAGTGTCAGAGAGTGTCAGAGAGTGATAGAGAGTGTCAGAGAGTGGCATTGAGTGAGAGAGAGTGTCAGAGAGTTTCCGAGAGTGATAGAGATTGTCAGAGAGTGATAGAGAGTGTCAGAAAGTGATAGAGAGTGATAGAGAGTGTCAGAGAGTGATAGAGAGTGTCAGAGTGTGATAGAGAGTGATAGTGAGTGTCAGAGAGTGATTAAGAGTGATAGGGAGTTTCAGAGAGTGTCATTGAGTGTCAGAGAGGGTCAGAGAGTTTCAGAGAGTGATAGAGAGTGTCAGAGATTGATAGAAAGTGATAGAGAGTGTCAGAGAGTGATAGAGAGTGATAGTGAGTGTCGGAGAGTGCCAGAGAGTGTCAGAGAGTGATAGAGAGTGATAGGGAGATTCTGAGAGTGTCAGAGAGTGTCAGAGCGTGTCAGAGAGTGTCAGAGAGTGATAAAGAGTGATAGAGAGAGTCTGAGAGTGTCAGAGAGTGTCAGAGCGTTTCAGAGTGTGTCACAGAATGTCTGAGAGTGTTAGAGAGTGTCAGAGAGTGATAAAGAGTGATAGAGCGTGAAAGAGTGTGTCAGAGTGTGTCAGAGAGTGTCAGAGTGTGATAGAGAGTGATAGAGAGCGTCAGAGAGTGTCATAGAGTGATAGAGAGTGTCAGAGTGTGTCACAGAATGTCTGAGAGTGTCAGAGAGTGTCAGAGAGTGATAAGGAGTGATAGAGAGTGTCTGAGAGTGTCAGAGTGTGTCAGAGAGTGTCAGAGAGCGATAGAGAGTGATAGAGAGTGTCATAGAGTGTCATTGAGTGATAGAGAGTGTCAGAGAGTGATCGAGAGAGTCAGAGAGTGATAGAGAGTGTCAGTGATTGATAGAGAGTGTCAGAGAGTGATTAAGAGTGTCAGTGAGTGTCAGAGAGTGATAGAGAGTGTCTGAGAGTGTCTGAGAGTGTCAGAGAGTGTCAGAGAGTGTCTGAGTGATAGAGAGTGTCAAAGAGTGTCAGAGAGAGATAGAAAGTGATTGAATGTGTCAGAGAGTGTCAGAGAGTGCCAGAGATTGATAAAGAGTGATAGAGAGTGTCTGAGAGTGTCAGAGTGTGTCAGAGTGTGTCAGAGAGTGTCAGAGAGTGTCAGAGAGTGATAGAGAGTGATAGAGAGTGTCAGAGAGTGTCAGAGAGTGTCATTGAGTGATAGAGAGTGTCAGAGAGTTTCAGAGAGTGATAGAGAGTGTCAGAGAGTGATAGAGAGTGTCAGAAAGTGATAGAGAGTGATAGAGAGTGTCAGAGAGTGATAGAGATCATCTGAGAGTGTCAGAGAGTGTCAGAGAGTGATAGAGAGTGATAGGGAGTGTCAGAGAGTGTCATTGAATGTCAGAGAGTGTCAGAGAGTTTCAGAGAGTGATAGAGAGAGTCAGAGAGTGATAGAGAGTGATAGAGAGTGTCAGAGAGTGATAGAGAGTGATAGTGAGTGTCTGAGAGTGTCTGAGAGTGTCACAGATTGTCAGAGTGTGTCAGAGAGTGATAGAGAGTGTCTGAGACTGTCAGAGAGTGTCAGAGAGTGATAGACAGTGATAGAGAGTGTCAGAGAGTGATAGAGATCATCTGAGAGTGTCAGAGAGTGTCAGAGAGTGATAGAGAGTGATAGGGAGTGTCAGAGAGTGTCATTGAATGTCAGAGAGTGTCAGAGAGTTTCAGAGAGTGATAGAGAGAGTCAGAGAGTGATAGAGAGTGATAGAGAGTGTCAGAGAGTGATAGAGAGTGATAGTGAGTGTCTGAGAGTGTCTGAGAGTGTCACAGATTGTCAGAGTGTGTCAGAGAGTGATAGAGAGTGTCTGAGACTGTCAGAGAGTGTCAGAGAGTGATAGACAGTGATAGAGAGTGTCAGAGAGTGTCAGAGAGTGATAGAGAGTGTCAGAGAGTGGCATTGAGTGAGAGAGAGTGTCAGAGAGTTTCCGAGAGTGATAGAGATTGTCAGAGAGTGATAGAGAGTGTCAGAAAGTGATAGAGAGTGATAGAGAGTGTCAGAGAGTGATAGAGAGTGTCAGAGTGTGATAGAGAGTGATAGTGAGTGTCAGAGAGTGATTAAGAGTGATAGGGAGTTTCAGAGAGTGTCATTGAGTGTCAGAGAGGGTCAGAGAGTTTCAGAGAGTGATAGAGAGTGTCAGAGATTGATAGAAAGTGATAGAGAGTGTCAGAGAGTGATAGAGAGTGATAGTGAGTGTCGGAGAGTGCCAGAGAGTGTCAGAGAGTGATAGAGAGTGATAGGGAGATTCTGAGAGTGTCAGAGAGTGTCAGAGCGTGATAGAGAGTGATAGAGAGTGTCAGAGAGTGTCTGAGAGTGTCAGAGAGTGTCAGAGCGTGTCAGAGAGTGTCAGAGAGTGATAAAGAGTGATAGAGAGAGTCTGAGAGTGTCAGAGAGTGTCAGAGCGTTTCAGAGTGTGTCACAGAATGTCTGAGAGTGTTAGAGAGTGTCAGAGAGTGATAAAGAGTGATAGAGCGTGAAAGAGTGTGTCAGAGTGTGTCAGAGTGTCAGAGTGTGATAGAGAGTGATAGAGAGCGTCAGAGAGTGTCATAGAGTGATAGAGAGTGTCAGAGTGTGTCACAGAATGTCTGAGAGTGTCAGAGAGTGTCAGAGAGTGATAAGGAGTGATAGAGAGTGTCTGAGAGTGTCAGAGTGTGTCAGAGAGTGTCAGAGAGCGATAGAGAGTGATAGAGAGTGTCATAGAGTGTCATTGAGTGATAGAGAGTGTCAGAGAGTGATCGAGAGAGTCAGAGAGTGATAGAGAGTGTCAGTGATTGATAGAGAGTGTCAGAGAGTGATTAAGAGTGTCAGTGAGTGTCAGAGAGTGATAGAGAGTGTCTGAGAGTGTCTGAGAGTGTCAGAGAGTGTCAGAGAGTGTCTGAGTGTGTCAGAGAGTGATTGAGAGTGTCAGAGAGTGATAGAGAGTGTTAGAGAGTGTCTGAGAGTGTCTGAGAGTGTCTGAGAGTGTCAGAGAGTGTCAGAGAGCGATAGAGAATGATAGAGAGTGTCTGAGAGCGGCATTGAGTGGTAGAGAGTGACAGAGAGTGTCTGCGAGTGTCAGAGAGTGTCAGAGAGTGATAAAGAGTGATAAAGAGTGATCGAGAGTGTCTGAGAGTGTCAGAAAGTGTCAGAGAGTGATAGAGAGTGACAGAGAGAGTCAGAGAGTGTCAGAGAGCGATAGAGAATGATAGAGAGTGTCTGAGAGCGGCATTGAGTGGTAGAGAGTGACAGAGAGTGTCTGCGAGTGTCAGAGAGTGTCAGAGAGTGATAAAGAGTGATAAAGAGTGATAGAGAGTGTCTGAGAGTGTCAGAAAGTGTCAGAGAGTGATAGAGAGTGACAGAGAGAGTCAGAGAGTGGCATTGAGTGATGGCGAGTGATAGAGAGTGTCTGAGAGTGTCAGAGAGTGTCAGAGAGTGTCAGAGAGTGATAGAGAGTGTCAGAGAGTGATTAAGATTGTCAGAGAGTGATAGAGAGTGTCTGAGAGTGTCAGAGAGTGTCAGAGTGTGTCAGAGAGTGTCAGAGAGTGATAGAGAGTGATAGAGAGTGTCAGAGAGTGGCATTGAGTGACAGAGAGGGTCAGAGAGTTTCCGAGAGTGATAGAGATTGTCAGAGAGTGATAGAGAGTGTCAGAAAGTGATAGAGAGTGATAGAGAGTGTCAGAGAGTGATAGGGAGTGATAGAGAGTGTCAGAGAGAGTCAGAGAGTGTCAGCCAGTGATAGAGAGTGTCTGAGAGTGTCAGAGAGTGTCAGAGAGTGTCTGAGAGTGTCATAGAGAGTCTGAGAGTGTCTGAGAGTGTGAGAGAGTGTCAGAGTTGTCAGAGAGAGCCACAGAGTGATTGAGAGTGTCTGAGAGTGTCAGAGGGTGTCTGAGAGTGTCTGAGAGTGTCAGAGAGTTTCAGAGAGTGTCAGAGAGTGATAGAGAGTGATACAGACTGATACAGAGTGATAAAGAGTGATACAAAGAACAAAGAACAAAGAACAAAGATAATTACAGCACAGGAACAGGCCCTTCGTCCCTCCAAGCCTGCGCCGATCCAGATCCTCTCTCTAAACATGTCGCCTATTTTCTAAGCTTCTGTATCTCTTTTCTTCCTGCCCATTCATGTATCTGTCTAGATACATCTTAAAAGACTCCATCGTGCCCGCATCTACCACCTCCGCTGGCAATGCAGAGTGATAGAGAGTGTCAGAGAGTGATAGTGAGTGTCTGAGAGTGTCAGAGTGTCAGAGAGTGATAGAGAGTGTCTGAGAGTGTCAGAGAGTGTCAGAGAGTGTCAGAGAGTGATAGAGAGTGTCTGAGAGTGTCTGAGAGTGTCGGAGAGTGTCAGAGGGTGTCAGAGTGTGTCAGAGAGTAATAGAGAGTGATAGAGAGTGTCAGAGAGTGTCATAGAGTGATAGAGAGTGTCAAAGAGTGTCAGAGAGAGATAGAAAGTGATTGAATGTGTCTGAGAGTGTTAGAGAGTGTCAGAGAGTGCCAGAGAGTGATAAAGAGTGATAGAGAGTGTCTGAGAGTGTCAGTGAGTGTCAGAGTGTGTCAGAGAGTGTCAGAGAGTGTCATTGAGTGATAGAGAGTGTCAAAGAGTTTCAGAGAGTGATAGAGAGTGTCAGAGAGTGATAGAGAGTGTCAGAAAGTGATAGAGAGTGAGAGAGAGTGTCAGAGAGTGATAGAGATCGTCTGAGAGTGTCAGAGAGTGTCAGAGAGTGATAGAGAGTGATAGGGAGTGTCAGAGAGTGTCAGAGAGTGATAGAGAGTGATAGAGAGTGTCAGAGAGTGTCATTGAGTGATATTGAGTGTCAGACAGTTTCAGAGAGTGATAGAGAGTGTCAGAGAGTGATAGAGAGTGTCAGAAAGTGATAGAGAGTGATATAGAGAGTCAGAGAGTGATAGAGAGTGTCTGAGACTGTCAGAGAGCGTCAGAGAGTGATAGAGAGTGATACAGAGGGATAGAGAGTGTCTGAGAGGGTCAGAGAGTGATAGAGAGTGTCAGAGAGTGTCAGAGAGTGTCAGAGAGTGATAGAGAGTGTCAGAGAGTGATAGAGAGTGTCTGAGAGTGTCAGAGTGAGTCTGAGAGTGTCTGAGAGTGTGAGAGAGTGTCAAAGTGTGTCAGAGAGAGCCAGAGAGTGGTTGAGAGTGTCTGAGAGTGTCAGAGGGTGTCTGAGAATGTCAGAGAGTGTCAGAGAGTGTCAGAGAGTGATAGAGAGTGATACAGAGTGATAGAGAGAGTCTGAGAGTGTCAGAGAGTGTCAGAGAGTGATAGAGAGTGTCAGCGAGTGATAGAGAGTGTCTGAGAGTGTGAGAGAGAGTCTGAGAGTGTCTGAGAGTGTGAGAGAGTGTCAGAGTGTGTCAGAGAGAGCCAGAGAGTGATTGAGAGTGTCTGAGAGTGTCAGAGGGTGTCTGAGAGTGTCAGAGAGTGTCAGAGAGTGTCAGAGAGTGATAGAGAGTGATACAGAGTGATAGAGAGTGACTGAGAGTGTCTGAGAGGGATAGAGAGTGATACAGAGTGATAGAGAGTGTCTGAGACTGTCAGAGAGAATCTTAGAGTGTCAGAGAGTGTCAGAGAGTGATAGAGAGTGTCAGAGAGTGGCATTGAGTGAGAGAGAGTGTCAGAGAGTGTCCGAGAGTGATAGAGATTGTCAGAGAGTGATAGAGAGTGTCAGAAAGTGATAGAGATTGATAGAGAGTGTCAGATATTGATAGAGAGTGCTAGAGAGTGTCAGAGTGTGATAGACAGTGATAGTGAGTGTCAGAGAGTGATTAAGAGTGATAGGGATTTTCAGAGAGTGTCATTGAGTGTCAGAGAGGGTCAGAGAGTTTCAGAGAGTGATAGAGAGTGTCAGAGAGTGATAGAGAGTGTCAGAGAGTGATAGAGAGTGATAGTGAGTGTCTGAGAGTGCCACAGAGTGTCAGAGAGTGATCGAGAGTGATAGGGAGTTTCTGAGAGTGTCAGAGAGTGTCAGAGCGTGATAGAGAGTGACACAGAGTGATAGAGAGAGTCTGAGAGTGTCAGAGAGTGTCAGAGAGTGATAGAGAGTGTCAGCGAGTGATAGAGAGTGTCTGAGAGTGTGAGAGAGAGTCTGAGAGTGTCTGAGAGTGTGAGAGAGTGTCAGAGTGTGTCAGAGAGAGCCAGAGAGTGATTGAGAGTGTCTGAGAGTGTCAGAGGGTGTCTGAGAGTGTCAGAGAGTGTCAGAGAGTGTCAGAGAGAGATAGAGAGTGACACAGAGTGATAGAGAGTGTCTGAGAGTGTCAGAGAGTGTCAGAGCGTTTCAGAGTGTGTCACAGAATGTCTGAGAGTGTTAGAGAGTGTCAGAGAGTGATAAAGAGTGATAGAGCGTGAAAGAGTGTGTCAGAGTGTGTCAGAGAGTGTCAGAGTGTGATAGAGAGTGATAGAGAGCGTCAGAGAGTGTCATAGAGTGATAGAGAGTGTCAGAGTGTGTCACAGAATATCTGAGAGTGTCAGAGAGTGTCAGAGAGTGATAAAGAGTGATAGAGAGTGTCTGAGAGTGTCAGAGTGTGTCAGAGAGTGTCAGAGAGCGATAGAGAGTGATAGAGAGTGTCATAGAGTGTCATTGAGTGATAGAGAGTGTCAGAGAGTGATCGAGAGAGTCAGAGAGTGATAGAGAGTGTCAGTGATTGATAGAGAGTGTCAGAGAGTGATTAAGAGTGTCAGTGAGTGTCAGAGAGTGATAGAGAGTGTCTGAGAGTGTCAGAGAGTGTCAGAGAGTGTCTGAGAGTGTCTGAGTGTGTCAGAGAGTGTCTAAGAGTGTCAGAGGGTGTCAGAGAGTGTCAGAGAGTGATTGAGAGTGTCAGAGAGTGATAGAGAGTGTTAGAGAGTGTCTGAGAGTGTCTGAGAGTGTCTGAGAGTGTCAGAGAGTGTCAGCGAGCGATAGAGAATGATAGAGAGTGTCTGAGAGCGGCATTGAGTGGTAGAGAGTGACAGAGAGTGTCTGCGAGTGTCAGAGAGTGTCAGAGAGTGATAAAGAGTGATAAAGAGTGATAGAGAGTGTCTGTGAGTGTCAGAAAGTGTCAGAGAGTGATAGAGAGTGACAGAGAGTGTCAGAGAGTGTCAGAGAGCGATAGAGAATGATAGAGACTGTCTGAGAGCGGCATTGAGTGGTAGAGAGTGACAGAGAGTGTCTGCGAGTGTCAGAGAGTGTCAGAGAGTGATAAAGAGTGATAAAGAGTGATAGAGAATGTCTGAGAGTGTCAGAAAGTGTCAGAGAGTTTCAGAGAGTGATAGAGAGTGTCAGAGAGTGATTAAGATTGTCAGAGAGTGATAGAGAGTGTCTGAGAGTGTCAGAAAGTGTCAGAGAGTGTCAGAGAGTGACAGAGAGATTCAGAGAGTGGCAATGAGTGATGGCGACAGATAGAGAGTGTCTGAGAGTGTCAGAGAGTGTCAGAGAGTGTCAGAGAGTGATAGAGAGTGTCAGAGAGTGATTAAGATTGTCAGAGAGTGATAGAGAGTGTCTGAGAGTGTCAGAGAGTGTCAGAGTGTGTCAGAGAGTGTCAGAGAGTGATAGAGAGTGTCAGAAAGTGATAGAGATTGATAGAGAGTGTCAGAGATTGATAGAGAGTGCTAGAGAGTGTCAGAGTGTGATAGACAGTGATAGTGAGTGTCAGAGAGTGATTAAGAGTGATAGGGATTTTCAGAGAGTGTCATTGAGTGTCAGAGAGGGTCAGAGAGTTTCAGAGAGTGATAGAGAGTGTCAGAGAGTGATAGAGAGTGTCAGAGAGTGATAGAGAGTGATAGTGAGTGTCTGAGATTGCCACAGAGTGTCAGAGAGTGATAGAGAGTGATAGGGAGTTTCTGAGAGTGTCAGAGAGTGTCAGAGCGTGATAGAGAGTGACACAGAGTGATAGAGAGAGTCAGAGAGTGTCAGAGAGTGTCAGAGAGTGATAGAGAGTGTCACCGAGTGATAGAGAGTGTCTGAGAGTGTGAGAGAGAGTCTGAGAGTGTCTGAGAGTGTGAGAGAGTGTCAGAGTGTGTCAGAGAGAGCCAGAGAGTGATTGAGAGTGTCTGAGAATGTCAGAGGGTGTCTGAGAGTGTCAGAGAGTGTCAGAGAGTGTCAGAGAGTGATAGAGAGTGATACAGAGTGATAGAGAGTGTCTGAGAGTGTCAGAGAGTGTCAGAGCGTTTCAGAGTGTGTCACAGAATGTCTGAGAGTGTTAGAGAGTGTCAGAGAGTGATAAAGAGTGATAGAGCGTGAAAGAGTGTGTCAGAGTGTGTCAGAGAGTGTCAGAGTGTGATAGAGAGTGATAGAGAGCGTCAGAGAGTGTCATAGAGTGATAGAGAGTGTCAGAGTGTGTCACAGAATGTCTGAGAGTGTCAGAGAGTGTCAGAGAGTGATAAGGAGTGATAGAGAGTGTCTGAGAGTGTCAGAGTGTGTCAGAGAGTGTCAGAGAGCGATAGAGAGTGATAGACTGTGTCATAGAGTGTCATTGAGCGATAGAGAGTGTCAGAGAGTGATCGAGAGAGTCACAGAGTGATAGAGAGTGTCAGTGATTGATAGAGAGTGTCAGAGAGTGATTAAGAGTGTCAGTGAGTGTCAGAGAGTGATAGAGAGTGTCTGAGAGTGTCTGAGAGTGTCAGAGAGTGTCTGAGAGTGTCTGAGTGTGTCAGAGAGTGTCTAAGAGTGTCAGAGGGTGTCAGAGAGTGTCAGAGAGTGATTGAGAGTGTCAGAGAGTGATAGAGAGTGTTAGAGAGTGTCTGAGAGTGTCTGAGAGTGTCTGAGAGTGTCAGAGAGTGTCAGAGAGCGATAGAGAATGATAGAGAGTGTCTGAGAGCGGCATTGAGTGGTAGAGAGTGACAGAGAGTGTCTGCGAGTGTCAGAGAGTGTCAGAGAGTGATAAAGAGTGATAAAGAGTGATAGAGAGTATCTGAGAGTGTCAGAAAGTGTCAGAGAGTGATAGAGAGTGACAGAGAGAGTCAGAGAGTGTCAGAGAGCGATAGAGAATGATAGAGAGTGTCTGAGAGCGGCATTGAGTGGTAGAGAGTGACAGAGAGTGTCTGCGAGTGTCAGAGAGTGTCAGAGAGTGATAAAGAGTGATAAAGAGTGATAGAGAGTGTCTGAGAGTGTCAGAAAGTGTCAGAGAGTGACAGAGAGAGTCAGAGAGTGGCATTGAGTGATGGCGAGTGATAGAGAGTGTCTGAGAGTGTCAGAGAGTGCCAGAGAGTGTCAGAGAGTGATAGAGAGTGTCAGAGAGTGATTAAGATTGTCAGAGAGTGATAGAGAGTGTCTGAGAGTGTCAGAGAGTGTCAGAGTGTGTCAGAGAGTGTCAGAGAGTGATAGAGAGTGATAGAGAGTGTCAGAGAGTGGCATTGAGTGACAGAGAGGGTCAGAGAGTTTCCGAGAGTGATAGAGATTGTCAGAGAGTGATAGAGAGTGTCAGAAAGTGATAGAGAGTGATAGAGAGTGTCAGAGAGCGATAGAGAGTGATAGACTGTGTCATAGAGTGTCATTGAGCGATAGAGAGTGTCAGAGAGTGATCGAGAGAGTCACAGAGTGATAGAGAGTGTCAGTGATTGATAGAGAGTGTCAGAGAGTGATTAAGAGTGTCAGTGAGTGTCAGAGAGTGATAGAGAGTGTCTGAGAGTGTCTGAGAGTGTCAGAGAGTGTCTGAGAGTGTCTGAGTGTGTCAGAGAGTGTCTAAGAGTGTCAGAGGGTGTCAGAGAGTGTCAGAGAGTGATTGAGAGTGTCAGAGAGTGATAGAGAGTGTTAGAGAGTGTCTGAGAGTGTCTGAGAGTGTCTGAGAGTGTCAGAGAGTGTCAGAGAGCGATAGAGAATGATAGAGAGTGTCTGAGAGCGGCATTGAGTGGTAGAGAGTGACAGAGAGTGTCTGTGAGTGTCAGAGAGTGTCAGAGAGTGATAAAGAGTGATAAAGAGTGATAGAGAGTGTCTGAGAGTGACAGAAAGTGTCAGAGAGTGATAGAGAGTGACAGAGAGAGTCAGAGAGTGTCAGAGAGCGATAGAGAATGATAGAGAGTGTCTGAGAGCGGCATTGAGTGGTAGAGAGTGACAGAGAGTGTCTGCGAGTGTCAGAGAGTGTCAGAGAGTGATAAAGAGTGATAAAGAGTGATAGAGAGTGTCTGAGAGTGTCAGAAAGTGTCAGAGAGTGACAGAGAGAGTCAGAGAGTGGCATTGAGTGATGGCGAGTGATAGAGAGTGTCTGAGAGTGTCAGAGAGTGCCAGAGAGTGTCAGAGAGTGATAGAGAGTGTCAGAGAGTGATTAAGATTGTCAGAGAGTGATAGAGAGTGTCTGAGAGTGTCAGAGAGTGTCAGAGTGTGTCAGAGAGTGTCAGAGAGTGATAGAGAGTGATAGAGAGTGTCAGAGAGTGGCATTGAGTGACAGAGAGGGTCAGAGAGTTTCCGAGAGTGATAGAGATTGTCAGAGAGTGATAGAGAGTGTCAGAAAGTGATAGAGAGTGATAGAGAGTGTCAGAGAGTGATAGGGAGTGATAGAGAGTGTCAGAGAGAGTCAGAGAGTGTCAGACAGTGATAGAGAGTGTCTGAGAGTGTCAGAGAGTGTCAGAGAGTGTCTGAGAGTGTCATAGAGAGTCTGAGAGTGTCTGAGAGTGTGAGAGAGTGTCAGAGTTGTCAGAGAGAGCCACAGAGTGATTGAGAGTGTCTGAGAGTGTCAGAGGGTGTCTGAGAGTGTCTGAGAGTGTCAGAGAGTTTCAGAGAGTGTCAGAGAGTGATAGAGAGTAATACAGACTGATACAGAGTGATAAAGAGTGATACAAAGAACAAAGAACAAAGAACAAAGATAATTACAGCACAGGAACAGGCCCTTCGGCCCTCCAAGCCTGCGCCGATCCAGATCCTCTCTCTAAACATGTCGCCTATTTTCTAAGCTTCTGTATCTCTTTTCTTCCTGCCCATTCATGTATCTGTCTAGATACATCT
Source organism: Heterodontus francisci (assembly GCF_036365525.1). Taxonomy (NCBI): domain Eukaryota; kingdom Metazoa; phylum Chordata; class Chondrichthyes; order Heterodontiformes; family Heterodontidae; genus Heterodontus; species Heterodontus francisci. The sequence continues at coordinate 2,629,237 of NC_090411.1, read as the reverse complement.
TAAAAGACTCCATCGTGCCCGCATCTACCACCTCCGCTGGCAATGCAGAGTGATAGAGAGTGTCAGAGAGTGATAGTGAGTGTCTGAGAGTGTCAGAGTGTCAGAGAGTGATAGAGAGTGTCTGAGAGTGTCTGAGAGTGTCAGAGAGTGTCAGAGAGTGTCAGAGAGGGTCAGAGAGTTTCAGAGAGTGATAGAGAATGTCAGAGAGTGATAGAGAGTGTCAGAGAGTGATAGAGAGTGATAGTGAGTGTCTGAGAGTGCCACAGAGTGTCAGAGAGTGATCGAGAGTGATAGGGAGTTTCTGAGAGTGCCAGAGAGTATCAGAGCGTGATAGAGAGTGACACAGAGTGATAGAGAGAGTCTGAGAGTGTCAGAGAGTGTCAGAGAGTGATAGAGAGTGTCAGCGAGTGATAGAGAGTGTCTGAGAGTGTGAGAGAGAGTCTGAGAGTGTCTGAGAGTGTGAGAGAGTGTCAGAGAGAGCCAGAGAGTGATTGAGAGTGTCTGAGAGTGTCAGAGGGTGTCTGAGAGTGTCAGAGAGTGTCAGAGAGTGTCAGAGAGTGATAGAGAGTGATACAGAGTGATAGAGAGTGTCTGAGAGTGTCAGAGAGTGTCAGAGCGTTTCAGAGTGTGTCACAGAATGTCTGAGAGTGTTAGAGAGTGTCAGAGAGTGATAAAGAGTGATAGAGCGTGAAAGAGTGTGTCAGAGTGTGTCAGAGAGTGTCAGAGTGTGATAGAGAGTGATAGAGAGCGTCAGAGAGTGTCATAGAGTGATAGAGAGCGTCAGAGTGTGTCACAGAATATCTGAGAGTGTCAGAGAGTGTCAGAGAGTGATAAAGAGTGATAGAGAGTGTCTGAGAGTGTCAGAGTGTGACAGAGAGTGTCAGAGAGCGATAGAGAGTGATAGAGAGTGTCATAGAATGTCATTGAGTGATAGAGAGTGTCAGAGAGTGATCGAGAGAGTCAGAGAGTGATAGAGAGTGTCAGTGATTGATAGAGAGTGTCAGAGAGTGATTAAGAGTGTCAGTGAGTGTCAGAGACTGATAGAGAGTGTCTGAGAGTGTCTGAGAGTGTCAGAGAGTGTCTGAGAGTGTCTGAGTGTGTCAGAGAGTGTCTAAGAGTGTCAGAGGGTGTCAGAGAGTGTCAGAGAGTGATTGAGAGTGTCAGAGAGTGATAAAGAGTGTTAGAGAGTGTCTGAGAGTGTCTGAGAGTGTCTGAGAGTGTCAGAGAGTGTCAGCGAGCGATAGAGAATGATAGAGAGTGTCTGAGAGCGGCATTGAGTGGTAGAGAGTGACAGAGAGTGTCTGCGAGTGTCAGAGAGTGTCAGAGAGTGATAAAGAGTGATAAAGAGTGATAGAGAGTGTCTGAGAGTGTCAGAAAGTGTCAGAGAGTGATAGAGAGTGACAGAGAGTGTCAGAGAGTGTCAGAGAGCGATAGAGAATGATAGAGACTGTCTGAGAGCGGCATTGAGTGGTAGAGAGTGACAGAGAGTGTCTGCGAGTGTCAGAGAGTGTCAGAGAGTGATAAAGAGTGATAAAGAGTGATAGAGAGTGTCTGAGAGTGTCAGAAAGTGTCAGAGAGTGTCAGAGAGTGATAGAGAGTGTCAGAGAGTGATTAAGATTGTCAGAGAGTGATAGAGAGTGTCTGAGAGTGTCAGAAAGTGTCAGAGAGTGTCAGAGAGTGACAGAGAGATTCAGAGAGTGGCAATGAGTGATGGCGAGTGATAGAGAGTGTCTGAGAGTGTCAGAGAGTGTCAGAGAGTGTCAGAGAGTGATAGAGAGTGTCAGAGAGTGATTAAGATTGTCAGAGAGTGATAGAGAGTGTCTGAGAGTGTCAGAGAGTGTCAGAGTGTGTCAGAGAGTGTCAGAGAGTGATAGAGAGTGTCAGAAAGTGATAGAGATTGATAGAGAGTGTCAGAGATTGATAGAGAGTGCTAGAGAGTGTCAGAGTGTGATAGACAGTGATAGTGAGTGTCAGAGAGTGATTAAGAGTGATAGGGATTTTCAGAGAGTGTCATTGAGTGTCAGAGAGGGTCAGAGAGTTTCAGAGAGTGATAGAGAGTGTCAGAGAGTGATAGAGAGTGTCAGAGAGTGATAGAGAGTGATAGTGAGTGTCTGAGAGTGCCACAGAGTGTCAGAGAGTGATAGAGAGTGATAGGGAGTTTCTGAGAGTGTCAGAGAGTGTCAGAGCGTGATAGAGAGTGACACAGAGTGATAGAGAGAGTCTGAGAGTGTCAGAGAGTGTCAGAGAGTGATAGAGAGTGTCAGCGAGTGATAGAGAGTGTCTGAGAGTGTGAGAGAGAGTCTGAGAGTGTCTGAGAGTGTGAGAGAGTGTCAGAGTGTGTCAGAGAGAGCCAGAGAGTGATTGAGAGTGTCTGAGAGTGTCAGAGGGTGTCTGAGAGTGTCAGAGAGTGTCAGAGAGTGTCAGAGAGTGATAGAGAGTGATACAGAGTGATAGAGAGTGTCTGAGAGTGTCAGAGAGTGTCAGAGCGTTTCAGAGTGTGTCACAGAATGTCTGAGAGTGTTAGAGAGTGTCAGAGAGTGATAAAGAGTGATAGAGCGTGAAAGAGTGTGTCAGAGTGTGTCAGAGAGTGTCAGAGTGTGATAGAGAGTGATAGAGAGCGTCAGAGAGTGTCATAGAGTGATAAGGAGTGATAGAGAGTGTCTGAGAGTGTCAGAGTGTGTCAGAGAGTGTCAGAGAGCGATAGAGAGTGATAGAGATTGTCATAGAGTGTCATTGAGTGATAGAGAGTGTCAGAGAGTGATTAAGATTGTCAGAGAGTGATAGAGAGTGTCTGAGAGTGTCAGAGAGTGTCAGAGTGTGTCAGAGAGTGTCAGAGAGTGATAGAGAGTGATAGAGAGTGTCAGAGAGTGGCATTGAGTGACAGAGAGGGTCAGAGAGTTTCCGAGAGTGATAGAGATTGTCAGAGAGTGATAGAGAGTGTCAGAAAGTGATAGAGAGTGATAGAGAGTGTCAGAGAGCGATAGAGAGTGATAGACTGTGTCATAGAGTGTCATTGAGCGATAGAGAGTGTCAGAGAGTGATCGAGAGAGTCACAGAGTGATAGAGAGTGTCAGTGATTGATAGAGAGTGTCAGAGAGTGATTAAGAGTGTCAGTGAGTGTCAGAGAGTGATAGAGAGTGTCTGAGAGTGTCTGAGAGTGTCAGAGAGTGTCTGAGAGTGTCTGAGTGTGTCAGAGAGTGTCTAAGAGTGTCAGAGGGTGTCAGAGAGTGTCAGAGAGTGATTGAGAGTGTCAGAGAGTGATAGAGAGTGTTAGAGAGTGTCTGAGAGTGTCTGAGAGTGTCTGAGAGTGTCAGAGAGTGTCAGAGAGCGATAGAGAATGATAGAGAGTGTCTGAGAGCGGTATTGAGTGGTAGAGAGTGACAGAGAGTGTCTGCGAGTGTCAGAGAGTGTCAGAGAGTGATAAAGAGTGATAAAGAGTGATAGCGAGTGTCTGAGAGTGTCAGAAAGTGTCAGAGAGTGATAGAGAGTGACAGAGAGAGTCAGAGAGTGTCAGAGAGCGATAGAGAATGATAGAGAGTGTCTGAGAGCGGCATTGAGTGGTAGAGAGTGACAGAGAGTGTCTGCGAGTGTCAGAGAGTGTCAGAGAGTGATAAAGAGTGATAAAGAGTGATAGAGAGTGTCTGAGAGTGTCAGAAAGTGTCAGAGAGTGACAGAGAGAGTCAGAGAGTGGCATTGAGTGATGGCGAGTGACAGAGAGTGTCTGAGAGTGTCAGAGAGTGCCAGAGAGTGTCAGAGAGTGATAGAGAGTGTCAGAGAGTGATTAAGATTGTCAGAGAGTGATAGAGAGTGTCTGAGAGTGTCAGAGAGTGTCAGAGTGTGTCAGAGAGTGTCAGAGAGTGATAGAGAGTGATAGAGAGTGTCAGAGAGTGGCATTGAGTGACAGAGAGGGTCAGAGAGTTTCCGAGAGTGATAGAGATTGTCAGAGAGTGATAGAGAGTGTCAGAAAGTGATAGAGAGTGATAGAGAGTGTCAGAGAGTGATAGGGAGTGATAGAGAGTGTCAGAGAGAGTCAGAGAGTGTCAGACAGTGATAGAGAGTGTCTGAGAGTGTCAGAGAGTGTCAGAGAGTGTCTGAGAGTGTCATAGAGAGTCTGAGAGTGTCTGAGAGTGTGAGAGAGTGTCAGAGAGTGTCAGAGAGTGTCAGAGAGTGATAGAGAGTTTCTGAGAGTGTCTGAGAGTGTTGGAGAGGGTCAGAGGGTGTCAGAGTGTGTCAGAGAGTAATAGAGAGTGATAGAGAGTGTCAGAGAGTGTCATAGAGTGATAGAGAGTGTCAAAGAGTGTCAGAGAGAGATAGAAAGTGATTGAATGTGTCTGAGAGTGTCAGAGAGTGCCAGAGAGTGATAATGAGTGATAGAGAGTGTCTGAGAGTGTCAGTGAGTGTCAGAGTGTGTCAGAGAGTGTCAGAGAGTGTCATTGAGTGATAGAGTGTCAGAGAGTGTCACTGAGTGATTGAGATTGTCAAAGAGTTTCAGAGAGTGTCAGAGAGTGTCAGAGAGTGCCAGAGAGTGATAAAGAGTGATAGAGAGTGTCTGAGAGTGTCAGTGAGTGTCAGAGTGTGTCAGAGAGTGTCAGAGAGTGTCATTGAGTGATAGAGTGTCAGAGAGTGTCACTGAGTGATTGAGAGTGTCAAAGAGTTTCAGAGAGTGATAGAGAGTGTCAGAGAGTGATAGAGAGTGTCAGAAAGTGATAGAGAGTGATAGAGAGTGTCAGAGAGTGATTGAGATCGTCTGAGAGTGTCAGAGAGTGTCAGAGAGTGATAGAGAGTGATAGGGAGTGTCAGAGAGTGTCAGAGAGTGATAGAGAGTGATAGAGAGTGTCAGAGAGTGTCATTGAGTGATATTGAGTGTCAGACAGTTTCAGAGAGTGATAGAGAGTGTCAGAGAGTGATAGAGAGTGTCAGAAAGTGATAGAGAGTGATATAGAGTGTCAGAGAGTGATAGAGAGTGTCTGAGACTGTCAGAGAGCGTCAGAGTGTGTCAGAGTGTGTCAGATTGTGTCAGAGAGCGATAGAGATTGATAGAGAGTGTTTGAGAGTGTCAGAGAGTGTCTGAGAGTGTCAGAGAGTGTCAGAGAGTGATAGAGAGTTTCTGAGAGTGTCAGAGAGAATCTGAGAGTGTCAGAGAGTGTCAGAGAGTGATAGAGAGTGTCAGAGAGTGATAGCGAGTGTCTGAGCGTGTCAGAGAGAGTCTGAGAGTGTCAGAGAGTGTCAGAGAGTGATAGAGAGTGTCTGAGAGTGTCAGAGTGAGTCTGAGAGTGTCTGAGAGTGTGAGAGAGTGTCAGAGTGTGTCAGAGAGAGCCAGAGAGTGATTGAGAGTGTCTGAGAGTGTCAGAGGGTGTCTGAGAGTGTCAGAGAGTGTCAGAGAGTGTCAGAGAGTGATAGAGAGTGATACAGAGGGATAGAGAGTGTCTGAGAGTGTCTGAGAGTGATAGAGATTGATACAGAGTGATAGAGAGTGTCTGAGAGTGTCAGAGAGCATCTGAGAGTGCCAGAGAGTGTCAGAGAGTGATAGAGAGTGTCAGAGAGTGATAGAGAGTGTCTGAGAGTGTCAGAGAGAGTCTGAGAGTCTCAGAGAGTGTCAGAGAGTGATAGAGAGTGTCTGAGAGTGTCAGAGAGTGTCTGAGAGTGTCAGAGAGTGTCAGAGAGTGATAGAGAGTGTCAGAGAGTGATAGAGAGTGATAGAGAGTGTCTGAGAGTGTGAGAGAGTGTCAGAGTTGTCAGAGAGTGTCAGAGAGTGTCAGAGAGTGTCAGAGAGTGATAGAGAGTGATAGAGAGTGATAGAGAGTGTCAGAGAGTGATAGAGAGTGATAGAGAGTGTCAGAGTGAGTCTGAGAGTGTCTGAGAGTGTGAGAGAGTGTCAGAGTGTGTCAGAGAGAGCCAGAGAGTGATTGAGAGTGTCTGAGAGTGTCAGAGGGTGTCTGAGAGTGTCAGAGAGTGTCAGAGAGTGTCAGAGAGAGATAGAGAGTGATACAGAGTGATAGAGAGTGTCTGAGAGTGTCTGAGAGTGATACAGAGTGATAGAGAGTGTCTGAGAGTGTCAGAGAGCATCTGAGAGTGTCAGAGAGTGTCAGAGAGTGATAGAGAGTGTCAGAGAGTGATAGAGAGTGTCTGAGAGTGTCAGAGAGAGTCTGAGAGTGTCAGAGAGTGTCAGAGAGTGATTGAGAGTGTGTGAGATTGAAAGAGAGCATCTGAGAGTGTCAGAGAGTGATAGAGAGTGTCAAAGAGTGATAGAGAGTGTCTGAGAGTGTCAGAGAGAGTCTGAGAGTGTCTGAGAGTGTGAGAGATTGTCAAAGTGTGTCAGAGAGAGCCAGAGAGTGGTTGAGAGTGTCTGAGAGTGTCAGAGGGTGTCTGAGAATGTCAGAGAGTGGCAGAGAGAGTCAGAGAGTGATAGAGAGTGATACAGAGTGATAGAGGGAGTCTGAGAGTGTTTGAGAGTGTCAGAGAGTGATAGAGAGTGTCAGCGAGTGATAGAGAGTGTCTGAGAGTGTGAGAGAGAGTCTGAGAGTGTCTGAGAGTGTGAGAGAGTGTCAGAGTGTGTCAGAGAGAGCCAGAGAGTGATTGAGAGTGTCTGAGAGTGTCAGAGGGTGTCTGAGAGTGTCAGAGAGTGTCAGAGAGTGTCAGAGAGTGATACAGAGTGATACAGAGTGATAGAGAGTGTCTGAGAGTGTCTGAGAGGGATAGAGAGTGATACAGAGTGATAGAGAGTGTCTGAGAGTGTCAGAGAGAATCTTAGAGTGTCAGAGAGTGATAGAGAGTGTCAGAGAGTGGCATTGAGTGAGAGAGAGTGTCAGAGAGTTTCCGAGAGTGATAGAGATTGTTTGAGAGGGATAGAGAGTGTCAGAAAGTGATAGAGAGTGTCAGAGAGTGATAGAGAGTGATAGTGAATGTCTGAGAGTGCCACAGAGTGTCAGAGAGTGATAGAGAGTGATAGGGAGTTTCTGAGAGTGTCAGAGAGTGTCAGAGCGTGATAGAGAGTGACACAGAGTGATAGAGAGAGTCTGAGAGTGTCAGAGTGTGTCAGAGAGTGATAGAGAGTGTCAGCGAGTGATAGAGAGTGTCTGAGAGTGTGAGAGAGAGTCTGAGAGTGTCTGAGAGTGTGAGAGAGTGTCAGAGTGTGTCAGAGAGAGCCAGAGAGTGATTGAGAGTGTCTGAGAGTGTCAGAGGGTGTCTCAGAGTGTCAGAGAGTGTCAGAGAGTGTCAGAGAGTGATAGAGAGTGATACAGAGTGATAGAGAGTGTCTGAGAGTATCTGAGAGTGATAGAGAGTGATACAGAGTGATAGAGAGTGTCTGAGAGTGTCAGAGAGAATCTGAGAGTGTCAGAGAGTGTCAGAGAGTGATAGAGAGTGTCAGAGAGTGGCATTGAGTGAGAGAGAGTGTCAGAGAGTTTCCGAGAGTGATAGAGATTGTCAGAGAGTGATAGAGAGTGTCAGAAAGTGATAGAGATTGATAGAGAGTGATAGAGAGTGTCAGAGAGGGTCAGAGAGTGATAGTGAGTGTCTGAGAGTGCCACCGAGTGTCAGAGAGTGATAGAGAGTGATAGGGAGTTTCTGAGAGTGTCAGAGAGTGTCAGAGCGTGATAGAGAGTGATACAGAGTGATAGAGAGAGTCTGAGAGTGTCAGAGAGTGTCAGCGAGTGATAGAGAGTGTCTGAGAGTGTGAGAGAGAGTCTGAGAGTGTCTGAGAGTGTGAGAGAGTGTCAGAGTGTGTCAGAGAGAGCCAGAGAGTGATTGAGAGTGTCTGAGAGTGTCAGAGAGTGTCAGAGAGTGATAGAGAGTGATACAGAGTGATAGAGAGTGTCTGAGAGTGTCTGAGAGTGATAGAGAGTGATACAGAGTGATAGAGAGTGTCTGAGAGTGTCAGAGATAATCTTAGAGTGTCAGAGAGTGTCAGAGAGTGATAGAGAGTGTCAGAGAGTGGCATTGAGTGAGAGAGAGTGTCACAGAGTTTCCGAGAGTGATAGAGATTGTCAGAGAGTGATAGAGAGTGTCAGAAAGTGATAGAGATTGATAGAGAGTGTCAGAGATTGATAGAGAGTGCTAGAGAGTGTCAGAGTGTGATAGAGAGTGATAGTGAGTGTCAGAGAGTGATTAAGAGTGATAGGGACTTTCAGAGAGTGTCATTGAGTGTCAGAGAGGGTCAGAGAGTTTCAGAGAGTGATAGAGAGTGTCAGAGATTGATAGAGAGTGATAGAGAGTGTCAGAGAGTGATAGAGAGTGATAGTGAGTGTCAGAGAGTGATTAAGAGTGATAGGGATTTTCAGAGAGTGTCATTCAGTGTCAGAGAGGGTCAGAGAGTTTCAGAAAGTTATAGAGAGTGTCAGAGATTGATAGAGAGTGATAGAGAGTGTCAGAGACTGATAGAGAGTGATAGAGAGTGTCTGAGAGTGTCAGAGAGAATCTGAGAGAGTCAGAGAGTGTCAGAGAGTGATAGAGAGTGTCAGAGAGTGATAGAGAGTGATAGAGAGTGTCTGAGAGTGTCAGAGAGAGTCTGAGAGTGTCCGAGAGTGTGAGAGAGTGTCAAAGTGTGTCAGAGAGAGCCAGAGAGTGGTTGAGAGTGTCTGAGAGTGTCAGAGGGTGTCTGAGAATGTCAGAGAGTGTCAGATAGTGTCAGAGAGTGATAGAGAGTGATACAGAGTGATAGAGAGTCTGAGAGTGTCAGAGAGTGTCAGAGAGTGATAGAGAGTGTCAGCGAGTGATAGAAAGTGTCTGAGAGTGTCAGAGAGTGTCAGAGAGAGTCTGAGAGTGTCTGAGAGTGTGAGAGAGTGTCAGAGTGTGTCAGAGAGAGCCAGAGAGTGATTGAGACGTCTGAGAGTGTCAGAGGGTGTCTGAGAGTGTCAGAGAGTTTCAGAGAGTGTCAGAGAGTGATAGAGAGTGATACAGAATGATAGAGAGTGTCTGAGAGTGTCTGAGAGTGATAGAGAGTGATACAGAGTGATAGAGAGTGTCTGAGAGTGTCAGAGGATGTCTGAGAGTGTCAGAGAGTGTAAGAGAGTGTCAGAGAGTGATAGAGAGTGATACAGTTTGATAGAGAGTGTCTGAGAGTGTCTGAGAGTGATAGAGAGTGATAGAGAGTGTCTGAGAGTGTCAGAGAGCATCTGAGAGTGTCAGAGAGTGTCAGAGAGTGATAGAGAGTGATAGAGAGTGTCAGAGAGTGATAGAGAGTGTCTGAGAGTGTCAAAGAGAGTCTGAGAGTGTCAAAGAGAGTCTGAGAGTGTCAGAGAGTGTCAGAGAGTGATTGGGAGTGTCTGAGAGTGAAAGAGAGAACTGAGAGTGTCAGAGAGTGTCAGAGAGTGATAGAGAGTGTCAGAGAGTGATAGAGAGTGTCTGAGAGTGTCAGAGAGAGTCTGAGAGTGTCTGAGAGTGTGAGAGAGTGTCAAAGTGTGTCAGAGAGAGCCAGAGAGTGGTTGAGAGTGTCTGAGAGTGTCAGAGGGTGTCTGAGAATGTCAGAGAGTGTCAGAGAGTGTCAGAGAGTGATAGAGAGTGATACAGAGTGATAGAGAGAGTCTGAGAGTGTCAGAGAGTGTCAGAGAGTGATAGAGAGTGTCAGCGAGTGATAGAGAGTGTCTGAGAGTGTCAGAGAGAGTCTGAGAGTGTCTGAGAGTGTGAGAGAGTGTCAGAGTGTGTCAGAGAGAGCCAGAGAGTGATTGAGAGTGTCTGAGAGTGTCAGAGGGTGTCTGAGAGTGTCAGAGAGTGTCAGAGAGTGTCAGAGAGTGATAGAGAGTGATACAGAGTGATAGAGAGTGTCTGAGAGTGTCTGAGAGTGATAGAGAGTGGTACAGAGTGATAGAGAGTGTCTGAGAGTGTCAGAGAGAATCTGAGAGTGTCAGAGAGTGTCAGAGAGTGATAGAGAGTGTCAGAGAGTGGCATTGAGTGAGAGAGAGTGTCAGAGAGTTTCCGAGAGTGATAGAAATTGTCAGAGAGTGATAGAGAGTGTCAGAGTGTGATAGAGAGTGATAGTGAGTGTCAGAGAGTGATTAAGAGTGATAGGGATTTTCAGAGAGTGTCATTGAGTGTCAGAGAGGGTCAGAGAGATTCAGAGAGTGATAGAGAGTGTCAGAGATTGATAGAGAGTGATAGAGTGTCAGAGAGTGATAGAGAGTGATAGTGAGTGTCTGAGAGTGCCACAGAGTGTCAGAGAGTGTCTGAGAGTGTCTGAGAGTGTGAGAGAGTGTCAGAGTTGTCAGAGAGAGCCAGAGAGTGATTGAGAGTGTCTGAGAGTGTCAGAGAGTGTCAGAGAGTGATAGAGAGTGATACAGAGTGATAGAGAGTGTCTGAGAGTGTCAGAGAGTGTCAATGAGTGATAGAGAGTGTCTGAGAGTGTCAGAGAGTGTCAGAGAGTGTCAGAGAGTGATAGAGAGTGTCTGAGAGTGTCTGAGAGTGTCAGAGTGTGACAGAGAGTGATAGAGAGTGTCTGAGAGTGTCTGAGAGTGTCAGAGTGTGTCAGAGAGTGATAGAGAGTGTCTGAGAGTGTCCGAGAGTGTCAGAGAGTGTCAGAGGGTGTCAGAGTGTGTCAGAGAGTAATAGAGAGTGATAGAGAGTGTCAGAGAGTGTCATAGAGTGATAGAGAGTGATAGAGAGTGTCAGAGAGTGATAGAGATCGTCTGAGAGTGTCAGAGAGTGTCAGAGAGTGATAGAGAGTGATAGGGAGTGTCAGAGAGTGTCATTGAGTGTCAGAGTGTGTCAGAGAGTTTCAGAGAGTGATAGAGAGTGTCAGAGAGTGATAGAGAGTGTCAGATAGTGATAGAGAGTGATAGTGAGTGTCTGAGAGTGTCTGAGAGTGTCAGAGATTGTCAGAGTGTGTCAGAGAGTGATAGAGAGTGTCTGAGACTGTCAGAGAGTGTCAGAGAGTGATAGATAGTGATATAGAGTGTCAGTGAGTGATAGAGAGTGTCAGAGAGTGGCATTGAGTGAGAGAGAGTGTCAGAGAGTTTCCGAGAGTGATAGAGATTGTCAGAGAGAGATAGAGAGTGTCAGAAAGTGATAGAGATTGATAGAGAGTGTCAGAGATTGAGAGAGAGTGATAGAGAGTGTCAGAGTGTGATAGAGAGTGATAGTGAGTGTCAGAGAGTGATTAAGAGTGATAGGAAGTTTCAGAGAGTGTCATTGAGTGTCAGAGAGTGATAGGGAGTGATAGAGAGTGTCAGAGAGTGTCAGAGAGTGATAGAGAGTGATACAGAGTGATAGAGAGTGTCTGAGAGTGTCAGAGAGTGTCAGAGAGTGATAGAGAGTGTCTGAGAGTGTCAGAGAGTGTCAGAGAGTGTCTGAGAGTGTCTGAGAGTGTGAGAGAGTGTCAGAGTTGTCAGAGAGAGCCAGAGAGTGATTGAGAGTGTGTGAGGGTGTCTGAGAGTGTCAGAGAGTGTCAGAGAGTGTCAGAGAGTTATAGAGAGTAATACAGAGTGATAGAGAGTGTCTGAGAGTGTCAGAGAGTGTCAGAGAGTGATAGAGAGTGTCTGAGAGTGTCAGAGATTGATAGAGAGTGTCTGAGAGTGTCTGAGAGTGTCAGAGAGTGTCTGAGAGTGTCAGAGGGTGTCAGAGAGTGTCAAAGAGTGTCAGAGAGAGATAGAAAGTGATTGAATGTGTCAGAGGGTGTCAGAGTGTGTCAGAGAGTAATAGAGAGTGATAGAGAGTGTCAGAGAGTGTCATAGAGTGATAGGCAGTGTCAAAGAGTGTCAGAGAGAGATAGAAAGTGATTGAATGTGTCTGAGAGTGTCACAGAGTGTCAGAGAGTGCCAGAGAGTGATAAAGAGTGATAGAGAGTGTCTGAGAGTGTCAGAGAGTGTCAGAGTGTGTCGGAGAGTGTCAGAGAGTGTCAGAGAGTGTCAGAGAGTGATAGAGAGTGATACAGAGTGATAGAGAGTCTGAGAGTGTCAGAGAGTGTCAGAGAGTGATAGAGAGTGTCAGCGAGTGATAGAGAGTGTCTGAGAGTGTCAGAGAGAGTCTGAGAGTGTCTGAGAGTGTGAGAGAGTGTCAGAGTGTGTCAGAGAGAGCCAGAGAGTGATTGAGAGTGTCTGAGAGTGTCAGAGGGTGTCTGAGAGTGTCAGAGAGTTTCAGAGAGTGTCAGAGAGTGATAGAGAGTGATACAGAGTGATAGAGAGTGTCTGAGAGTGTCTGAGAGTGATAGAGAGTGATACAGAGTGATAGAGAGTGTCTGAGAGTGTCAGAGAGAGTCTGAGAGTGTCTGAGAGTGTGAGAGAGTGTCAAAGTGTGTCAGAGAGAGCCAGAGAGTGGTTGAGAGTTTCTGAGAGTGTCAGAGGGTGTCTGAGAATGTCAGAGAGTGTCAGAGAGTGTCAGAGAGTGATAGAGAGTGATACAGAGTGATAGAGAGAGTCTGAGAGTGTCAGAGAGTGTCAGAGAGTGATAGAGAGTGTCAGCGAGTGATAGAGAGTGTCTGAGAGTGTCAGAGAGAGTCTGAGAGTGTCTGAGAGTGTGAGAGAGTGTCTGAGAGTGTCTGAGAGTGATAGAGAGTGATAGAGAGTGTCTGAGAGTGTCAGAGAGCATCTGAGAGTGTCAGAGAGTGTCAGAGAGTGATAGAGAGTGATAGAGAGTGTCAGAGAGTGATAGAGAGTGTCTGAGAGTGTCAAAGAGAGTCTGAGAGTGTCAAAGAGAGTCTGAGAGTGTCAGAGAGTGTCAGAGAGTGATAGAGAGTGTCTGAGAGTGTCAGAGAGAGTCTGAGAGTGTCTGAGAGTGTGAGAGAGTGTCAAAGTGTGTCAGAGAGAGCCAGAGAGTGGTTGAGAGTGTCTGAGAGTGTCAGAGGGTGTCTGAGAATGTCAGAGAGTGTCAGAGAGTGTCAGAGAGTGATAGAGAGTGATACAGAGTGATAGAGAGAGTCTGAGAGTGTCAGAGAGTGTCAGAGAGTGATAGAGAGTGTCAGCGAGTGATAGAGAGTGTCTGAGAGTGTCAGAGAGAGTCTGAGAGTGTCTGAGAGTGTGAGAGAGTGTCAGAGTGTGTCAGAGAGAGCCAGAGAGTGATTGAGAGTGTCTGAGAGTGTCAGAGGGTGTCTGAGAGTGTCAGAGAGTGTCAGAGAGTGATAGAGAGTGATACAGAGTGATAGAGAGTGTCTGAGAGTGTCTGAGAGTGATAGAGAGTGGTACAGAGTGATAGAGAGTGTCTGAGAGTGTCAGAGAGAATCTGAGAGTGTCAGAGAGTGTCAGAGAGTGATAGAGAGTGTCAGAGAGTGGCATTGAGTGAGAGAGAGTGTCAGAGAGTTTCCGAGAGTGATAGAGATTGTCAGAGAGTGATAGAGAGTGTCAGAAAGTGATAGAGATTGATAGAGAGTGTCAGAGATTGATAGAGAGTGATAGAGAGTGTTAGAGTGTGATAGAGAGTGATAGTGAGTGTCAGAGAGTGATTAAGAGTGATAGGGACTTTCAGAGAGTGTCATTGAGTGTCAGAGAGTGTCAGAGAGTTTCAGAGAGTGATAGAGAGTGTCAGAGATTGATAGAGAGTGATAGAGAGTGTCAGAGAGTGATAGAGAGTGATAGTGAGTGTCAGAGAGTGATTAAGAGTGATAGGGATTTTCAGAGAGTGTCATTGAGTGTCAGAGAGGGTCAGAGAGTTTCAGAAAGTTATAGAGAGTGTCAGAGATTGATAGAGAGTGATAGAGAGTGTCAGAGAGTGATAGAGAGTGATAGAGAGTGTCTGAGAGTGTCAGAGAGAATCTGAGAGTGTCAGAGAGTGTCAGAGAGTGAAAGAGAGTGTCAGAGTGTGATAGAGAGTGATAGAGAGTGTCTGAGAGTGTCAGAGAGAGTCTGAGAGTGTCAGAGAGTGTCAGAGAGTGATAGAGAGTGTCAGGGAGTAATAGAGAGTGTCTGAGAGTGTCAGAGAGAGTCTGAGAGTGTCTGAGAGTGTGAGAGAGTGTCAGAGTGTGTCAGAGAGAGCCAGAGAGTGATTGAGAGTGTCTGAGAGTGTCAGAGGATGTCTGAGAGTGTCAGAGAGTGTCAGAGAGTGATAGAGAGTGATAGAGAGTGTCTGAGAGTGTCTGAGAGTGATAGAGAGTGATACAGAGTGATAGAGAGTGTCTGAGAGTGTCAGAGAGAATCTGAGAGTGTCAGAGAGTGTCAGAGAGTGATAGAGAGTGTCAGAGAGTGGCATTGAGTGAGAGAGAGTGTCAGAGAGTTTCCGAGAGTGATAGAGATTGTCAGAGAGTGATAGAGAGTGTCAGAAAGTGATAGAGATTGATAGAGAGTGTCAGAGATTGATAGAGTGCTAGAGAGTGTCAGAGTGTGTCAGAGAGAGTCTGAGAGTGTCTGAGAGTGTGAGAGAGTGTCAGAGTGTGTCAGAGAGAGCCAGAGAGTGATTGAGAGTGTCTGAGAGTGTCAGAGGATGTCTGAGAGTGTCAGAGAGTGATAGAGAGTGATACAGAGTGATAGAGAGTGTCTGAGAGTGTCTGAGAGTGATAGAGAGTGATAGAGAGTGTCTGAGAGTGTCAGAGAGCATCTGAGAGTGTCAGAGAGTGTCAGAGAGTGTCAAAGAGAGTCTGAGAGTGTCAAAGAGAGTCTGAGAGGGTCAGAGTGTCAGAGAGTGATTGGGAGTGTCTGAGAGAGAAAGAGAGAACTGAGAGTGTCAGAGAGTGATAGAGAGTGTCAGAGAGTGATAGAGAGTGTCTGAGAGTGTCAGAGAGAGTCTGAGAGTGTCTGAGAGTGTGAGAGAGTGTCAAAGTGTGTCAGAGAGAGCCAGAGAGTGGTTGAGAGTGTCTGAGAGTGTCAGAGGGTGTCTGAGAATGTCAGAGAGTGTCAGAGAGTGTCAGAGAGTGATAGAGAGTGATACAGAGTGATAGAGAGTCTGAGAGTGTCAGAGAGTGTCAGAGAGTGATAGAGAGTGTCAGCGAGTGATAGAGAGTGTCTGAGAGTGTCAGAGAGTGTCAGAGAGAGTCTGAGAGTGTCTGAGAGTGTGAGAGAGTGTCAGAGTGTGTCAGAGAGAGCCAGAGAGTGATTGAGAGTGTCTGAGAGTGTCAGAGGGTGTCTGAGAGTGTCAGAGAGTTTCAGAGAGTGTCAGAGAGTGATAGAGAGTGATACAGAGTGATAGAGAGTGTCTGAGAGTGTCTGAGAGTGATTGAGAGTGATACAGAGTGATAGAGAGTGTCTGAGAGTGTCAGAGGATGTCTGAGAGTGTCAGAGAGTGTAAGAGAGTGTCAGAGAGTGATAGAGAGTGATACAGTTTGATAGAGAGTGTCTGAGAGTGTCTGAGAGTGATAGAGAGTGATAGAGAGTGTCTGAGAGTGTCAGAGAGCATCTGAGAGTGTCAGAGAGTGTCAGAGAGTGATAGAGAGTGATAGAGAGTGTCAGAGAGTGATAGAGAGTGTCTGAGAGTGTCAAAGAGAGTCTGAGAGTGTCAAAGAGAGCCTGAGAGTGTCAGAGAGTGTCAGAGAGTGATTGGGAGTGTCTGAGAGTGAAAGAGAGAACTGAGAGTGTCAGAGAGTGTCAGAGAGTGATAGAGAGTGTCAGAGAGTGATAGAGAGTGTCAGAGAGTGTCAGAGAGAGTCTGAGAGTGTCTGAGAGTGTGAGAGAGTGTCAAAGTGTGTCAGAGAGAGCCAGAGAGTGGTTGAGAGTGTCTGAGAGTGTCAGAGTGTGTCTGAGAATGTCAGAGAGTGACAGAGAGTGTCAGAGAGTGGTAGAGAGTGATACAGAGTGATAGAGAGAGTCTGAGAGTGTCAGAGAGTGTCAGAGAGTGATAGAGAGTGTCAGCGAGTGATAGAGAGTGTCTGAGAGTGTCAGAGAGAGTCTGAGAGTGTCTGAGAGTGTGAGAGAGTGTCAGAGTGTGTCAGAGAGAGCCAGAGAGTGATTGAGAGTGTCTGAGAGTGTCAGAGGGTGTCTGAGAGTGTCAGAGAGTGTCAGAGAGTGTCAGAGAGTGTCAGAGAGTGATAGAGAGTGATACAGAGTGATAGAGAGTGTCTGAGAGTGTCTGAGAGTGATAGAGAGTGGTACAGAGTGATAGAGAGTGTCTGAGAGTGTCAGAGAGAATCTGAGAGTGTCAGAGAGTGTCAGAGAGTGATAGAGAGTGTCAGAGAGTGGCATTGAGTGAGAGAGAGTGTCAGAGAGTTTCCGAGAGTGATAGAGATTGTCAGAGAGTGATAGAGAGTGTCAGAAAGTGATACAGATTGATAGAGAGTGTCAGAGATTGATAGAGAGTGATAGAGAGTGTCAGAGTGTGATAGAGAGTGATAGTGAGTGTCAGAGAGTGATTAAGAGTGATAGGGATTTTCAGAGAGTGTCATTGAGTGTCAGAGAGGGTCAGAGAGTTTCAGAGAGTGATAGAGAGTGTCAGTGATTGATAGAGAGTGATAGAGTGTCAGAGAGTGATAGAGAGTGATAGTGAGTGTCTGAGAGTGATTAAGAGTGATAGGGACTTTCAGAGAGTGTCATTGAGTGTCAGAGAGGGTCAGAGAGTTTCAGAGAGTGCTAGAGAGTGTCAGAGATTGATAGAGAGTGATAGAGAGTGTCAGAGAGTGATAGAGAGTGATAGTGAGTGTCAGAGAGTGATTAAGAGTGATAGGGATTTTCAGAGAGTGTCATTGAGTGTCAGAGAGGGTCAGAGAGTTTCAGAAAGTTATAGAGAGTGTCAGAGATTGATAGAGAGTGATAGAGAGTGTCAGAGAGTGATAGAGAGTGATAGAGAGTGTCTGAGAGTGTCAGAGAGAATCTGAGAGTGTCAGAGAGTGTCAGAGAGTGAAAGAGAGTGTCAGAGTGTGATAGAGAGTGATAGAGAGCGTCTGAGAGTGTCAGAGAGAGTCTGAGAGTGTCAGAGAGTGTCAGAGAGTGATAGAGAGTGTCAGGGAGTAATAGAGAGTGTCTGAGAGTGTCAGAGAGAGTCTGAGAGTGTCTGAGAGTGTGAGAGAGTGTCAGAGTGTGTCAGAGAGAGCCAGAGAGTGATTGAGAGTGTCTGAGAGTGTCAGAGGATGTCTGAGAGTGTCAGAGAGTGTCAGAGAGTGATAGAGAGTGATAGAGAGTGTCTGAGAGTGTCTGAGAGTGATAGAGAGTGATACAGAGTGATAGAGAGTGTCTGAGAGTGTCAGAGAGAATCTGAGAGTGTCAGAGAGTGTCAGAGAGTGATAGAGAGTGTCAGAGAGTGGCATTGAGTGAGAGAGAGTGTCAGAGAGTTTCCGAGAGTGATAGAGATTGTCAGAGAGTGATAGAGAGTGTCAGAAAGTGATAGAGATTGATAGAGAGTGTCAGAGATTGATAGAGTGCTAGAGAGTGTCAGAGTGTGTCAGAGAGAGTCTGAGAGTGTCTGAGAGTGTGAGAGAGTGTCAGAGTGTGTCAGAGAGAGCCAGAGAGTGATTGAGAGTGTCTGAGAGTGTCAGAGGATGTCTGAGAGTGTCAGAGAGTGATAGAGAGTGATACAGAGTGATAGAGAGTGTCTGAGAGTGTCTGAGAGTGATAGAGAGTGATAGAGAGTGTCTGAGAGTGTCAGAGAGCATCTGAGAGTGTCAGAGAGTGTCAGAGAGTGTCAAAGAGAGTCTGAGAGTGTCAAAGAGAGTCTGAGAGGGTCAGAGTGTCAGAGAGTGATTGGGAGTGTCTGAGAGAGAAAGAGAGAACTGAGAGTGTCAGAGAGTGATAGAGAGTGTCAGAGAGTGATAGAGAGTGTCTGAGAGTGTCAGAGAGAGTCTGAGAGTGTCTGAGAGTGTGAGAGAGTGTCAAAGTGTGTCAGAGAGAGCCAGAGAGTGGTTGAGAGTGTCTGAGAGTGTCAGAGGGTGTCTGAGAATGTCAGAGAGTGTCAGAGAGTGTCAGAGAGTGATAGAGAGTGATACAGAGTGATAGAGAGTCTGAGAGTGTCAGAGAGTGTCAGAGAGTGATAGAGAGTGTCAGCGAGTGATAGAGAGTGTCTGAGAGTGTCAGAGAGTGTCAGAGAGAGTCTGAGAGTGTCTGAGAGTGTGAGAGAGTGTCAGAGTGTGTCAGAGAGAGCCAGAGAGTGATTGAGAGTGTCTGAGAGTGTCAGAGGGTGTCTGAGAGTGTCAGAGAGTTTCAGAGAGTGTCAGAGAGTGATAGAGAGTGATACAGAGTGATAGAGAGTGTCTGAGAGTGTCTGAGAGTGATTGAGAGTGATACAGAGTGATAGAGAGTGTCTGAGAGTGTCAGAGGATGTCTGAGAGTGTCAGAGAGTGTAAGAGAGTGTCAGAGAGTGATAGAGAGTGATACAGTTTGATAGAGAGTGTCTGAGAGTGTCTGAGAGTGATAGAGAGTGATAGAGAGTGTCTGAGAGTGTCAGAGAGCATCTGAGAGTGTCAGAGAGTGTCAGAGAGTGATAGAGAGTGATAGAGAGTGTCAGAGAGTGATAGAGAGTGTCTGAGAGTGTCAAAGAGAGTCTGAGAGTGTCAAAGAGAGCCTGAGAGTGTCAGAGAGTGTCAGAGAGTGATTGGGAGTGTCTGAGAGTGAAAGAGAGAACTGAGAGTGTCAGAGAGTGTCAGAGAGTGATAGAGAGTGTCAGAGAGTGATAGAGAGTGTCAGAGAGTGTCAGAGAGAGTCTGAGAGTGTCTGAGAGTGTGAGAGAGTGTCAAAGTGTGTCAGAGAGAGCCAGAGAGTGGTTGAGAGTGTCTGAGAGTGTCAGAGTGTGTCTGAGAATGTCAGAGAGTGACAGAGAGTGTCAGAGAGTGATAGAGAGTGATACAGAGTGATAGAGAGAGTCTGAGAGTGTCAGAGAGTGTCAGAGAGTGATAGAGAGTGTCAGCGAGTGATAGAGAGTGTCTGAGAGTGTCAGAGAGAGTCTGAGAGTGTCTGAGAGTGTGAGAGAGTGTCAGAGTGTGTCAGAGAGAGCCAGAGAGTGATTGAGAGTGTCTGAGAGTGTCAGAGGGTGTCAGAGAGTGTCAGAGAGTGTCAGAGAGTGTCAGAGAGTGATAGAGAGTGATACAGAGTGATAGAGAGTGTCTGAGAGTGTCTGAGAGTGATAGAGAGTGGTACAGAGTGATAGAGAGTGTCTGAGAGTGTCAGAGAGAATCTGAGAGTGTCAGAGAGTGTCAGAGAGTGATAGAGAGTGTCAGAGAGTGGCATTGAGTGAGAGAGAGTGTCAGAGAGTTTCCGAGAGTGATAGAGATTGTCAGAGAGTGATAGAGAGTGTCAGAAAGTGATACAGATTGATAGAGAGTGTCAGAGATTGATAGAGAGTGATAGAGAGTGTCAGAGTGTGATAGAGAGTGATAGTGAGTGTCAGAGAGTGATTAAGAGTGATAGGGATTTTCAGAGAGTGTCATTGAGTGTCAGAGAGGGTCAGAGAGTTTCAGAGAGTGATAGAGAGTGTCAGAGATTGATAGAGAGTGATAGAGTGTCAGAGAGTGATAGAGAGTGATAGTGAGTGTCTGAGAGTGCCACAGAGTGTCAGAGAGTGTCTGAGAGTGTCTGAGAGTGTGAGAGAGTGTCAGAGTTGTCAGAGAGAGGCAGAGAGTGATTGAGAGTGTCTGAGAGTGTCAGAGAGTGTCAGAGAGTGATAGAGAGTGATACAGAGTGATAGAGAGTGTCTGAGAGTGTCAGAGAGTGTCAATGAGTGATAGAGAGTGTCTGAGAGTGTCAGAGAGTGTCAGAGAGTGTCAGAGAGTGATAGAGTGTGTCTGAGAGTGTCTGAGAGTGTCAGAGTGTGACAGAGAGTGATAGAGAGTGTCTGAGAGTGTCAGAGTGTGTCAGAGAGTGATAGAGAGTGTCTGAGTGTGTCCGAGAGTGTCAGAGAGTGTCAGAGGGTGTCACAGTGTGTCAGAGAGTAATAGAGAGTGATAGAGAGTGTCAGAGAGTGTCATAGAGTGATAGAGAGTGATAGAGAGTGTCAGAGAGTGATAGAGATCGTCTGAGAGTGTCAGAGAGTGTCAGAGAGTGATAGAGAGTGATAGGGAGTGTCAGAGAGTGTCATTGAGTGTCAGAGAGTGTCAGAGAGTTTCAGAGAGTGATAGAGAGTGTCAGAGAGTGATAGAGAGTGTCAGAGAGTGATAGAGAGTGATAGTGAGTGTCTGAGAGTGTCTGAGAGTGTCAGAGATTGTCAGAGTGTGTCAGAGAGTGATAGAGAGTGTCTGAGACTGTCAGAGAGTGTCAGAGAGTGATAGATAGTGATATAGAGTGTCAGAGAGTGATAGAGAGTGTCAGAGAGTGGCATTGAGTGAGAGAGAGTGTCAGAGAGTTTCCGAGAGTGATAGAGATTGTCAGAGAGAGATAGAGAGTGTCAGAAAGTGATAGAGATTGATAGAGAGTGTCAGAGATTGAGAGAGAGTGATAGAGAGTGTCAGAGTGTGATAGAGAGTGATAGTGAGTGTCAGAGAGTGATAGAGAGTGATACAGAGTGATAGAGAGTGATACAGAGTGATAGAGAGTGTCTGAGAGTGTCAGAGAGTGTCAGAGAGTGATAGAGAGTGTCTGAGAGTGTCAGAGAGTGTCTGAGAGTGTCTGAGAGTGTCTGAGAGTGTGAGAGAGTGTCAGAGTTGTCAGAGAGAGCCAGAGAGTGATTGAGAGTGTGTGAGGGTGTCTGAGAGTGTCAGAGAGTGTCAGAGAGTTATAGAGAGTGATACAGAGTGATAGAGAGTGTCTGAGAGTGTCAGAGAGTGTCAGAGAGTGATAGAGAGTGTCTGAGAGTGTCAGAGAGTGATAGAGAGTGTCTGAGAGTGTCTGAGAGTGTCAGAGAGTGTCTGAGAGTGTCAGAGAGTGTCAGAGAGTGTCAAAGAGTGTCAGAGAGAGTTAGAAAGTGATTGAATGTGTCAGAGGGTGTCAGAGTGTGTCAGAGAGTAATAGAGAGTGATAGAGAGTGTCAGAGAGTGTCATAGAGTGATAGGCAGTGTCAAAGCGTGTCAGAGAGAGATAGAAAGTGATTGAATGTGTCTGAGAGTGTCACAGAGTGTCAGAGAGTGCCAGAGAGTGATAAAGAGTGATAGAGAGTGTCTGAGAGTGTCAGAGAGTGTCAGAGTGTGTCAGAGAGTGTCAGAGAGTGTCAGAGAGTGTCAGAGAGTGATAGAGAGTGATACAGAGTGATAGAGAGTCTGAGAGTGTCAGAGAGTGTCAGAGAGTGATAGAGAGTGTCAGCGAGTGATAGAGAGTGTCTGAGAGTGTCAGAGAGAGTCTGAGAGTGTCTGAGAGTGTGAGAGAGTGTCAGAGTGTGTCAGAGAGAGCCAGAGAGTGATTGAGAGTGTCTGAGAGTGTCAGAGGGTGTCTGAGAGTGTCAGAGAGTTTCAGAGAGTGTCAGAGAGTGATAGAGAGTGATACAGAGTGATAGAGAGTGTCTGAGAGTGTCTGAGAGTGATAGAGAGTGATACAGAGTGATAGAGAGTGTCTGAGAGTGTCAGAGAGAGTCTGAGAGTGTCTGAGAGTGTGAGAGAGTGTCAAAGTGTGTCAGAGAGAGCCAGAGAGTGGTTGAGAGTGTCTGAGAGTGTCAGAGGGTGTCTGAGAATGTCAGAGAGTGTCAGAGAGTGTCAGAGAGTGATGGAGAGTGATACAGAGTGATAGAGAGAGTCTGAGAGTGTCAGAGAGTGATAGAGAGTGTCAGCGAGTGATAGAGAGTGTCTGAGAGTGTCAGAGAGAGTCTGAGAGTGTCTGAGAGTGTGAGAGAGTGTCTGAGAGTGTCTGAGAGTGATAGAGAGTGATAGAGAGTGTCTGAGAGTGTCAGAGAGCATCTGAGAGTGTCAGAGAGTGTCAGAGAGTGATAGAGAGTGATAGAGAGTGTCAGAGAGTGATAGAGAGTGTCTGAGAGTGTCAAAGAGAGTCTGAGAGTGTCAAAGAGAGTCTGAGAGTGTCAGAGAGTGTCAGAGAGTGATAGAGAGTGTCTGAGAGTGTCAGAGAGAGTCTGAGAGTGTCTGAGAGTGTGAGAGAGTGTCAAAGTGTGTCAGAGAGAGCCAGAGAGTGGTTGAGAGTGTCTGAGAGTGTCAGAGGGTGTCTGAGAATGTCAGAGAGTGTCAGAGAGTGTCAGAGAGTGATAGAGAGTGATACAGAGTGATAGAGAGAGTCTGAGAGTGTCAGAGAGTGTCAGAGAGTGATAGAGAGTGTCAGCGAGTGATAGAGAGTGTCTGAGAGTGTCAGAGAGAGTCTGAGAGTGTCTGAGAGTGTGAGAGAGTGTCAGAGTGTGTCAGAGAGAGCCAGAGAGTGATTGAGAGTGTCTGAGAGTGTCAGAGGGTGTCTGAGAGTGTCAGAGAGTGTCAGAGAGTGTCAGAGAGTGTCAGAGAGTGATAGAGAGTGATACAGAGTGATAGAGAGTGTCTGAGAGTGTCTGAGAGTGATAGAGAGTGGTACAGAGTGATAGAGAGTGTCTGAGAGTGTCAGAGAGAATCTGAGAGTGTCAGAGAGTGTCAGAGAGTGATAGAGAGTGTCAGAGAGTATCATTGAGTGAGAGAGAGTGTCAGAGAGTTTCCGAGAGTGATAGAGATTGTCAGAGAGTGATAGAGAGTGTCAGAAAGTGATACAGATTGATAGAGAGTGTCAGAGATTGATAGAGAGTGATAGAGAGTGTCAGAGTGTGATAGAGAGTGATAGTGAGTGTCAGAGAGTGATTAAGAGTGATAGGGATTTTCAGAGAGTGTCATTGAGTGTCAGAGAGGGTCAGAGAGTTTCAGAGAGTGATAGAGAGTGTCAGAGATTGATAGAGAGTGATAGAGTGTCAGAGAGTGATAGAGAGTGATAGTGAGTGTCTGAGAGTGCCACAGAGTGTCAGAGAGTGTCTGAGAGTGTCTGAGAGTGTGAGAGAGTGTCAGAGTTGTCAGAGACAGCCAGAGAGTGATTGAGAGTGTCTGAGAGTGTCAGAGAGTGTCAGAGAGTGATAGAGAGTGATACAGAGTGATAGAGAGTGTCTGAGAGTGTCAGAGAGTGTCAATGAGTGATAGAGAGTGTCTGAGAGTGTCAGAGAGTGTCAGAGAGTGTCAGAGAGTGATAGAGAGTGTCTGAGAGTGTCTGAGAGTGTCAGAGTGTGACAGAGAGTGATAGAGAGTGTCTGAGAGTGTCTGAGAGTGTCAGAGTGTGTCAGAGAGTGATAGAGAGTGTCTGAGAGTGTCCGAGAGTGTCAGAGAGTGACAGAGGGTGTCAGAGTGTGTCAGAGAGTAATAGAGAGTGATAGAGAGTGTCAGAGAGTGTCATAGAGTGATAGAGAGTGATAGAGAGTGTCAGAGAGTGATAGAGATCGTCTGAGAGTGTCAGAGAGTGTCAGAGAGTGATAGAGAGTGATAGGGAGTGTCAGAGAGTGTCATTGAGTCTCAGAGAGTGTCAGAGAGTTTCAGAGAGTGATAGAGAGTGTCAGAGAGTGATAGAGAGTGTCAGAGAGTGATAGAGAGTGATAGTGAGTGTCTGAGAGTGTCTGAGAGTGTCAGAGATTGTCAGAGTGTGTCAGAGAGTGATAGAGAGTGTCTGAGACTGTCAGAGAGTGTCAGAGAGTGATAGATAGTGATATAGAGTGTCAGAGAGTGATAGAGAGTGTCAGAGAGTGGCATTGAGTGAGAGAGAGTGTCAGAGAGAGATAGAGAGTGTCAGAAAGTGATAGAGATTGATAGAGAGTGTCAGAGATAGAGAGAGAGTGATAGAGAGTGTCAGAGTGTGATAGAGAGTGATAGTGAGTGTCAGAGAGTGATTAAGAGTGATAGGAAGTTTCAGAGAGTGTCATTGAGTGTCAGAGAGTGATAGGGAGTGATAGAGAGTGTCAGAGAGTGTCAGAGAGTGATAGAGAGTGATACAGAGTGATAGAGAGTGTCTGAGAGTGTCAGAGAGTGATAGAGAGTGTCTGAGAGTGTCAGAGAGTGTCAGAGAGTGTCTGAGAGTGTCTGAGAGTGTCTGAGAGTGTCTGAGAGTGTGAGAGAGTGTCAGAGTTGTCAGAGAGAGCCAGAGAGTGATTGAGAGTGTGTGAGGGTGTCTGAGAGTGTCAGAGAGTGTCAGAGAGTTATAGAGAGTGATACAGAGTGATAGAGAGTGTCTGAGAGTGTGAGAGAGTGTCAGAGAGTGATAGAGAGTGTCTGAGAGTGTCAGAGAGTGATAGAGAGTGTCTGAGAGTGTCTGAGAGTGTCAGAGAGTGTCTGAGAGTGTCAGAGAGTGTCAGAGAGTGTCAAAGAGTGTCAGAGAGAGATAGAAAGTGATTGAATGTGTCAGAGGGTGTCAGAGTGTGTCAGAGAGTAATAGAGAGTGATAGAGAGTGTCAGAGAGTGTCATAGAGTGATAGGCAGTGTCAAAGAGTGTCAGAGAGCGATAGAAAGTGATTGAATGTGTCTGAGATTGTCACAGAGTGTCAGAGAGTGCCAGAGAGTGATAAAGAGTGATAGAGAGTGTCTGAGAGTGTCAGAGAGTGTCAGAGTGTGTCAGAGAGTGATAGAGAGTGTCAGCGAGTGATAGAGAGTGTCTGAGAGTGTCAGAGAGAGTCTGAGAGTGTCTGAGAGTGTGAGAGAGTGTCAGAGTGTGTCAGAGAGAGCCAGAGAGTGATTGAGAGTGTCTGAGAGTGTCAGAGGGTGTCTGAGAGTGTCAGAGAGTGTCAGAGAGTGTCAGAGAGTGTCAGAGAGTGATAGAGAGTGATACAGAGTGATAGAGAGTGTCTGAGAGTGTCTGAGAGTGATAGAGAGTGGTACAGAGTGATAGAGAGTGTCTGAGAGTGTCAGAGAGAATCTGAGAGTGTCAGAGAGTGTCAGAGAGTGATAGAGAGTGTCAGAGAGTATCATTGAGTGAGAGAGAGTGTCAGAGAGTTTCCGAGAGTGATAGAGATTGTCAGAGAGTGATAGAGAGTGTCAGAAAGTGATACAGATTGATAGAGAGTGTCAGAGATTGATAGAGAGTGATAGAGAGTGTCAGAGTGTGATAGAGAGTGATAGTGAGTGTCAGAGAGTGATTAAGAGTGATAGGGATTTTCAGAGAGTGTCATTGAGTGTCAGAGAGGGTCAGAGAGTTTCAGAGAGTGATAGAGAGTGTCAGAGATTGATAGAGAGTGATAGAGTGTCAGAGAGTGATAGAGAGTGATAGTGAGTGTCTGAGAGTGCCACAGAGTGTCAGAGAGTGTCTGAGAGTGTCTGAGAGTGTGAGAGAGTGTCAGAGTTGTCAGAGACAGCCAGAGAGTGATTGAGAGTGTCTGAGAGTGTCAGAGAGTGTCAGAGAGTGATAGAGAGTGATACAGAGTGATAGAGAGTGTCTGAGAGTGTCAGAGAGTGTCAATGAGTGATAGAGAGTGTCTGAGAGTGTCAGAGAGTGTCAGAGAGTGTCAGAGAGTGATAGAGAGTGTCTGAGAGTGTCTGAGAGTGTCAGAGTGTGACAGAGAGTGATAGAGAGTGTCTGAGAGTGTCTGAGAGTGTCAGAGTGTGTCAGAGAGTGATAGAGAGTGTCTGAGAGTGTCCGAGAGTGTCAGAGAGTGACAGAGGGTGTCAGAGTGTGTCAGAGAGTAATAGAGAGTGATAGAGAGTGTCAGAGAGTGTCATAGAGTGATAGAGAGTGATAGAGAGTGTCAGAGAGTGATAGAGATCGTCTGAGAGTGTCAGAGAGTGTCAGAGAGTGATAGAGAGTGATAGGGAGTGTCAGAGAGTGTCATTGAGTCTCAGAGAGTGTCAGAGAGTTTCAGAGAGTGATAGAGAGTGTCAGAGAGTGATAGAGAGTGTCAGAGAGTGATAGAGAGTGATAGTGAGTGTCTGAGAGTGTCTGAGAGTGTCAGAGATTGTCAGAGTGTGTCAGAGAGTGATAGAGAGTGTCTGAGACTGTCAGAGAGTGTCAGAGAGTGATAGATAGTGATATAGAGTGTCAGAGAGTGATAGAGAGTGTCAGAGAGTGGCATTGAGTGAGAGAGAGTGTCAGAGAGAGATAGAGAGTGTCAGAAAGTGATAGAGATTGATAGAGAGTGTCAGAGATAGAGAGAGAGTGATAGAGAGTGTCAGAGTGTGATAGAGAGTGATAGTGAGTGTCAGAGAGTGATTAAGAGTGATTGAGAATGATTGACAGTGATGGAGAGTGTCAGAGAGTGATAGAGTGTGCCAGAGAGTGTCTGAGAGTGTCAGAGAGGGTCAGAGAGGGTCAGAGAGTGTGCGAGTTTCAGAGAGTGTCAGAGAGAGTCAGAGAGTGATAGAGAGTGATAGAGAGTGGCAGAGAGTGTCAGAGAGTGTCAGAGACTGATAGAGAGTGTCAGAGAGTGTCAGAGAGTGATAGAGAGTGACAGAGAGTGTCTGAAAGTGTCAGAGATTGATAGAGAGTGTCTGAGTGTGTCAGAGAGTGTGAGAGTGTCCGAGAGTGTGAGAGTGTCAGATAGTGACAGAGAGTGTCAGAGAGGGACAGAGTGTGTCAGAGAGTGTCAGAGGGTGTGAGAGAGTGTCAGAGAGTGTGAGAGTGTCAGAGAGTGTCAGAGAGTGATAGAGAGTGGCAGAGAGTGTCTGAAAGTGTCAGAGAGTGTCAGAGAGTGATAGAGAGTGTCCGAGAGTGTCAGGGAGTGATCGAGAGTGTCAGAGAGTGTCAGAGAGGGTCCGAGAGCGTGAGAGTGTCAGAGTGTGTGAGTGTGTCAGAGTGTGTCAGAGAGTGTCATAGAGTGATAGAAAGTGATAGAGAGTGACAGAGAGTGTCTGAAAGTGTCAGAGATTGATAGAGAGTGTCTGAGTGTGTCAGAGAGTCTGAGAGTGTCCGAGAGTGTGAGAGTGTCAGATAGTGTCAGAGAGTGTCAGAGAGGGACAGAGTGTGTCAGAGAGTGTCAGAGGTTGTGACAGAGTGTCAGAGAGTGTGAGAGTGTCAGAGAGTGTCAGAGAGTGATAGAGAGTGGCAGAGAGTGTCTGAAAGTGTCAGAGAGTGTCAGAGAGTGTGAGAGAGGTTCAGAGAGTGATTGAGAGTGATTGAGAATGATTGACAGTGATAGAGAGTGTCAGAGAGTGATAGAGTGTGCCAGAGAGTGTCTGAGGGTGTCAGAGAGGGTCAGAGAGGGTCAGAGAGCGTGCGAGTGTCAGAGAGTGTCAGAGAGTGATAGAGAGTGATAGAGAGTGGCAGAGACTGTCAGAGAGTGATAGAGAGTGTCAGAGAGTGTCAGAGAGTGTCAGAGAGTGATAGAGAGTGATAGAGAGTGATAGAGAGTGTCTGAAAGTGTCAGAGAGTGATATAGAGTGATAGAGAGTGGCAGAGAGTGTCTGAAAGTGTCAGAGAGTGTCAGAGAGTGTCAGAGAGTGTCAGAGATTGTCAGAAAGGGTCAGAGAGTGTCAGAGAGTGTGAGAGAATGTCAGAGAGCGTGAGAGAGTGTCAGAGAGTGTCAGAGAATGTGAGAGTGTCCGAGAGTGTGAGAGTGTCAGATAGTGTCAGAGAGTGTCAGAGAGTGTGAGAGAGTGGCAGAGAGTGTCTGAAAGTGTCAGAGAGTGATAGAGAGTGTCAGAGAGTGTCTCAGTGTGTATGAGATTGTCAGAGATTGTCAGAGAGAGATCGAGAGTGTCAGAGTGTATTGGAGAGTGTCAGAGAGTATCAGAGAGTGTCTGAGAGTGTCAGCGAGTGTCAGATAGTGATAGAGAGTGTCAGAGAGTGTCTGAGAGTGTTAGGGTGTATCAGAGAGTGTCAGACAGTGTGAGAGTGTGACAGAGTGTGGTCGAGAGTGTCTAGCTGTGACAGAGTGTGTCTGAGAGTGTCACAGTGTATCAGAGAGTGTCAGAGAGTGATGGAGAGTGCAAGAGAGTGTCTGGGAGTGTCAGAGAGTGATAGAGTGTGTCAGAGAGTGTCAGATAGTTTCAGAGAGGGTCAGAGAGTGTCAGAGAGTGTGAGCGAGTGTCAGAGAGAGTCAGAGAGAGTGAGAGTGTCAGAGAGTGTCAGAGAGTGTCAGAGAGTGATAGAGAGTGAGAGAGAGTGGCAGAGAGTGTCTGAAAGTGTCAGAGAGTGTAAGAGAGTGTCAGAGAGTGTCAGAGAGTGTCTGAGTATGTATGAGATTGTCAGAGAGTGTCAGACAGTGTCAGAGAGTGTGAGAGTGTCAGAGAGTGTGAGAGTGTCAGAGAGTGTGAGAGTGTCAGAGAGTGTTAGAGAGTGACAGAGAGTGACAGAAAGTGGCAGAGAGTGTCTGAAAGTGTCAGCGAGTGATAGAGAGTAATAGAGAGTGGCAGAGAATGTCTGAAAGTGTCAGAGAGTGTCAGAGAGTGAAAGTGAGTGTCAGCGAGTGTCTGAGTGGGTCTGAGAGTGTCAGAGAGGGTCAGAGAGTGATAGAGAGGTTCAGAGAGTGTCATAGAGTGTCAGAGAGTGTCAGAGAGTGATAGAGAGTGGCAGAGAGTGTCTGAGATTGTCAGAGAGTGTCAGTGAGTGATAGAGAGCGTCAGATACTGTCTGAGAGTGTCAGATTGAGTCAGAGAGTGATAGAGAGTGTCAGCGATTGTCTGAGAGTGTTCGAGTGTATCAGAGAGTTTCAGAGAGTGATAGAGAGTGGTAGAGAGTGTCTGAGTTTGTCAGAGAGTGTCTGAGAGTGTCAGAGTGTATCAGAGAGTGTCAGAGAGTGATAGAGAGCGTCAGAGAGTGTCTGAGAGTGCCAGGGTGTATCAGAGAGTGATACAGAGTGGGAGAGAGTTATTGAGTGTGTCTGAGAGTATCTGAAAGTGCCAGAGAGTGTAAGAGAGGTTCAGAGAGTGATTGAGAGTGATTGAGAATGATTGACAGTGATAGAGAGTGTCAGAGAGTGATAGAGTGTGCCAGAGAGTGTCTGAGAGTGTCAGAGAGGGTCAGAGAGGGTCAGAGAGTGTGCGAGTGTCAGAGAGTGTCAGAGAGAGTCAGAGAGTGATAGAGAGTGATAGAGAGTGGCAGAGAGTGTCAGAGAGTGTCAGAGACTGATAGAGAGTGTCAGAGAGTGTCAGAGAGTGATAGAGAGTGACAGAGAGTGATAGAGAGTGTCTGAAAGTGTCAGAGAGTGATATAGAGTGATAGAGAGTGGCAGAGAGTGTCTGAAAGTGTCAGAGATTGATAGAGAGTGTCTGAGTGTGTCAGAGAGTGTGAGAGTGTCCGAGAGTGTGAGAGTGTCAGATAGTGTCAGAGAGTGTCAGAGAGGGACAGAGTGTGTCAGAGAGTGTCAGAGGGTGTGAGAGAGTGTCAGAGAGTGTGAGAGTGTCAGAGAGTGTCAGAGAGTGATAGAGAGTGGCAGAGAGTGTCTGAAAGTGTCAGAGAGTGTCAGAGAGTGTGAGAGTGTCAGAGAGTGTCCGATAGTGTCAGAGAGTGATCGAGAGTGTCAGAGAGTGTCAGAGAGGGTCCGAGAGCGTGAGAGTGTCAGAGTGTGTGAGTGTGTGAGTGTGTCAGAGTGTGTCAGAGAGTCATAGAAAGTGATAGAGAGTGACAGAGAGTGTCTGAAAGTGTCAGCGTGTGATAGAGAGTGATAGTGAGTGGCAGAGAGTGTCTGAAAGTGTCAGAGAGTGTCAGAGAGTGATCGAGAGTGTCAGAGAGTGTCTGAGTGTGTCTGAGATTGTCAGAGAGTGTCAGAGAGTGAAAGAGAGTGTCAGAGTCTCAGAGAGTGTCAGGGAGGGTCAGAGGGTGTCAGAGAGTGTGAGAGAGCGTCAGAGAGTCTATCAGAGAGTGTCAGAGAGTGATAGAGAGTGGCAGAGAGTGGCAGAGAGCTTCAGAGAGTGATAGAGAGTGGCAGAGAGTGTCTGAAAGTGTCAGAGAGTGTCAGAGAGTGATAGAGAGTGTCAGAGAGTCAGTGAGTGATAGAGAGTGTCAGAGAGTGGCAGAGAGTTTCAGAGAGTGATAGAGAGTGATAGAGAGTGGCAGAGAGTGTCTGAAAGTGTCAGAGAGTGTCTGACTGTGTCTGAGATTGTCAGAGAGTGTCAGAGAGTGTCAGAGAGTATCAGAGAGTGTCAGAGCGTGTCTGAGAGTGTCTGAGAGTGATAGAGAGTGATAGAGAGTGGTAGAGAATGTCTGAAAGTGTCCGAGAGTGATAGAGAGTGTCAGAGAGTGTCTCAGTGTGTATGAGATTGTCAGAGATTGTCAGAGAGAGATCGAGAGTGTCAGAGTGTATTAGAGAGTATCAGAGAGTGTCTGAGAGTGTCAGCGAGTGTCAGATAGTGATATTGAGTGTCAGAGAGTGTCTGAGAGTGTTAGAGTATATCAGAGAGTGTCAGACAGTGTGAGAGTGTGATAGAGTGTGGTAGAGAGTGTCTGAGTGTGTCCGAGTGTGTCTGAGAGTGTCACAGTGTATCAGAGAGTGTCAGAGAGTGATGGAGAGTGCAAGAGAGTGTCTGAGAGTGTCAGAGAGTGATAGAGAGTGTCAGAGAGTGTCTGAGTGTGTCTGAGATTGTCAGAGAGTGTCAGACAGTGTCAGAGAGTGTGAGAGTGTCAGAGAGTGTGAGAGTGTCAGAGAGTGACAGAGAGTGACAGAAAGTGGCAGAGAGTTTCTGAAAGTGTCAGCGAGCGATAGAGAGTAATAGAGAGTGGCAGAGAATGTCTGAAAGTGTCAGAGAGTGTCAGAGAGTGAAAGTGAGTGTCAGCGAGTGTCTGAGTGGGTCTGAGAGTGTCAGAGAGGGTCAGAGAGTGATAGAGAGGTTCAGAGAGTGTCATAGAGTGTCAGAGAGTGTCAGAGAGTGATAGAGAGTGGCAGAGAGTGTCTGAGATTGTCAGAGAGTGTCAGTGAGTGATAGAGAGCGTCAGAGACTGCCTGAGAGTGTCAGATTGAGTCAGAGAGTGATAGAGAGTGTCAGCGATTGTCTGAGAGTGTTCGAGTGTATCAGAGAGTTTCAGAGAGTGATAGAGAGTGGTAGAGAGTGTCTGAGTTTGTCAGAGAGTGTCTGAGAGTGTCAGAGTGTATCAGAGAGTGTCAGAGAGTGATAGAGAGCGTCAGAGAGTGTCTGAGAGTGCCAGAGTGTATCAGAGAGTGATACAGAGTGGGAGAGAGTTATTGAGCGTGTCTGAGAGTATCTGAAGGTGCCAGAGAGTGGAAGAGAGGTTCAGAGAGTGATTGAGAGTGATTGAGAATGATTGACAGTGATAGAGAGTGTCAGAGAGTGATAGAGTGTGCCAGAGAGTGTCTGAGAGTGTCAGAGAGGGTCAGAGAGGGTCAGAGAGTGTGCGAGTGTCAGAGAGTGTCAGAGAGAGTCAGAGAGTGTCAGAGAGTGATAGAGAGTGTCTGAGAGTGTCAGAGAGAGTCTGAGAGTGTCTGAGAGTGTCAGAGAGTGTCAGAGAGTGATAGAGAGTGTCAGAGAGTGATAGAGAGTGTCTGAGAGTGTCAGAGAGAGTCTGAGAGTGTCTGAGAGTGTGAGAGAGTGTCAGAGTGTGTCAGAGAGAGCCAGAGAGTGATTGAGAGTGTCTGAGAGTTTCAGAGGGTGTCTGAGAGTGTCAGAGAGTGTCAGAGAGTGTCAGAGAGTTTCAGAGAGTGATAGAGAGTGATACAGAGTGATAGAGAGTGTCTGAGAGTGATAGAGAGTGATACAGAGTGATAGAGAGTATCTGAGAGTGTCAGAGAGCATCTGAGAGTGTCAGAGAGTGTCAGAGAGTGATAGAGAGTGTCAGAGAGTGATAGAGTGTGTCTGAGAGTGTCAGAGAGAGTCTGAGAGTGTCAGAGAGTGTGAGAGAGTGTCAGAGTGTGTCAGAGAGAGCCAGAGAGTGATTGAGAGTGTCTGAGAGTGTCAGAGGGTGTCTGAGAGTGTCAGAGAGTGTCAGAGAGTGTCAGAGAGTGATAGAGAGTGATACAGAGTGATAGAGAGTGTCTGAGAGTGATAGAGAGTGATACAGAGAGATAGAGAGTGTCTGAGAGTGTCAGAGAGCATCTGAGAGTGTCAGAGATTGTCAGAGAGCGATAGAGAGTGTCAGAGAGTGATAGAGAGTGTCTGAGAGTGTCAGAGAGAGTCTGAGAGTGTCAGAGAGTGTCAGAGAGTGATAGAGAGTGTCAGAGAGTGATAGAGAGTGTCTGAGAGTGTCAGAGAGAGTCTGAGAGTGTCTGAGAGTGTGAGAGAGTGTCAGAGTGTGTCAGAGAGAGCCAGAGAGTGATTGAGAGTGTCTGAGAGTGTCAGAGGGTGTCTGAGAGTGTCAGAGAGTGTCAGAGAGTGTCAGAGAGTGATAGAGAGTGATACAGAGTGATAGAGAGTGTCTGAGAGTGATAGAGAGTGATACAGAGTGATAGAGAGTGTCTGAGAGTGTCAGAGAGCATCTGAGAGTGTCAGAGAGTGTCAGAGAGTGATAGAGAGTGATACAGAGTGATAGAGAGTGTCTGAGAGTGATAGAGAGTGATACAGAGAGATAGAGAGTGTCTGAGAGTGTCAGAGAGCATCTGAGAGTGTCAGAGATTGTCAGAGAGCGATAGAGAGTGTCAGAGAGTGATTGAGTGTGTCTGAAAGTGAAAGAGAGAATCTGAGAGTGTCAGAGAGTGTCAGAGAGTGATAGAGAGTGTCAGAGAGTGGTAGAGAGCGCCTGAGAGTGTCAGAGAGAGTCTAAGAGTGTCTGAGAGTGTGAGAGAGTGTCAAAGTGTGTCAGAGAGAGACAGAGAGTGGTTGAGAGTGTCTGAGAGTGTCAGAGGGTGTCTGAGAATGTCAGAGAGTGTCAGAGAGTGTCACAGAGTGATAGAGAGTGATACAGAGTGATAGAGAGAGTCTGAGAGTGTCAGAGAGTGTCAGAGAGTGATAGAGAGTGTCAGCGAGTGATAGAGAGTGTCTGAGAGTGTCAGAGAGAGTCTGAGAGTGTCTGAGAGTGTGAGAGAGTGTCAGAGTGTGTCAGAGAGAGCCAGAGAGTGATTGAGAGTGTCTGAGAGTGTCAGAGGGTATCTGAGAGTGTCAGAGAGTGTCAGAGAGTGTCAGAGAGTGATAGAGAGTGATACAGAGTGATAGAGAGTGTCTGAGAGTGTCTGAGAGTGATACAGAGTGATACAGAGTGATAGAGAGTGTCTGAGAGTGTCAGAGAGAATCTGAGAGTGTCAGAGAGTGTCAGAGGGTGATAGAGAGTGTCAGAGAGTGGCATTGAGTGAGAGAGAGTGTCAGAGAGTTTCCGAGAGTGATAGAGAGTGGCAGAGAGTGTCTGAAAGTGTCAGAGAGTGAGAGAGAGTGTCAGAGAGTGTCTCAGTGTGTATGAGATTGTCAGAGATTGTCAGAGAGAGATCGAGAGTGTCAGAGTGTATTGGAGAGTGTCAGAGAGTATCAGAGAGTGTCTGAGAGTGTCAGCGAGTGTCAGATAGTGATAGAGAGTGTCAGAGAGTGTCTGAGAGTGTTAGGGTGTATCAGAGAGTGTCAGACAGTGTGAGAGTGTGACAGAGTGTGGTCGAGAGTGTCTAGGTGTGACAGAGTGTGTCTGAGAGTGTCACAGTGTATCAGAGAGTGTCAGAGAGTGATGGAGAGTGCAAGAGAGTGTCTGGGAGTGTCAGAGAGTGATAGAGTGTGTCAGAGAGTGTCAGATAGTTTCAGAGAGGGTCAGAGAGTGTCAGAGAGTGTGAGCGAGTGTCAGAGAGAGTCAGAGAGAGTGAGAGCGTCAGAGAGTGTCAGAGAGTGTCAGAGAGTGATAGAGAGTGAGAGAGAGAGGCAGAGAGTGTCTGAAAGTGTCAGAGAGTGTAAGAGAGTGTCAGAGAGTGTCAGAGAGTGTCTGAGTATGTCTGAGATTGTCAGAGAGTGTCAGACAGTGTCAGAGAGTGTGAGAGTGTCAGAGAGTGTGAGAGTGTCAGAGAGTGTGAGAGTGTCAGAGAGTGTTAGAGAGTGACAGAGAGTGACAGAAAGTGGCAGAGAGTGTCTGAAAGTGTCAGCGAGTGATAGAGAGTAATAGAGAGTGGCAGAGAATGTCTGAAAGTGTCAGAGAGTGTCAGAGAGTGAAAGTGAGTGTCAGCGAGTGTCTGAGTGGGTCTGAGAGTGTCAGAGAGGGTCAGAGAGTGATAGAGAGGTTCAGAGAGTGTCATAGAGTGTCAGAGAGTGTCAGAGAGTGATAGAGAGTGGCAGAGAGTGTCTGAGATTGTCAGAGAGTGTCAGTGAGTGATAGAGAGCGTCAGAGACTGTCTGAGAGTGTCAGATTGAGTCAGAGAGTGATAGAGAGTGTCAGCGATTGTCTGAGAGTGTTCGAGTGTATCAGAGAGTTTCAGAGAGTGATAGAGAGTGGTAGAGAGTGTCTGAGTTTGTCAGAGAGTGTCTGAGAGTGTCAGAGTGTATCAAAGAGTGTCAGAGAGTGATAGAGAGCGTCAGAGAGTGTCTGAGAGTGCCAGAGTGTATCAGAGAGTGATACAGAGTGGGAGAGAGTTATTGAGTGTGTCTGAGAGTATCTGAAAGTGCCAGAGAGTGTAAGAGAGGTTCAGAGAGTGATTGAGAGTGATTGAGAATGATTGACAGTGATAGAGAGTGTCAGAGAGTGATAGAGTGTGCCAGAGAGTGTCTGAGAGTGTCAGAGAGGGTCAGAGAGGGTCAGAGAGTGTGCGAGTGTCAGAGAGTGTCAGAGAGAGTCAGAGAGTGATAGAGAGTGATAGAGAGTGGCAGAGAGTGTCAGAGAGTGTCAGAGACTGATAGAGAGTGTCAGAGAGTGTCAGAGAGTGATAGAGAGTGACAGAGAGTGATAGAGAGTGTCTGAAAGTGTCGGAGAGTGATATAGAGTGATAGAGAGTGGCAGAGAGTGTCTGAAAGTGTCAGAGATTGATAGAGAGTGTCTGAGTGTGTCAGAGAGTGTGAGTGTGTCCGAGAGTGTGAGAGTGTCAGATAGTGTCAGAGAGTGTCAGAGAGGGACAGAGTGTGTCAGAGAGTGTCAGAGGGTGTGAGAGAGTGTCAGAGAGTGTGAGAGTGTCAGAGAGTGTCAGAGAGTGATAGAGAGTGGCAGAGAGTGTCTGAAAGTGTCAGAGAGTGTCAGAGAGTGTGAGAGTGTCAGAGAGTGTCAGAGAGTGATAGAGAGTGGCAGAGAGTGTCTGAAAGTGTCAGAGAGTGTCAGAGAGTGATAGAGAGTGTCCGAGAGTGTCAGAGAGTGATCGAGAGTGTCAGAGAGTGTCAGAGAGGGTCCGAGAGCGTGAGAGTGTCAGAGTGTGTGAGTGTGTGAGTGTGTCAGAGTGTGTCAGAGAGTGTCAGAGAGTCATAGAAAGTGATAGAGAGTGACAGAGAGTGTCTGAAAGTGTCAGCGAGTGATAGAGAGTGATAGTGAGTGGCAGAGAGTGTCTGAAAGTGTCAGAGAGTGTCAGAGAGTGATCGAGAGTGTCAGAGAGTGTCTGAGTGTGTCTGAGATTGTCAGAGAGTGTCAGAGAGTGATAGAGAGTGTCAGAGTCTCAGAGAGTGTCAGGGAGGGTCAGAGAGTGTCAGAGAGTGTGAGAGAGTGTCAGAGAGTCTATCAGAGAGTGTCAGAGAGTGATAGAGAGTGGCAGAGAGTGGCAGAGAGCTTCAGAGAGTGATAGAGAGTGGCAGAGAGTGTCTGAAAGTGTCAGAGAGTGTCAGAGAGTGATAGAGAGTGTCAGAGAGTCAGTGAGTGATAGTGAGTGTCAGAGAGTGGCAGAGAGTTTCAGAGAGTGATAGAGAGTGATAGAGAGTGGCAGAGAGTGTCTGAAAGTGTCAGAGAGTGTCTGACTGTGTCTGAGATTGTCAGAGAGTGTCAGAGAGTGTCAGAGAGTATCAGAGAGTGTCAGAGCGTGTCTGAGAGTGTCTGAGAGTGATAGAGAGTGGTAGAGAATGTCTGAAAGTGTCCGAGAGTGATAGAGAGTGTCAGAGAGTGTCTCAGTGTGTATGAGATTGTCAGAGATTGTCAGAGAGAGATCGAGAGTGTCAGAGTGTATTAGAGAGTATCAGAGAGTGTCTGAGAGTGTCAGCGAGTGTCAGATAGTGATAGTGAGTGTCAGAGAGTGTCTGAGAGTGTTAGAGTGTATCAGAGAGTGTCAGACAGTGTGAGAGTGTGATAGAGTGTGGTAGAGAGTGTCTGAGTGTGTCCGAGTGTGTCTGAGAGTGTCACAGTGTATCAGAGAGTGTCAGAGAGTGATGGAGAGTGCAAGAGAGTGTCTGAGAGTGTCAGAGAGTGATAGAGAGTGTCAGAGAGCGTCAGAGAGTGTCTGAGTGTGTCTGAGATTGTCAGAGAGTGTCAGACAGTGTCAGAGAGTGTGAGAGTGTCAGAGAGTGTGAGAGTGTCAGAGAGTGTGAGAGTGTCAGAGAGTGTCAGAGAGTGACAGAGAGTGACAGAAAGTGACAGAGAGTGTCTGAAAGTGTCAGCGAGTGATAGAGAGTAATAGAGAGTGGCAGAGAATGTCTGAAAGTGTCAGAGAGTGTCAGAGAGTGAAAGTGAGTGTCAGCGAGTGTCTGAGTGGGTCTGAGAGTGTCAGAGAGGGTCAGAGATTGATAGAGAGGTTCAGAGAGTGTCATAGAGTGTCAGTGAGTGTCAGAGAGTGATAGAGAGTGGCAGAGAGTGTCTGAGATTGTCAGAGAGTGTCAGTGAGTGATAGAGAGCGTCAGAGACTGTCTGAGAGTGTCAGATTGAGTCAGAGAGTGATAGAGAGTGTCAGCGATTGTCTGAGAGTGTTCGAGTGTATCAGAGAGTTTCAGAGAGTGATAGAGAGTGGTAGAGAGTGTCTGAGTTTGTCAGAGAGTGTCTGAGAGTGTCAGAGTGTATCAGAGAGTGTCAGAGAGTGATAGAGAGCGTCAGAGAGTGTCTGAGAGTGCCAGAGTGTATCAGAGAGTGATACAGAGTGGGAGATAGTTATTGAGTGTGTCTGAGAGTATCTGAAAGTGCCAGAGAGTGGAAGAGAGGTTCAGAGAGTGATTGAGAGTGATTGAGAATGATTGACAGTGATAGAGAGTGTCAGAGAGTGATAGAGTGTGCCAGAGAGTGTCTGAGAGTGTCAGAGAGGGTCAGAGAGGGTCAGAGAGTGTGCGAGTGTCAGAGAGTGTCAGAGAGAGTCAGAGAGTGATAGAGAGTGATAGAGAGTGGCAGAGAGTGTCAGAGAGTGTCAGAGACTGATAGAGAGTGTCAGAGAGTGTCAGAGAGTGATAGAGAGTGATAGAGAGTGACAGAGAGTGATAGAGAGTGTCTGAAAGTGTCAGCGAGTGATAGAGAGTGATAGTGAGTGGCAGAGAGTGTCTGAAAGTGTCAGAGAGTGTCAGAGAGTGATCGAGAGTGTCAGAGAGTGTCTGAGTGTGTCTGAGATTGTCAGAGAGTGTCAGAGAGTGATAGAGAGTGTCAGAGTCTCAGAGAGTGTCAGGGACGGTCAGAGAGTGTCAGAGAGTGTGAGAGAGTGTCAGAGAGTCTATCAGAGAGTGTCAGAGAGTGATAGAGAGTGGCAGAGTGTGGCAGAGAGCTTCAGAGTGTGATAGAGAGTGGCAGAGAGTGTCTGAAAGTGTCAGAGAGTGTCAGAGAGTGATAGAGAGTGTCAGAGAATCAGTGAGTGATAGAGAGTGTCAGAGAGTGGCAGAGAGTTTCAGAGAGTGATAGAGAGTGATAGAGAGTGGCAGAGAGTGTCTGAAAGTATCAGAGAGTGTCAGAGCGTGTCTGAGAGTGTCTGAGAGTGATAGAGAGTGATAGAGAGTGGTAGAGAATGTCTGAAAGTGTCCGAGAGTGATAGAGAGTGTCAGAGAGTGTCTCAGTGTGTATGAGATTGTCAGAGATTGTCAGAGAGAGATCGAGAGTGTCAGAGTGTATTAGAGAGTATCAGAGAGTGTCTGAGAGTGTCAGCGAGTGTCAGATAGTGATAGTGAGTGTCAGAGAGTGTCTGAGAGTGTTAGAGTGTATCAGAGAGTGTCAGACAGTGTGAGAGTGTGATAGAGTGTGGTAGAGAGTGTCTGAGTGTGTCAGAGTGTGTCTGAGAGTGTCACAGTGTATCAGAGAGTGTCAGAGAGTGATGGAGAGTGCAAGAGAGTGTCTGAGAGTGTCAGAGAGTGATAGAGAGTGTCAGAGAGCGTCAGAGAGTTTCAGAGAGGGTCAGAGAGTGTGAGCGAGTGTCAGAGAGAGTCAGAGAGGGTGGGAGTGTCAGAGAGTGTGAGAGTGTCAGAAAGTGTCAGACAGTGACAGAGAGTGTCAGAGTTGGTCTCTGAGTGTCAGAGAGTGTGTGAGAGTGTGTGAGAGTGTCAGAGAGTGTGAGAGTGTCAGAGAGTGTCAGATAGTGATAGAGATTGTGAGAGAGTGTCTGAGAGTGTTAGAGTGTATCAGAGAGTGTCAGACAGTGTGAGAGAGTGATAGAGTGTGGTAGAGAGTGTCTGAGTGTGTCAGAGTGTGTCTGAGATTGTCACAGTGTATCAGAGAGTGTCAGAGAGTGATGGAGAGTGTAAGAGAGTGTCTGAGAGCGTCAGAGAGTGATAGAGAGTGTCAGAGAGTGTCAGAGAGGGTCAGAGAGTGTCAGAGAGTGTGAGAGAGTGTCAGAGAGTGTGAGAGAGTGTCAGAGAGTGTCAGAGAGAGTGAGAGTGTCAGAGACTGTGAGAGTGTCAGACAGTGACAGAGTGTGTCAGAGTGGGTCAGAGAGTGTCAGAGAGTGTCAGAGAGTATCAGAGAGTATCAGAGAGTGTCAGAGTGTGTCTGAGACTGTCTGAGAGTGATAGAGAGTGATAGAGAGTGTCAGAGAGTGTCTGAGTGTGTATGAGATTGTCAGAGAGTGTCAGAGAGAGATAGAGAGTGTCAGAGTGTATTAGAGAGTATCAGAGAATATAAGAGAGTGTCAGAGAGTGTCAGAGATTGTCAGATAGAGATAGAGAGTGTCTGAGACTGTCTGAGAGTGTCAGCGAGTGTCAGATAGTGATAGAGATTGTGAGAGAGTGTCTGAGAGTGTTAGAGTGTATCAGAGAGTGTCAGACAGTGTGAGAGAGTGATAGAGTGTGGTAGAGAGTGTCTGAGTGTATCAGAGTGTGTCTGAGATTGTCACAGTGTATCAGAGAGTGTCAGAGAGTGATGGAGAGTGTAAGAGAGTGTCTGAGAGCGTCAGAGAGTGATAGAGAGTGTCAGAGAGTGTCAGAGAGTTTCAGAGAGGGTCAGAGAGTGTCAGAGAGTGTGAGAGAGTGTCAGAGAGTGTGAGAGAGTGTCAGAGAGTGTCAGAGAGAGTGAGAGTGTCAGAGACTGTGAGAGTGTCAGACAGTGACAGAGTGTGTCAGAGTGGGTCAGAGAGTGTCAGAGAGTGTGTGAGAGTGTGTGAGAGTGTCAGAGAGTGTTAGAGAGTGTCAGAGAGTGATAGAGAGTGAGAGAGAGTGGCAGAGAGTGTCTGAAAGTGTCAGAGAGTGTCAGAGAGTGATAGAGAGTGATAGAGAGTGTCAGAGAGTGTCAGAGAGTGTCAGAGAGTGATAGAGATTGTCAGAGAGGGTCCGAGAGTGTGAGAGTGTCAGAGAGTGTGAGAGTGTCAGAGAGTGTGAGAGTGTCAGAGAGTGTCAGAGAGTGACAGAGAGTAATAGAGAGTGGCAGAGATTGTCTGAAAGTGTCAGAGAGTGTCAGAGAGTGATAGAGAGTGGCAGAGGGTGTCTGAAAGTGTCAGAGAGTGTCAGAGAGTGACAGAGAGTGTCAGAGAGTGTCTGAGTGTGTCTGAGATTGTCAGATAGTGTCAGTGAGTGATAGAGAGCGTCACAGACTGTCTGAGAGTGTCAGATTGAGTCAGAGAGTGATAGAGAGTGTCAGCGTGTGTCTGAGAGTGTTAGAGTGTATCAGAGAGTTTCAGAGAGTGGTAGAGAGTGCCTGAGTTTGTCAGAGAGTGTCTGAGAGTGTCAGAGAGTGTCAGAGTGTATCAGAGAGTGTCAGAGAGTGTCTGAGAGTGCCAGAGTGTATCAGAGAGTGACACAGAGTGAGAGAGAGTGTCTGAGTGTGTCTGAGATTATCTGAAAGTGCCAGAGAGTGGAAGAGAGGTTCAGAGAGTGATTGAGAGTGATTGAGAATG
This sequence comes from Heterodontus francisci, assembly GCF_036365525.1. NCBI lineage: Eukaryota > Metazoa > Chordata > Chondrichthyes > Heterodontiformes > Heterodontidae > Heterodontus > Heterodontus francisci. The sequence goes on along the minus strand of NC_090411.1, from coordinate 2,589,625 downwards.
ATTGACAGTGATAGAGAGTGTCAGAGAGTGATAGAGTGTGCCAGGGAGTTTCTGAGAGTGTCAGAGAGGGTCAGGGAGGGTCAGAGAGTGTCAGAGAGTGTCAGAGAGTGTCAGAGAGTGATCGAGAGTGATAGAGAGTGGCAGAGAGTGTCTGAACGTGTCAGAGAGTGATAGAGAGTGTCTGAGTGTGTGCGAGTGTCAGAGAGAGTCAGAGAGTGTCAGAATGTGATAGAGAGTGTCTGAGTGTGTGCGAGTGTCAGAGAGTGTCAGAGAGTGATAGAGAGTGATAGAGAGTGGCAGAGAGTGGCAGAGAGTATCAGAGAGTGATAGAGAGTGTCAGAGAGTGTCAGAGAGTGATAGAGAGTGGCAGAGAGTGTCTGAACGTGTCAAAGAGTGATAGAGAGTTGCAGAGAGTGTCAGAGAGTGATAGGGAGTGTCAGAGAGTGGCAGAGAGTGTCTGAACTTGTCAGAGAGTGATACAGAGTGTCTGAGTGTGTGCGAGTGTCAGAGAGTGTCAGAGAGTGATAGAGAGTGATAGAGAGTGATAGAGAGTGGCAGAGAGTGTCTGAAAGCGTCAGAGAGTGTCTGAGTGTGTCTGAGATTGTCAGAGAGTGTCAGAGAGTATCAGAGTGTATCAGAGAGTGTCAGAGTGTGTCTGAGACTGTCTGAGAGTGATAGAGAGTGTCAGAGAGTGTCTGAGTGTGTATGAGATTGTCAGAGAGTGTCAGAGAGAGATAGAGAGTGTCAGAGTGTATTAGAGAGTATCAGAGAATATCAGAGAGTGTCAGAGAGTGTCAGAGATTGTCAGATAGAGATAGAGAGTGTCTGAGACTGTCTGAGAGTGTCAGCGAGTGTCAGATAGTGATAGAGAGTGTGAGAGAGTGTCTGAGAGTGTTAGAGTGTATCAGAGAGTGTCAGACAGTGTGAGAGAGTGATAGAGTGTGGTAGAGAGTGTCTGAGTGTGTCAGAGTGTGTCTGAGAGTGTCAGAGTGTATCAGAGAGTGTCAGAGAGTGATAGAGAGTGTCAGAGAGTGTCTGAGAGTGCCAGAGTGTATCAGAGAGTGACACAGAGTGAGAGAGAGTGTCTGAGTGTGTCTGAGATTATCTGAAAGTACCAGAGAGTGGAAGAGAGGTTCAGAGAGTGATTGAGAGTGATTGAGAATGATTGACAGTGATAGAGAGTGTCCGAGAGTGATAGAGTGTGCCAGGGAGTTTCTGAGAGTGTCAGAGAGGGTCAGGGAGGGTCAGAGAGTGTCAGAGAGTGCGAAAGAGTGTCAGAGAGTGTCAGAGAGTGTGCGAGTGTCAGAGAGTGTCAGAGAGTGTCAGAGAGTGATCGAGAGTGATAGAGAGTGTCAGAGAGTGTCAGAGTGTGATAGAGAGTGATAGAGAGTGTCTGAAAGTGTCAGAGAGTGATATAGAATGATAAAGAGTGGCAGAGAGTGTCTGAACGTGTCAGAGAGTGATAGAGAGTGTTTGCGTGTGTGCGAGTGTCAGAGAGTGTCAGAGAGTGCCAGAGAGTGATAGAGAGTGGCAGAGAGTGGCAGAGAGTGTCAGAGAGTGATAGAGAGTGTCTGAGTGTATGCGAGTGTCAGAGAGTGTCAGAGAGTGATAGAGAGTGTCTGAGTTTATGCGAGTGTCAGAGAGTGTCAGAGAGTGATAGAGAGTGATAGAGACTGGCAGAGAGTGGCAGAGAGTGTCAGAGAGTGATAGAGAGTGTCAGAGAGTGGCAGAGAGTGATAGAGAGTGGCAGAGAGTGTCTGAACGTGTCAATAAGTGATAGAGAGTGTCTGAGTGTGTGCGAGTGTCAGAGAGTGTCAGAGAGTGTCAGAGAGTGATAGAGAGTGTCAGAGAGTGATAGAGAGTGGCAGAGAGTGATAGAGAGTGGCAGAGAGTGTCAGAGAGTGATAGAGAGTGTCAGAGAGTGGTAGAGAGTGATAGAGAGTGATAGAGAGTGTCTGAAAGTGTCAGAGAGTGATAGAGAGTGTCTGAGTGTGTCAGATAGTGTCAGAGATTGTCAGAGAGTGTCAGAGATTGTCAGAGAGGGTCAGAGAGTTTCAGAGAGTGTGAGAGAATGTCAGAGAGCGTGAGAGAGTGTCAGAGAGTGTCAGAGAGTGTGAGAGTGTCCGAGAGTGTGAGAGTGTCAGAGAGTGTCAGATAGTGTCAGAGAGTGTCAGAGAGGGACAGAGTGTGTCAGAGAGTGTCAGAGAGTGTGAGAGAGTGTCAGAGAGTGTGAGAGTGTCAGAGAGTGTCAGAGAGAGATAGAGTGTGATAGAGAGTGTCTGAAAGTGTCAGAGAGTGATAGAGAGTGTCTGCGTGTGTGCGAGTGTCAGAGAGTGTCAGAGAGTGATAGAGAGTGATAGAGAGTGGCAGAGAGTGGCAGAGAGTGTCTGAACGTGTCAGAGAGTGATAGAGAGTGTCTGCGTGTGTGCGAGTGTCAGAGAGTGTCAGAGAGTGATAGAGAGTGATAGAGAGTGTCTGAAAGTGTCAGAGAGTGATATAGAGTGATAGAGAGTGGCAGAGAGTGTCTGAAAGTGTCAGAGAGTGATAGAGAGTGTATGAGTGTGTCAGATAGTGTCAGAGATTGTCAGAGAGTGTCAGAGATTGTCAGAGAGGGTCAGAGAGTTTCAGAGAGTGTGAGAGAATGTCAGAGAGCGTGAGAGAGTGTCAGAAAGTGTCAGAGAGTGTGAGAGTGTCCGAGAGTGTGAGAGTGTCAGAGAGTGTCAGATAGTGTCAGAGAGTGTCAGAGAGGGACAGAGTGTGTCAGAGAGTGTCAGAGAGTGTGAGAGAGTGTCAGAGAGTGTGAGAGTGTCAGAGAGTGTCAGAGAGAGATAGAGTGTGATAGAGAGTGTCTGAAAGTGTCAGAGAGTGATAGAGAGTGTCTGCGTGTGTGCGAGTGTCAGAGAGTGTCAGAGAGTGATAGAGATTGATAGAGAGTGGCAGAGAGTGGCAGAGAGTGTCTGAACGTGTCAGAGAGTGATAGAGAGTGTCTGCGTGTGTGCGAGTGTCAGAGAGTGTCAGGGAGTGATAGAGAGTGATAGAGAGTGGCAGAGAGTGGCAGAGAGTGTCAGAGAGTGATAGAGAGTGTCTGAGTGTGTGCGATTGTCAGAGAGTGTCAGAGAGTGATAGAGAGTGACAGAGAGTGGCAGAGAGTGGCAGAGAGTGATAGAGAGAGGCAGAGAGTGTCTGAACGTGTCAGAGAGTGATAGAGAGTGTCTGAGAGTGTGCGAGTGTCAGAGAGTGTCAGAGAGTGTCAGAGAGTGATAGAGAGTGGCAGAGAGTGGCAGAGAGTGTCAGAGAGTGATAGAGATTGTCAGAGAGTGGCAGAGAGTGATAGAGAGTGATAGAGAGTGGCAGAGAGTGTCAGAGAGTGATAGAGAGTGATAGAGAGTGTCAGAGAGTGTGAGAGTGTCAGAGAGTGTCAGACAGTGACATAGTGTGTCAGAGGTGGTCTCTGAGTGTCAGAGAATGTGTTAGAGTGTGTGAGAGTGTCAGAGAGTGTGAGAGTGTCAGAGAGTGTCAGAGAGTGTCAGAGTGTGATAGAGAGTGAGAGAGAGTGGCAGAGAGTGTCTGAAAGTGTCAGAGAGTGTCAGAGAGTGATAGAGAGTGTCAGAGAGTGTCAGAGAGTGATAGAGAGTGTCAGAGAGTGGGGGAGTGTCAGAGAGTGTGAGAGTGTCAGAGAGTGACAGAGAGTGATAGAGAGTGGCAGAGAGTGTCTGAAAGTGTCAGCGAGTGATAGAGAGTAATAGAGAGTGGCAGAGAATGTCTCAAAGTGTCTGAGAGTGTCAGAGAGTGAAAGTGAGTGTCAGCGAGTGTCTGAGTGAGTCTGAGAGTGTCAGAGAGGGTCAGATAGTGATAGAGAGGGTCAGAGAGTGTCAGAGAGTGTCAGAGAGTGATAGAGAATGGCAGAGAGTGCCTGAAAGTGTCAGAGAGTGTCAGAGAGTGATAGAGAGTGTCAGAGAATGTCTGAGTTTGTCTGAGATTGTCAGAGAGTGTCAGAGAGTGATAGAGAGTGTCGGAGAGTGTCAGAGTGTATCAGAGAGAATCGGAGAGTGTCAGAGAGTGTCAGAGAGTGATAGAGAGTGTCTGAGACTGTCTGAGAGTGTCAGATTGAGTCAGAGAGTGATAGAGAGTGTCAGAGAGTGTCTGAGAGTGTTAGAGTGTATCAGAGAGTGTCAGAGAGTGATAGAGAGTGGTGGAGAGTGTCTGAGTGTGTCAGAGAGTGTCTGAGAGTGTCTGAGAGTGTCAGAGTGTATCAGAGAGTGTCAGAGAAAGATAAAGAGTGTCAGAGAGGGTCAGAGAGTGCCAGAGTGTATCAGAGAGTGTCAGAGAGTGTCAGAGAGTGATAGAGAGTGATAGAGAGTGAGAGAGAGTGTCTGAGTGTGTCTCAGAGTATCTATAAGTGCCAGAGATTGTCAGAGAGGGTCAGAGAGTGATTGAGAATGATTGACAGTGACAGAGAGTGTCAGAGAGTGATAGAGTGTGCCAGAGAGTGTCTGAAAGTGTCAGCGAGTGACAGAGAGTGATAGTGAGTGGCAGAGAATGTCTGAAAGTGTCAGAGAGTGTCAGAGAGTGATCGAGAGTGTCAGAGAGTGTCTGAGTGTGTCTGAGATTGTCAGAGAGTGTCAGAGAGTGATGGAGAGTGTCAGAGTCTCAGAGAGTGTCAGGGAGGGTCTGAGAGTGTCAGAGAGTGTCAGAGAGTGTGAGAGAGTGTCAGAGAGAGGGTCAGAGAGTGTCAGAGAGTGATAGAGAGTGTCAGAGACTGGCAGAGAGTTTCAGAGAGTGATAGAGAGTGATAGAGAGTGATAGAGAGTGGCAGAGAGTGTCTGAAAGTGTCAGAGAGTGTCAGAGATTGATAGAGTTTGTCAGAGAGAGTCAGATAGTGATAGAGAGTGTCAGAGAGTGGCAGAGAGTTTCAGAGAGTGATAGAGAGTGATAGAGAGTGGCAGAGAATGTCTGAAAGTGTCAGAGAGTGTCAGAGAGTGATCGAGAGTGTCAGAGAGTGTCTGAGTGTGTCTGAGATTGTCAGAGAGTGATAGAGAGTGTCTGAGACTGTCTGAGAGTGTCAGATTGAATCAGAGAGTGATAGAGAGTGTCAGAGAGTGTCTGAGAGTGTTAGAGTGTATCAGAGAGTGTCAGAGAGTGATAGAGAGTGGTGGAGAGTGTCTGAGTGTGTCAGAGAGTGTCTGAGAGTGTCTGAGAGTGTCAGAGTGTATCAGAGAGTGTCAGAGAAAGATAGAGAGTGTCAGAGAGTGTCAGAGAGTGCCAGAGTGTATCAGAGAGTGTCAGAGAGTGTCAGAGAGTGATAGAGAGTGATAGAGAGTGAGAGAGAGTGTCTGAGTGTGTCTCAGAGTATCTATAAGTGCCAGAGATTGTCAGAGAGGGTCAGAGAGTGATTGAGAGTGATTGAGAATGATTGACAGTGACAGAGAGAGTCAGAGAGTGATAGAGTGTGCCAGAGAGTGTCTGAAAGTGTCAGCGAGTGTCAGAGATTGATAGAGAGTGTCAGAGAGAGTCAGATAGTGATAGAGAGTGTCAGAGAGTGGCAGAGAGTTTCAGAGAGTGATAGAGAGTGATAGAGAGTGGCAGAGAGTGTCTGAAAGTGTCAGAGCGTGTCTGAGAGTGTCTGAGAGTGACAGAGAGTGATAGAGAGTGGTAGAGAGTGTCTGAAAGTGTCAGAGAGTGACAGAGGGTGTCAGAGAGTGTCTGAGTGTGTATGAGATTGTCAGAGAGTGTCAGAGAGAGATAGAGAGTGTCAGAGTGTATTAGAGAGTATCAGAGAGCATCAGAGAGTGTCAGAGAGTGTCAGAGAGTGTCAGAGATTGTCAGATAGTGATAGAGAGTGATAGACAGTGTCAGAGAGTGATAGAGACTGTCAGAGAGTGTCAGAGAGTGATAGAGAGTGGCAGAGAGTGATAGAGAGTGGCAGAGAGTGTCAGAGAGTGATAGAGAGTGTCAGAGAGTGGTAGAGAGTGATAGAGAGTGATAGAGAGTGTCTGAAAGTGTCAGAGAGTGATATAGAGTGATAGAGAGTGGCAGAGAGTGTCTGAAAGTGTCAGAGAGTGATAGAGAGTGTCTGAGTGTGTCAGATAGTGTCAGAGATTGTCAGAGAGTGTCAGAGATTGTCAGAGAGGGTCAGAGAGTTTCAGAGAGTGTGAGAGAATGTCAGAGAGCGTGAGAGAGTGTCAGAGAGTGTCAGAGAGTGTGAGAGTGTCCGAGAGTGTGAGAGTGTCAGAGAGTGTCAGATAGTGTCAGAGAGTGTCAGAGAGGGACAGAGTGTGTCAGAGAGTGTCAGAGAGTGTGAGAGAGTGTCAGAGAGTGTGAGAGTGTCAGAGAGTGTCAGAGAGAGATAGAGTGTGATAGAGAGTGTCTGAAAGTGTCAGAGAGTGATAGAGAGTGTCTGCGTGTGTGCGAGTGTCAGAGAGTGTCAGAGAGTGATAGAGAGTGATAGAGAGTGGCAGAGAGTGGCAGAGAGTGTCTGAACGTGTCAGAGAGTGATAGAGAGTGTCTGCGTGTGTGCGAGTGTCAGAGAGTGTCAGAGAGTGATAGAGAGTGATAGAGAGTGTCTGAAAGTGTCAGAGAGTGATATAGAGTGATAGAGAGTGGCAGAGAGTGTCTGAAAGTGTCAGAGAGTGATAGAGAGTGTATGAGTGTGTCAGATAGTGTCAGAGATTGTCAGAGAGTGTCAGAGATTGTCAGAGAGGGTCAGAGAGTTTCAGAGAGTGTGAGAGAATGTCAGAGAGCGTGAGAGAGTGTCAGAAAGTGTCAGAGAGTGTGAGAGTGTCCGAGAGTGTGAGAGTGTCAGAGAGTGTCAGATAGTGTCAGAGAGTGTCAGAGAGGGACAGAGTGTGTCAGAGAGTGTCAGAGAGTGTGAGAGAGTGTCAGAGAGTGTGAGAGTGTCAGAGAGTGTCAGAGAGAGATAGAGTGTGATAGAGAGTGTCTGAAAGTGTCAGAGAGTGATAGAGAGTGTCTGCGTGTGTGCGAGTGTCAGAGAGTGTCAGAGAGTGATAGAGATTGATAGAGAGTGGCAGAGAGTGGCAGAGAGTGTCTGAACGTGTCAGAGAGTGATAGAGAGTGTCTGCGTGTGTGCGAGTGTCAGAGAGTGTCAGGGAGTGATAGAGAGTGATAGAGAGTGGCAGAGAGTGGCAGAGAGTGTCAGAGAGTGATAGAGAGTGTCTGAGTGTGTGCGATTGTCAGAGAGTGTCAGAGAGTGATAGAGAGTGACAGAGAGTGGCAGAGAGTGGCAGAGAGTGATAGAGAGAGGCAGAGAGTGTCTGAACGTGTCAGAGAGTGATAGAGAGTGTCTGAGAGTGTGCGAGTGTCAGAGAGTGTCAGAGAGTGTCAGAGAGTGATAGAGAGTGGCAGAGAGTGGCAGAGAGTGTCAGAGAGTGATAGAGATTGTCAGAGAGTGGCAGAGAGTGATAGAGAGTGATAGAGAGTGGCAGAGAGTGTCAGAGAGTGATAGAGAGTGATAGAGAGTGTCAGAGAGTGTGAGAGTGTCAGAGAGTGTCAGACAGTGACATAGTGTGTCAGAGGTGGTCTCTGAGTGTCAGAGAATGTGTTAGAGTGTGTGAGAGTGTCAGAGAGTGTGAGAGTGTCAGAGAGTGTCAGAGAGTGTCAGAGTGTGATAGAGAGTGAGAGAGAGTGGCAGAGAGTGTCTGAAAGTGTCAGAGAGTGTCAGAGAGTGATAGAGAGTGTCAGAGAGTGTCAGAGAGTGATAGAGAGTGTCAGAGAGTGGGGGAGTGTCAGAGAGTGTGAGAGTGTCAGAGAGTGACAGAGAGTGATAGAGAGTGGCAGAGAGTGTCTGAAAGTGTCAGCGAGTGATAGAGAGTAATAGAGAGTGGCAGAGAATGTCTCAAAGTGTCTGAGAGTGTCAGAGAGTGAAAGTGAGTGTCAGCGAGTGTCTGAGTGAGTCTGAGAGTGTCAGAGAGGGTCAGATAGTGATAGAGAGGGTCAGAGAGTGTCAGAGAGTGTCAGAGAGTGATAGAGAATGGCAGAGAGTGCCTGAAAGTGTCAGAGAGTGTCAGAGAGTGATAGAGAGTGTCAGAGAATGTCTGAGTTTGTCTGAGATTGTCAGAGAGTGTCAGAGAGTGATAGAGAGTGTCGGAGAGTGTCAGAGTGTATCAGAGAGAATCGGAGAGTGTCAGAGAGTGTCAGAGAGTGATAGAGAGTGTCTGAGACTGTCTGAGAGTGTCAGATTGAGTCAGAGAGTGATAGAGAGTGTCAGAGAGTGTCTGAGAGTGTTAGAGTGTATCAGAGAGTGTCAGAGAGTGATAGAGAGTGGTGGAGAGTGTCTGAGTGTGTCAGAGAGTGTCTGAGAGTGTCTGAGAGTGTCAGAGTGTATCAGAGAGTGTCAGAGAAAGATAAAGAGTGTCAGAGAGTGTCAGAGAGTGCCAGAGTGTATCAGAGAGTGTCAGAGAGTGTCAGAGAGTGATAGAGAGTGATAGAGAGTGAGAGAGAGTGTCTGAGTGTGTCTCAGAGTATCTATAAGTGCCAGAGATTGTCAGAGAGGGTCAGAGAGTGATTGAGAATGATTGACAGTGACAGAGAGTGTCAGAGAGTGATAGAGTGTGCCAGAGAGTGTCTGAAAGTGTCAGCGAGTGACAGAGAGTGATAGTGAGTGGCAGAGAATGTCTGAAAGTGTCAGAGAGTGTCAGAGAGTGATCGAGAGTGTCAGAGAGTGTCTGAGTGTGTCTGAGATTGTCAGAGAGTGTCAGAGAGTGATGGAGAGTGTCAGAGTCTCAGAGAGTGTCAGGGAGGGTCTGAGAGTGTCAGAGAGTGTCAGAGAGTGTGAGAGAGTGTCAGAGAGAGGGTCAGAGAGTGTCAGAGAGTGATAGAGAGTGTCAGAGACTGGCAGAGAGTTTCAGAGAGTGATAGAGAGTGATAGAGAGTGATAGAGAGTGGCAGAGAGTGTCTGAAAGTGTCAGAGAGTGTCAGAGATTGATAGAGTTTGTCAGAGAGAGTCAGATAGTGATAGAGAGTGTCAGAGAGTGGCAGAGAGTTTCAGAGAGTGATAGAGAGTGATAGAGAGTGGCAGAGAATGTCTGAAAGTGTCAGAGAGTGTCAGAGAGTGATCGAGAGTGTCAGAGAGTGTCTGAGTGTGTCTGAGATTGTCAGAGAGTGATAGAGAGTGTCTGAGACTGTCTGAGAGTGTCAGATTGAATCAGAGAGTGATAGAGAGTGTCAGAGAGTGTCTGAGAGTGTTAGAGTGTATCAGAGAGTGTCAGAGAGTGATAGAGAGTGGTGGAGAGTGTCTGAGTGTGTCAGAGAGTGTCTGAGAGTGTCTGAGAGTGTCAGAGTGTATCAGAGAGTGTCAGAGAAAGATAGAGAGTGTCAGAGAGTGTCAGAGAGTGCCAGAGTGTATCAGAGAGTGTCAGAGAGTGTCAGAGAGTGATAGAGAGTGATAGAGAGTGAGAGAGAGTGTCTGAGTGTGTCTCAGAGTATCTATAAGTGCCAGAGATTGTCAGAGAGGGTCAGAGAGTGATTGAGAGTGATTGAGAATGATTGACAGTGACAGAGAGTGTCAGAGAGTGATAGAGTGTGCCAGAGAGTGTCTGAAAGTGTCAGCGAGTGACAAAGAGTGATAGTGAGTGGCAGAGAATGTCTGAAAGTGTCAGAGAGTGTCAGAGAGTGATCGAGAGTGTCAGAGAGTGTCTGAGTGTGTCTGAGATTGTCAGAGAGTGTCAGAGAGTGATGGAGAGTGTCAGAGTCTCAGAGAGTGTCAGGGAGGGTCTGAGAGTGTCAGAGAGTGTCAGAGAGTGTGAGAGATTGTCAGAGAGAGGGTCAGAGAGTGTCAGAGAGTGATAGAGAGTGTCAGAGATTGGCAGAGAGTTACAGAGAGTGATAGAGAGTGATAGAGAGTGGCAGAGAGTGTCTGAAAGTGTCAGAGAGTGTCAGAGATTGATAGAGAGTGTCAGAGAGAGTCAGATAGTGATAGAGAGTGTCAGAGAGTGGCAGAGAGTTTCAGAGAGTGATAGAGAGTGATAGAGAGTGGCAGAGAGTGTCTGAAAGTGTCAGAGCGTGTCTGAGAGTGTCTGAGAGTGACAGAGAGTGATAGAGAGTGGTAGAGAGTGTCTGAAAGTGTCAGAGAGTGACAGAGGGTGTCAGAGAGTGTCTGAGTGTGTATGAGATTGTCAGAGAGTGTCAGAGAGAGATAGAGAGTGTCAGAGTGTATTAGAGAGTATCAGAGAGCATCAGAGAGTGTCAGAGAGTGTCAGAGAGTGTCAGAGATTGTCAGATAGTGATAGAGAGTGATAGACAGTGTCAGAGAGTGATAGAGAGTGTCAGAGAGTGTCAGAGAGTGATAGAGAGTGTCAGAGAGGGTCCGCGAGTGTGAGCGTGTCAGAGAGTGACAGAGAGTGATAGAGAGTGGCAGAGAGTGTCTGAAAGTGTCAGCGAGTGATAGAGAGTAATAGGGAGTGGCAGAAAATGTCTGAAAGTGTCAGAGAGTGTCAAACAGTGAAAGTGAGTGTCAGCGAGTGTCTGAGTGAGTCTGAGAGTGTCAGAGAGAGTCAGATAGTGATAGAGAGGGTCAGAGAGTGTCAGAGAGTGATAGAGAGTGGCAGAGAGTGCCTGAAAGTGTCAGAGAGTGTCAGAGAGTGATAGAGAGTGTCAGAGAGTGTCTGAGTTTGTCTGAGATTGTCAGAGAGTGTCAGAGAGTGATAGAGAGGGTCAGAGAGTGTCAGAGTGTATCAGAGAGAATCGGAGAGTGTCAGAGAGTGTCAGAGAGTGATAGAGAGTGTCTGAGACTGAGAGTGTCAGATTGAGTCAGAGAGTGATAGAGGGTGTCAGAAAGTGTCTGAGAGTGTTAGAGTGTATCAGAGAGTGTCAGAGAGTGATAGAGAGTGGTGGAGAGTGTCTGAGTGTGTCAGAGAGTGTCTGAGAGTGTCTGAGAGTGTCAGAGTGTATCAGAGAGTGTCAGAGAAAGATAGAGAGTGTCAGAGAGTGTCTGAGAGTGCCAGAGTGTATCAGAGAGTGTCAGAGAGTGTCAGAGAGTGATAGAGAGTGATAGAGAGTGAGAGAGAGTGTCTGAGTGTGTCTCAGAGTATCTATAAGTGCCAGAGATTGTCAGAGAGGGTCAGAGAGTGATTGAGAGTGATTGAGAATGATTGACAGTGACAGAGAGTGTCAGAGAGTGATAGAGTGTGCCAGAGAGTGTCTGAGAGTGTCAGAGAGTGTGAAAGAGTGTCAGAGAGTGTCAGAGAGTGTGCGAGTGTCAGAGAGTGTCAGAGAGTGATAGAAAGTGGCAGAGAGTTTCTGGGAGTGATAGAGAGTGTCAGAGAGTGTGAAAGAGAGTCAGAGATTGTCAGAGAGTGTGCGAGTGTCAGAGAGTGTCAGAGAGTGATAGAAAGTGGCAGAGAGTTTCTGGGAGTGATAGAGAGTGTCAGAGAGTGATCGAGAGTGATAGAGAGTGACAGAGAGTGTCTGAAAGTTTCAGAGAGTGAAAGAGTGATAGAGAGTGGTAGAGAGTGTCTGAAAGTGACAGAGAGTGACAGAGAGTGTCTGAGTGTGTCAGAGAGTGTCAGAGAGTGATAGAGTATGTCAGAGAGGGTCAGAGAGTGTCAGAGAGTGTGAGAGAATGTCAGAGAGTGTCAGAGAATGTCAGATTGTGTCAGAGAGTGTGAGAGTGTGAGAGAGTGTCTGAGAGTGTTAGAGTGTATCAGAGAGTGTCAGAGAGTGATAGAGAGTGGTGGAGAGTGTCTGAGTGTGTCAGAGAGTGTCTGAGAGTGTCAGAGTGTATCAGAGAGTGTCAGCGAAAGATAAAGAGTGTCAGAGAGTGTCAGAGAGTGCCAGAGAGTATCAGAGAGTGCCAGAGAGTGTCAGAGAGTGATAGAGAGTGATAGAGAGTGAGAGAGAGTGTCTGAGTGTGTCTCAGAGTATCTATAAGTGCCAGAGATTGTCAGAGAGGGTCAGAGAGTGATTGAGAGTGATTGAGAATGATTGACAGTGACAGAGAGTGTCAGAGAGTGATAGAGTGTGCCAGAGAGTGTCTGAAAGTGTCAGCGAGTGACAGAGAGTGATAGTGAGTGGCAGAGAATGTCTGAAAGTGTCAGAGAGTGTCAGAGAGTGATCGAGAGTGTCAGAGAGTGTCTGAGTGTGTCTGAGATTGTCAGAGAGTGTCAGAGAGTGATGGAGAGTGTCAGAGTCTCAGAGAGTGTCAGGGAGGGTCTGAGAGTGTCAGAGAGTGTCAGAGAGTGTGAGAGAGTGTCAGAGAGAGGGTCAGAGAGTGTCAGAGAGTGATAGAGAGTGTCAGAGATTGGCAGAGAGTTTCAGAGAGTGATAGAGAGTGATAGAGAGTGATAGAGAGTGGCAGAGAGTGTCTGAAAGTGTCAGAGAGTGTCAGAGATTGATAGAGAGTGTCAGAGAGAGTCCGATAGTGATAGAGAGTGTCAGAGAGTGGCAGAGAGTTTCAGAGAGTGATAGAGAGTGATAGAGAGTGGCAGAGAGTGTCTGAAAGTGTCAGAGAGTGTCTGAGTGTGTCTGAGGTTGTCAGAGAGTGTCAGAGAGTGTCAGAGAGTATCAGAGAGTGTCAGAGCGTGTCTGAGAGTGTCTGAGAGTGACAGAGAGTGATAGAGAGTGGTAGAGAGTGTCTGAAAGTGTCAGAGAGTGACAGAGGGTGTCAGAGAGTGTCTGAGTGTGTATGAGATTGTCAGAGAGTGTCAGAGAGAGATAGAGAGTGTCAGAGTGTATTAGAGAGTATCAGAGAGTATCAGAGAGTGTCAGAGAGTGTCAGAGATTGTCAGATAGTGATAGAGAGTGTCTGAGACAGTCTGAGAGTGTCAGCGAGTGTCAGATAGTGATAGAGAGTGTCAGAGAGTGTCTGAGAGTGTTAGAGTGTATCAGAGAGTGTCAGACAGTGTGAGAGTGTGATGGAGTGTGGTAGAGAGTGTCTGAGTGTGTCAGAGTGTGTCTGAGAGTGTCACAGTGTATCAGAGAGTGTCAGAGAGTGATGGAGAGTGTAAGAGAGTGTCTGAGAGTGTCAGAGAGTGATAGAGAGTGATAGAGAGTGTCAGAGAGTGTCAGAGAGTTTCAGAGAGGGTCAGAGAGAGTCAGAGAGAGTGAGAGTGTCAGAGAGAGTCAGAGAGAGTGAGAGTGTCAGAGAGTGTCAGACAGTGACATAGTGTGTCAGAGTTGATCTCTGAGTGTCAGAGAATGTGTGAGAGTGTGTGAGAGTGTCAGAGAGTGATAGAGAGTGAGAGAGAGTGGCAGAGAGTGTCTGAAAGTGTCAGAGAGTGTCAGAGAGTGTCTGAGTGTGTCTGAGATTGTCAGAGAGTGTCAGAGAGTGATAGACAGTGTCAGAGAGTGATAGAGAGTGTCAGAGAGTGTCAGAGAGTGATAGAGAGTGTCAGAGAGGGTCCGCGAGTGTGAGCGTGTCAGAGAGTGTGAGCGTGTCAGAGAGTGTGAGAGTGTGAGAGAGCGTCAGAGAGTGACAGAGAGTGATAGAGAGTGGCAGAGAGTGTCTGAAAGTGTCAGCGAGTGATAGAGAGTAATAGAGAGTGGCAGAGAATGTCTGAAAGTGTCAGAGAGTGTCAAACAGTGAAAGTGAGTGTCAGCGAGTGTCTGAGTGAGTCTGAGAGTGTCAGAGAGGGTCAGATAGTGATAGAGAGGGTCAGAGAGTGTCAGAGAGTGTCAGAGAGTGATAGAGAGTGGCAGAGAGTGCCTGAAAGTGTCAGAGAGTGTCAGAGATTGATAGAGAGTGTCAGAGAGTGTCTGAGTTTGTCTGAGATTGTCAGAGAGTGATAGAGAGGGTCAGAGAGTGTCAGAGTGTATCAGAGAGAATCGGAGAGTGTCAGAGAGTGTCAGAGAGTGATAGAGAGTGTCTGAGACTGTCTGAGAGTGTCAGATTGAGTCAGAGAGTGATAGAGGGTGTCAGAGAGTGTCTGAGAGTGTTAGAGTGTGTCAGAGAGTGTCAGAGAGTGATAGAGAGTGGTAGAGAGTGTCTGAGTGTGTCAGAGAGTGTCTGAGAGTGTCTGAGAGTGTCAGAGTGTATCAGAGAGTGTCAGAGAAAGATAGAGAGTGTCAGAGAGTGTCTGAGAGTGCCAGAGTGTATCAGAGAGTGTCAGAGAGTGTCAGAGAGTGATAGAGAGTGATAGAGAGTGAGAGAGAGTGTCTGAGTGTGTCTCAGAGTATCTATAAGTGCCAGAGATTGTCAGAGAGGGTCAGAGAGTGATAGAGAGTGATTGAGAATGATTGACAGTGACAGAGAGTGTCAGAGAGTGATAGAGTGTGCCAGAGAGTGTCTGAGAGTGTCAGAGAGTGTGAAAGAGTGTCAGAGAGTGTCAGAGAGTGTGCGAGTGTCAGAGAGTGTCAGAGAGTGATAGAAAGTGGCAGAGAGTTTCTGGGAGTGATAGAGAGTGTCAGAGAGTGATCGAGAGTGATAGAGAGTGACAGAGAGTGTCTGAAAGTTTCAGAGAGTGAAAGAGTGATAGAGAGTGGTAGAGAGTGTCTGAAAGTGACAGAGAGTGTCAGAGATTGATAGAGAGTGTCAGAGAGTGTCTGAGTTTGTCTGAGATTGTCAGAGAGTGATAGAGAGGGTCAGAGAGTGTCAGAGTGTATCAGAGAGAATCGGAGAGTGTCAGAGAGTGTCAGAGAGTGATAGAGAGTGTCTGAGACTGTCTGAGAGTGTCAGATTGAGTCAGAGAGTGATAGAGGGTGTCAGAGAGTGTCTGAGAGTGTTAGAGTGTGTCAGAGAGTGTCAGAGAGTGATAGAGAGTGGTGGAGAGTGTCTGAGTGTGTCAGAGAGTGTCTGAGAGTGTCTGAGAGTGTCAGAGTGTATCAGAGAGTGTCAGAGAAAGATAGAGAGTGTCAGAGAGTGTCTGAGAGTGCCAGAGTGTATCAGAGAGTGTCAGAGAGTGTCAGAGAGTGATAGAGAGTGATAGAGAGTGAGAGAGAGTGTCTGAGTGTGTCTCAGAGTATCTATAAGTGCCAGAGATTGTCAGAGAGGGTCAGAGAGTGATAGAGAGTGATTGAGAATGATTGACAGTGACAGAGAGTGTCAGAGAGTGATAGAGTGTGCCAGAGAGTGTCTGAGAGTGTCAGAGAGTGTGAAAGAGTGTCAGAGAGTGTCAGAGAGTGTGCGAGTGTCAGAGAGTGTCAGAGAGTGATAGAAAGTGGCAGAGAGTTTCTGGGAGTGATAGAGAGTGTCAGAGAGTGATCGAGAGTGATAGAGAGTGACAGAGAGTGTCTGAAAGTTTCAGAGAGTGAAAGAGTGATAGAGAGTGGTAGAGAGTGTCTGAAAGTGACAGAGAGTGACAGAGAGTGTCTGAGTGTGTCAGAGAGTGTCAGAGAGTGATAGAGTTTGTCAGAGAGGGTCAGAGAGTGTCAGAGAGTGTGAGAGAATGTCAGAGAGTGTCAGAGAATGTCAGATTGTGTCAGAGAGTGTGAGAGTGTCAGAGAGTGTCAGAGAGTAATGGAGAGTGTCAGAGAGTAATGGAGAGTGGCAGAGAGTGTCTGAAAGTGTCAGAGAGTGTCAGAGTGTGATCGAGAGTGTCAGAGGGTGTCAGAGAGTGATAGAGAGTGTCAGTGAGTGTCAGAGAGGGTCCGAAAGTGTGAGAGTGTCAGAGAGTGTCAGAGAGGGACAGAGTGTGTCTGAGAGTGTCAGAGAGTGTGAGAGAGTGTCAGAGACTGTGAGAGTGTCAGAGAGTGTCAGAGAGTGTCAGAGAGTGATAGAGAGTGGCAGAGAGTGTCTGCAAGTGTCAGAGAGTGTCAGCGAGTGACAGAGAGTGTCAGAGAGTGTCAGAGAGGGTCCGAGATTGTGAGAGTGTCAGAGAGTGTGAGTGTGTCAGAGTGTGTCAGAGATTGTCAGAGAGTGATAGAGAGAGATAGAGGGTGGCTAGAGTGTCTGAAAGTGTCAGCGAGTGATAGAGAGTGACAGAGAGTAGCAGAGAGTGTCTGAAAGTGTCAGAGTGTGTCAGAGAGTGATCGAGAGTGTCAGAGAGTGTCTGAGTGTGTCTGAGATTGTCAGAGAGTGTCAGAGAGTGATAGAGAGTGTCAGAGAGTCTCAGAGAGTGTCAGGGAGGGTCAGAGAGTGTGAGAGAGTGTCAGAGAGTGTGAGAGAGTGTCTGAGAGTGGCAGAGAGTTTCAGAGAGAGTGTCAGAGAGTTTCAGAGAGTGATAGAGAGTGTCAGAGAGGGTCCGCGAGTGTGAGCGTGTCAGATAGTGTGAGAGTGTCAGAGAGTGATAGAGAGTGGCAGAGAGTGTCTGAAAGTGTCAGCGAGTGATAGAGAGTAATAGTGAGTGGCAGAGAATGTCTGAAAGTGTCAGAGAGTGTCAGAGAGTGAAAGTGAGTGTCAGCGAGTGTCTGAGTGAGTCTGAGAGTGTCAGAGAGGGTCAGATAGTGATAGAGAGGGTCAGAGAGTGTCAGAGAGTTTCAGAGAGTGATAGAGAGTGTCAGAGAGTGTCTGAGTGTGTCTGAGATTGCCAGAGAGTGTCAGAGAGTGATAGAGAGTGTCAGAGAGTCTCAGAGAGTGTCAGGGAGGGTCAGAGAGTGTGAGAGAGTGTCAGAGAGTGTGAGAGAGTGTCAGAGAGTGGCAGCGAGTTTCAGAGAGAGTGTCAGAGAGTTTCAGAGAGTGATAGAGAGTGTCAGAGAGGGTCCGCGAGTGTGAGCGTGTCAGAGAGTGTGAGAGTGTCAGAGAGTGTGAGAGTGTCAGAGAGTGTCAGAGAGTGACAGAAAGTGATAGAGAGTGGCAGAGAGTGTCTGAAAGTGTCAGCGAGTGATAGAGAGTAATAGAGAGTGGCAGAGAATGTCTGAAAGTGTCAGAGAGTGTCAGAGAGTGAAAGTGAGTGTCAGCGAGTGTCTGAGTGAGTCTGAGAGTGTCAGAGAGGGTCAGATAGTGAAAGAGAGGGTCAGAGAGTGTCAGAGAGTGATA
Source organism: Heterodontus francisci (assembly GCF_036365525.1). NCBI lineage: Eukaryota > Metazoa > Chordata > Chondrichthyes > Heterodontiformes > Heterodontidae > Heterodontus > Heterodontus francisci. Next base: position 2,572,761 of record NC_090411.1, on the reverse strand, counting down.
GAGAGTGGCAGAGAGTGCCTGAAAGTGTCAGAGAGTGTCAGAGTGTGATAGAGAGTGTCAGAGAGTGTCTGAGTTTGTCTGAGATTGTCTGAGAGTGTCAGAGAGTGATAGAGAGGGTCAGAGAGTGTCAGAGTGTATCAGAGAGTATCAGAGAGTGTCAGAGAGTGTCAGAGAGAGATAGAGAGTGTCTGAGACTGTCTGAGAGTGTCAGATTGAGTCAGAGAGTGATAGAGAGTGTCAGAGAGTGTCTGAGAGTGTTAGGGTGTATCAGAGAGTGTCAGAGAGTGATAGAGAGTGGTGGAGAGTGTCTGAGTGTGTCAGAGAGTGTCTGAGAGTGTCTGAGAGTGTCAGAGTGTATCAGAGAGTGTCAGAGAAAGATAGAGAGTGTCAGAGAGTGCCAGAGTGTATCAGAGAGTGTCAGAGAGTGTCAGAGAGTGTCAGAGAGTGATAGAGAGTGAGAGAGAGTGTCTGAGTGTGTCTCAGAGTATCTATAAGTGCCAGAGATTGTCAGAGAGGGTCAGAGAGTGATTGAGAGTGATTGAGAATGATTGACAGTGACAGAGAGTGTCAGAGAGTGATAGAGTGTGCCAGAGAGTGTCTGAAAGTGTCAGCGAGTGACAGAGAGTGACAGTGAGTGGCAGAGAATGTCTGAAAGTGTCAGAGAGTGTCAGAGAGTGATCGAGAGTGTCAGAGAGTGTCTGAGTGTGTCTGAGATTGTCAGAGAGTGTCAAAGAGTGATGGAGAGTGTCAGAGTCTCAGAGAGTGTCAGGGAGGGTCAGAGTGTGTCAGAGAGTGTCAGAGAGTGTGATAGAGAGTCAGAGAGAGGGTCAGAGAGTGACAGAGAGTGATAGAGAGTGGCAGAGAGTGTCTGAAAGTGTCAGAGAGTGTCAGAGATTGGTAGAGAGTGTCAGAGAGAGTCAGATAGTGATAGAGAGTGTCAGAGAGTGGCAGAGAGTTTCAGAGAGTGATAGAGAGTGATAGAGAGTGGCAGAGAGTGTCTGAAAGTGTCAGAGAGTGTCTGAGTGTGTCTGAGGTTGTCAGAGAGTGTCAGAGAGTGTCAGAGAGTATCAGAGAGTGTCAGAGCGTGTCTGAGAGTGTCTGAGAGTGACAGAGAGTGATAGAGAGTGGTAGAGAGTGTCTGAAAGTGTCAGAGAGTGACAGAGAGTGTCAGAGAGTGTCTGAGTGTGTATGAGATTGTCAGAGAGTGTCAGAGAGAGATAGAGAGTGTCAGAGTGTATTAGAGAGTATCAGAGAGTATCAGAGAGTGTCAGAGAGTGTCAGAGAGTGTCAGAGATTGTCAGATAGTGATAGAGAGTGTCTGAGACTGTCTGAGAGTGTCAGCGAGTGTCAGATAGTGATAGAGAGTGTCAGAGATTGTCTGAGAGTGTTAGAGTGTATCAGAGAGTGTCAGACAGTGTGAGAGTGTGATGGAGTGTGGTAGAGAGTGTCTGAGTGTGTCAGAGTGTGTCTGAGAGTGTCACAGTGTATCAGAGAGTGTCAGAGAGTGATGGAGAGTGTAAGAGAGTGTCTGAGAGTGTCAGAGAGTGATAGAGAGTGATAGAGAGTGTCAGAGAGTGTCAGAGAGTTTCAGAGAGGGTCAGAGAGAGTCAGAGAGAGTGAGAGTGTCAGAGAGAGTCAGAGAGAGTGTGAGAGTGTCAGAGAGTGTGAGAGTGTCAGAGAGTGTCAGACAGTGACATAGAGTGTCAGAGTTGGTCTCTGAGTGTCAGAGAATGTGTGAGAGTGTGTGAGAGTGTCAGAGAGTGATAGAGAGTGAGAGAGAGTGGCAGAGAGTGTCTGAAAGTGTCAGAGAGTGTCAGAGACTGATAGACAGTGTCAGAGAGTGTCAGAGAGTGTCTGAGTGTGTCTGAGAGTGAAAGTGAGTGTCAGCGAGTGTCTGAGTTTGTCTGAGATTGTCAGAGAGTGTCAGAGAGTGTGAGAGTGTCAGAGAGTGTCAGACAGTGACATAGAGTGTCAGAGTTGGTCTCTGAGTGTCAGAGAATGTGTGAGAGTGTGTGAGAGTGTCAGAGAGTGATAGACAGTGTCAGAGAGTGATAGAGAGTGTCAGAGAGTGTCAGAGAGTGATAGAGAGTGTCAGAGAGGGTCCGCGAGTGTGAGCGTGCCAGAGAGTGTGAGAGTGTCAGAGAGTGTGATAGCGTGAGAGAGTGTCAGAGAGTGACAGAGAGTGATAGAGAGGGGCAGAGAGTGTCTGAAAGTGTCAGCGAGTGATAGAGAGTAATAGTGAGTGGCAGAGAATGTCTGAAAGTGTCAGAGAGTGTCAGAGAGTGAAAGTGAGTGTCAGCGAGTGTCTGAGTTTGTCTGAGATTGTCAGAGAGTGTCAGAGAGTGATAGAGAGGGTCAGAGAGTGTCAGAGTGTATCAGAGAGAATCGGAGAGTGTCAGAGAGTGTCAGAGAGTGATAGAGAGTGTCTGAGACTGTCTGAGAGTGTCAGATTGAGTCATAGAGTGATAGAGGGTGTCAGAGAGTGTCTGAGAGTGTTAGAGTGTATCAGAGAGTGTCAGAGAGTGATAGAGAGTGGTGGAGAGTGCTGAGTGTGTCAGAGAGTGTCTGAGAGTGTCTGAGAGTGTCAGAGTGTATCAGAGAGTGTCAGAGAAAGATAGAGAGTGTCAGAGAGTGTCTGCGAGTGCCAGAGTGTATCAGAGAGTGTCAGAGAGTGTCAGAGAGTGATAGAGAGTGATAGAGAGTGAGAGAGAGTGTCTGAGTGTGTCTCAGAGTATCTATAAGTGCCAGAGATTGTCAGAGAGGGTCAGAGAGTGATTGAGAGTGATTGAGAGTGATTGAGAATGATTGACAGTGACAGAGAGTGTCAGAGAGTGATAGAGTGTGCCAGAGAGTGTCTGAGAGTGTCAGAGAGTGTGAAAGAGTGTCAGAGAGTGTCTGAGAGTGTGCGAATGTCAGAGAGTGTCAGAGAGTGATAGAAAGTGGCAGAGAGTTTCTGGGAGTGATAGAGAGTGTCAGAGAGTGATCGAGAGTGATAGAGAGTGACAGAGAGTGTCTGAAAGTTTCAGAGAGTGAAAGAGTGATAGAGAGTGGTAGAGAGTGTCTGAAAGTGACAGAGAGTGACAGAGAGTGTCTGAGTGTGTCAGAGAGTGTCAGAGAGTGATAGAGTTTGTCAGAGAGGGTCAGAGAGTGTCAGAGAGTGTGAGAGAATGTCAGAGAGTGTCAGAGAATGTCAGATTGTGTCAGAGAGTGTGAGAGTGTCAGAGAGTGTCAGAGAGTAATGGAGAGTGGCAGAGAGTGTCTGAAAGTGTCAGAGAGTGTCAGAGTGTGATCGAGAGTGTCAGAGGGTGTCAGAGAGTGATAGAGAGTGTCAGTGAGTGTCAGAGAGGGTCCGAAAGTGTGAGAGTGTCAGAGAGTGTCAGAGAGGGACAGAGTGTGTCAGAGTGTGTCAGAGAGTGTGAGAGAGTGTCAGAGACTGTGAGAGTGTCAGAGAGTGTCAGAGAGTGTCAGAGAGTGATAGAGAGTGGCAGAGAGTGTCTGCAAGTGTCAGAGAGTGTCAGCCAGTGACAGAGAGTGTCAGAGAGTGTCAGAGAGGGTCCGAGATTGTGAGAGTGTCAGAGAGTGTGAGTGTGTCAGAGTGTGTCAGAGATTGTCAGAGAGTGATAGAGAGAGATAGAGGGTGGCAGAGAGTGTCTGATAGTGTCAGCGAGTGATAGAGAGTGACAGAGAGTGGCAGAGAGTGTCTGAAAGTGTCAGAGTGTGTCAGAGAGTGATCGAGAGTGTCAGAGAGTGTCTGAGTGTGTCTGAGATTGTCAGAGAGTGTCAGAGAGTGATAGAGAGTGTCAGAGAGTCTCAGAGAGTGTCAGGGAGGGTCAGAGAGTGTGAGAGAGTGTCAGAGAGTGTGAGAGAGTGTCAGAGAGTGGCAGAGAGTTTCAGAGAGAGTGTCAGAGAGTTTCAGAGAGTGATAGAGAGTGTCAGAGAGGGTCCGCGAGTGTGAGCGTGTCAGATAGTGTGAGAGTGTCAGAGAGTGACAGAGAGTGATAGAGAGTGGCAGAGAGTGTCTGAAAGTGTCAGCGAGTGATAGAGAGTAATAGAGAGTGGCAGAGAATGTCTGAAAGTGTCAGAGAGTGTCAGAGAGTGAAAGTGAGTGTCAGCGAGTGTCTGAGTGAGTCTGAGAGTGTCAGAGAGGGTCAGATAGTGATAGAGAGGGTCAGAGAGTGTCAGAGAGTGTCAGAGAGTGTCAGAGAGTGTCAGAGAGTGTCAGAGAGTGTCTGACTGTGTCTGAGTGTGTCTGAGATTGTCAGAGAGTGTCAGAGAGTGATAGAGAGTGTCAGAGAGTCTCAGAGAGTGTCAGGGAGGGTCAGAGAGTGTGAGAGAGTGTCAGAGAGTGTGAGAGAGTGTCAGAGAGTGGCAGCGAGTTTCAGAGAGAGTGTCAGAGAGTTTCAGAGAGTGATAGAGAGTGTCAGAGAGGGTCCGCGAGTGTGAGCGTGTCAGAGAGTGTGAGAGTGTCAGAGAGTGTGAGAGTGTCAGAGAGTGTCAGAGAGTGACAGAGAGTGATATAGAGTGGCAGAGAGTGTCTGAAAGTGTCAGCGAGTGATAGAGAGTAATAGAGAGTGGCAGAGAATGTCTGAAAGTGTCAGAGAGTGTCAGAGAGTGAAAGTGAGTGTCAGCGAGTGTCTGAGTGAGTCTGAGAGTGTCAGAGAGGGTCAGATAGTGATAGAGAGGGTCAGAGAGTGTCAGAGAGTGTCAGAGAGTGATAGAGAGTGGCAGAGAGTGCCTTAAAGTGTCAGAGAGTGTCAGAGAGTGATAGAGAGTGTCAGAGAGTGTCAGAGTTTGTCTGAGATTGTCAGAGAGTGTCAGAGAGTGATAGAGAGTGTCTGAGACTGTCTGAGAGTGTCAGATTGAGTCATAGAGTGATAGAGGGTGTCAGAGAGTGTCTGAGAGTGTTAGAGTGTATCAGAGAGTGTCAGAGAGTGATAGAGAGTGGTAGAGAGTGTCTGAGTGTGTCAGAGAGTGTCTGAGAGTGTCAGAGTGTATCAGAGAGTGTCAGAGAAAGATAGAGAGTGTCAGAGAGTGTCAGAGAGTGCCAGAGTGTATCAGAGAGTGTCAGAGAGTGTCAGAGAGTGATAGAGAGTGATAGAGAGTGAGAGAGAGTGTCTGAGTGTGTCTCAGAGTATCTATAAGTGCCAGAGATTGTCAGAGAGGGTCAGAGAGTGATTGAGAGTGATTGAGAATGATTGACAGTGACAAAGAGTGTCAGAGAGTGATAGAGTGTGCCAGAGAGTGTCTGAGAGTGTCAGAGAGTGTGAAAGAGTGTCAGAGAGTGTCAGAGAGTGTGCGAGTGTCAGAGAGTGTCAGAGAGTGATAGAAAGTGGCAGAGAGTGTCTGGGAGTGATAGAGAGTGTCAGAGAGTGATCGAGAGTGACAGAGAGTGTTTGAAAGTTTCAGAGAGTGAAAGAGTGATAGAGAGTGGTAGAGAGTGTCTGAAAGTGACAGAGAGTGACAGAGAGTGTCTGAGGGTGTCAGAGAGTGTCAGAGAGTGATAGAGTTTGTCAGAGAGGGTCAGAGAGTGTCAGAGAGTGTGAGAGAATGTCAGAGAGTGTCAGAGAATGTCAGATTGTGTCAGAGAGTGTGAAAGTGTGAGAGTGTCAGAGAGTGTCAGAGAGTGTCAGAGATAATGGAGAGTGGCAGAGAGTGTCTGAAAGTGTCAGAGAGTGTCAGAGTGTGATCGAGAGTGTCAGAGGGTGTCAGAGAGTGATAGAGAGTGTCAGTGAGTGTCAGAGAGGGTCCGAAAGTGTGAGAGTGTCAGAGAGTGTCAGAGAGGGACAGAGTGTGTCAGAGAGTGTCAGAGAGTGTGAGAGAGTGTCAGAGACTGCGAGAGTGTCAGAGAGTGATAGAGAGTGGCAGAGAGTGTCTGCAAGTGTCAGAGAGTGTCAGCGAGTGATAGAGAGTGTCAGAGAATGTCAGAGAGGGTCCGAGATTGTGAGAGTGTCAGAGAGTGTGAGTGTGTCAGAGTGTGTCAGAGATTGTCAGAGAGTGTTAGAAAGAGATGGAGGGTGGCAGAGAGTGTCTGAAAGTGTCAGCGATTGATAGAGAGTGACAGAGAGTGGCAGAGAGTGTCTGAAAGTGTCAGAGTGTGTCAGAGAGTGATCGAGAGTGTCAGAGAGAGTCTGAGTGTGTCTGAGATTGTCAGAGAGTGTCAGAGAGTGATAGAGAGTGTCAGAGAGTCTCAGAGACTGTCAGGGAGGGTCAGAGAGTGTGAGAGAGTGTCAGAGAGTGTGAAATAGTGTGAGAGAGTGGCAGAGAGTTTCAGAGAGAGTGTCAGAGAGTTTCAGAGATTGATAGAGAATGGCAGAGAGTGTCTGAAAGTGTCAGAGAGTGTCAGAGAGTGTCAGAGAGTGTCTGAGTGTGTCTGAGAGTGTCAGAGAGTGTCTGAGATTGTCAGAGAGTGTCAGAGAGTGTCCGAGAGTGACTGAGAGTGCCAGAGAACGTCTGAGAGTGTCAGAGATGGTCAGAGAGGGTCAGAGAGTTTCAGAGAGTGTGAAAGAGTGTCAGAGAGTGTCAGAGAGTGTGCGGGTGTCAGAGAGTGTCAGAGAGTGTCAGAGAGTGATAGAGATTGGCAGAGAGTGTCTGAAAGTGTCAGAGAGTGTCTGAGAGTGACAGAGAGTGTCAGAGAGTGTCAGAGAGTGATTGGGAGTGATTGAGAATGATTGACAGTGATAGAGAGTGTCAGAGAGTGATAGAGTGTGCCAGAGAGTTTCTGAGAGTGTCAGAGACGGTCAGAGAGGGTCAGAGAGTGTCAGAGAGTGTGAAAGAGTGTCAGAGAGTGTCAGAGAGTGTCAGAGAGTGATAGAGAGTGGCAGAGAGTGTCTGCAAGTGTCAGAGAGTGTCAGCGAGTGACAGAGAGTGTCAGAGAGTGTCAGAGAGGGTCCGAGATTGTGAGAGTGTCAGAGAGTGTGAGTGTGTCAGAGTGTGTCAGAGATTGTCAGAGAGTGATAGAGAGAGATGGAGGGTGGCAGAGAGTGTCTGAAAGTGTCAGAGTGTGTCAGAGAGTGATAGAGAGTGTCAGAGAGTGTCTGAGTGTGTCTGAGATTGTCAGAGAGTGTCAGAGAGTGTCAGAGAGTGATAGAGATTGGGGTGCAGGTCTCTGGCACAGAGTCTGTCCCTGTTGCTCAGAAGGGAAAAGGGAAGAGGAGCAGAGCATTAGTCATTGGGGACTCCATAGTTAGGGGAACAGATAGGAGGTTCTGTGGGAACGAGAGAGACTCACGGTTGGTGTGTTGCCTCCCAGGTGCCAGGGTACGTGATGTCTCCGATCGTGTTTTTGGGATCCTTAAGGGGGAGGGGGAGCACCCCCAAGTCGTGGTCCACATAGGCACCAACGACATAGGTAGGAAGAGAGATGGGGATTTAAGGCAGAAATTCAGGGAGCTAGGGTGGAAGCTTAGAGCGAGAACAACCAGAGTTGTTATCTCTGGGTTGTTGCCTGTGCCACGTGCTAGCGAAGAGAGGAATAGGGAGAGAGAGGAGTTGAACACGTGGCTGCAGGGATGGTGTAGGAGGGAGGGTTTTGGTTTCCTGGATAATTGGGGCTCTTTCTGGGGTAGGTGGGACCTCTACAAACAGGATGGTCTTCACCTGAACCAGAGGGGTACCAATATCCTGGGGGGGAGATTTGTTAGTGCTCTTCGGGGGGGTTTAAACTAAATCAGCAGGGGAATGGGAACCTAAATTGCAGTGCCAGTGTACAGGCTGTTGAGAGTAGTGAGGTAGGGGATAAGGTTCCAGGGACGCAAGAGGGCACTGGCAAGCAAGAACTTGGTTTAAAGTGTGTCTACTTCAACGCCAGGAGCATCCGGAATAAGGTGGGTGAGCTTGCAGCATGGGTTGGTACCTGGGATCCTGATGTTGTGGCCATTTCGGAGACATGGGTAGAGCAGGGGCAGGAATGGATGTTGCAGGTTCCGGGATTTAGATGTTTCAGAAAGAACAGAGAAGAGGGTAAAAGAGGGGGGGGGTGTGGCATTGTTAATCAAGGAAAGTATTACAGCGGCAGAAAGGACGTTTGAGGACTCGTCTACTGAGGTAGTATGGGCCGAGGTTAGAAACAGGAGAGGAGAGGTCACCCTGTTGGGAGTTTTCTATAGACCTCCGAATAGTTCCAGAGATGTAGAGGAAAGGATAGCGAAGATGATTCTCGACAGGAGCGAGAGTAACAGGGTAGTGGTTATGGGGGACTTTAACTTTCCAAATATTGACTGGAAATACTATAGTTCGAGTACTTTAGATGGGTCTGTTTTTGTCCAGTGTGTGCAGGAGGGTTTTCTGACACAGTATGTGGACAGGCCAACCAGGGGCGATGCCACATTGGATTTGGTACTGGGTAATGAACCCGGCCAGGTGTTCGATTTAGATGTAGGTGAGCACTTTGGCGATAGTGATCACAATTCGGTTAGGTTTACCTTAGCGATGGGCAGGGACAGGTATATACCGCAGGGCAAGAATTATAGCTGGGGGAAAGGAAATTATGACGCGATTAGGCAAGATTTAGGATGTGTAGGATGGGGAAGGAAACTGCAGGGGATGGGCACAAACGAAATGTGGAGCTTATTCAAGGAGCAGCTAATGCGTGTCCTTGATAAGTATGTACCTGTCAGGCAGGGAGGAAGTTGTCGAGCAAGGGAGCCGTGGTTTACTCAAGAAGTTGAAGCGCTTGTCAAGAGGAAGAGGGCGGCTTATGTTAGGATGAGACGTGAAGGCTCAGTTAGGGCGCTTGAGAGTTACATGCTAGCCAGGAAGGATCTAAAGGGAGGGCTAAGAAGAGCAAGGAGAGGACACGAGAAGTCATTGGCGGATAGGATCAAAGAAAACCCTAAGGCTTTCTATAGGTATATCAGGAATAAACGAATGATAAGAGTTAGAACAGGGCCAATCAAGGATAGTAGTGGGAAGTTGTGTGCGGAATCAGAGGAGATAGGGGAAGCGTTAAATGAATATTTTTCGTCAGTATTTACAGTAGAGAAAGAAAATGTTGCCGAGGAGATTACTGAGATACAGCCTACTAGGCTAGATGGGATTGAGATTCACAAGGAGGAGGTGTTAGCAATTTTGGAAAGAGTGAAAATAGATAAGTCCCCTGGGCCAGATGGGATTTATCCTAGGATTCTCTGGGAAGCCAGGGAGGAGATTGCAGAGCCGTTGTTGTTGATCTTCAAGTCGTCATTGTCGACAGGAGTAGTGCCGGAGGACTGGAGGATAGCAAATGTTGTCCCCTTGTTCAAGAAGGGGAGTAGAGACAGCCCTGGTAATTATAGACCTGTGAGCCTTACTTCGGTTGTGGGTAAAATGTTGGAAAAGGTTATAAGAGACAGGATTTATAATCATCTTGAAAAGAATAAGTTCATTTGCGATAGTCAGCACGGTTTTGTGAAAGGTAGGTCGTGCCTCACAAACCTTATTGAGTTTTTCGAGAAGGTGACCAAACAGGTGGATGAGGGTAAAGCCGTGGATGTGGTGTATATGGATTTCAGTAAGGCGTTTGATAAGGTTCCCCACGGTAGGCTATTGCAGAAAATACGCAAGTATGGGGTTGAAGGTGATTTAGAGCTTTGGATCAGAAATTGGCTAGCTGAAAGAAGACAGAGGGTGGTGGTTGATGGCAAATGTTCATCCTGGAGCTTAGTTACTAGTGGTGTACCGCAAGGTTCTGTTTTGGGGCCACTGCTGTTTGTCATTTTTATAAACGACCTGGATGAGGGTGTAGAAGGGTGGGTTAGTAAATTTGCGGATGACACGAAGGTCGGTGGAGTTGTGGATAGTGTCGAAGGGTGTTGTAGGGTACAGAGGGACATAGATAGGCTGCAGAGCTGGGCTGAGAGATGGCAAATGGAGTTTAATGCGGAGAAGTGTGAGGTGATTCACTTTGGAAGGAGTAACAGCAATGCAGAGTACTGGGCTAATGGGAAGATTCTTGGTAGTGTAGATGAGCAGAGAGATCTTGGTATCCAGGTACATAAATCCCTGAAAGTTGCTACCCAGGTTAATAGGGCTGTTAAGAAGGCATATGGTGGGTTAGCCTTTATTAGTAGGGGGATCGAGTTTCAGAGCCACGGGGTCATGATGCAGCTGTACAAAACTCTGGTGAGGCCGCACCTGGAGTATTGCGTGCAGTTCTGGTCACCGCATTATAGGAAGGATGTCGAAGCTTTGGAAAGGGTGCAGAGGAGATTTACTAGGATGTTGCCTGGTATGGAAGGAAGGTCTTACGAGGAAAGGCTGAGGGACTTGGGGTTGTTTTCGTTAGAGAGAAGGAGGAGGAGAGGTGACTTAATAGAGACATACAAGATAATCAGAGGGTTAGATAGGGTGGATAGTGAGAGTCTTTTTCCTCGGATGAGGATGGCAAACACGAGGGGACATAGCTTTAAGTTGAGGGGTGAAAGATATAGGACAGATGTCAGAGGTAGTTTCTTTACGCAGAGAGTAGTAGGGGCGTGGAACGCCCTGCCTGCAACAGTAGTAGACTTGCCAACTTTAAGGGCATTTAAGTGGTCATTGGATAGACATATGGATGTAAATGGAATAGTGTAGGTCAGATGATCGGCGCAACATCGAGGGCCGAAGGGCCTGTACTGTGCTGTAATATTCTAATTCTAAAAAAAAAATAGAGAGTGTCAGAGAGTCTCAGAGAGTGTCAGGGAGGGTCAGAGAGTGTGAGAGAGTGTCAAAGAGTGTGAGAGTGTGAGAGAGTGGCAGAGAGTTTCAGAGAGAGTGTCAGAGAGTTTCAGAGATTGATAGAGAGTGGCAGAGAGTGTCTGAAAGTGTCAGAGAGTGTCAGAGAGTGTCAGAGAGTGTCAGAGAGTGATAGAGAGTGTCAGAGAGTGTCTGAGTGTGTCTGAGAGTGTCAGAGAGTGTCTGAGATTGTCAGAGAGTGTCAGAGAGTGTCCGAGAGTGATAGAGAGTGGCAGAGAGTGTCTGAAAGTGTCAGAGAGTGACTGAGAGTGCCAGAGAACGTCTGAGAGTGTCAGAGAGGGTCAGAAAGGGTCAGAGAGTTTCAGAGAGTGTGAAAGAGTGTCAGAGAGTGTCAGAGAGTGTGCGAGTGTCAGAGAGTGTCAGAGAGTGTCAGAGAGTGATAGAGATTGGCAGAGAGTGTCTGAAAGTGTCAGAGAGTGTCTGAGAGTGACAGAGAGTGTCAGAGAGTGTCAGAGAGTGATTGGGAGTGATTGAGAATGATTGACAGTGATAGAGAGTGTCAGAGAGTGATAGAGTGTGCCAGAGAGTGTCTGAGAGTGTCAGAGACGGTCAGAGAGTGTCAGAGAGTGTCAGAGAGTGTGAAAGAGTGTCAGAGAGTGTCAGAGAGTTTGCGAGAGTGTCACAGAGTGTCAGAGAGTTTCAGAGAGCTTCAGAGAGTGTCAAAGAGTGTCAGAGAGTGTCAGACAGTTTCAGAGCGTTTCAGAGAGTGTCAGAGAGTTTCGGAGAGAGTCAGACAGTGTCTGAGAGTGTCAAAGAGTGTCAAAGAGTTTCAGAGATTATCAGAGTGTGTCAGAGAGTGTCAGTGAGTGCCAGTGAGTTTCTGAGAGTTTCTGAGTGTGTCGGAGTGTGTCAGAGAGTGCCAGAGATTTTCTGAGAGTTTCTGAGTGTGTTGGACTGTTTCTGAGAGTGTCAGAGAGATTCTGAAAGTGTCACAGTGTGTCAGAGAGTGTCAGAGAATGTGAGAGAGTGCCAGAGAGTGTCAAAGAGTTTCAGAGAGTTTCAGAAAGTTTCAGAATTTTTCAGAGAGTGCCAGAGAGTTTCAGAGAGTGTCACAGAGTGTCAGAGTGTTTCAGAGAGCTTCAGAGAGTGTCAGAGAGTGTCAGAGAGTGTCAGACTGTTTCAGAGAGTTTCAGAGAGTGTCAGAGAGTTTCAGAGAGATTCAGACAGTGTCTGAGAGTTTCAAAGAGTGTCAAAGAGTTTCAGAGAGTGTCAGAGAGTGTCAAAGAGTTTCAGAGAGTTTCACAGAGTTTCAGAGACTTTCTGAGAGTGTCAGAGAGCGCCAGAGAGTTTCTGAGAGTTTCTGAGTGTGTCATCGTGTGTCTGAGAGTGTCAGAGAGTGTCAGAGAGTTTCAGAGATGTTCAGAGAGTGTCAGGGAGATTCAGAGAGATTCAGAGAGTGTCAGAGAGTTCAGAGATTGTCACCGTGTGTCAGAGAGTTTCAGAGAGATTCAGAGCGTGTCAGAGAGTGCCAGAGAGTGTCACAATGTGTCACAGAGTTGCAGAGTCTGTCAGAGAGTGTCCGAGAGTTTCAGAAAGCGTTAGATAGTGTCAGAGAGTTTCAGAAAGTGTCAGAGAGTGTCAGAGAGGTTCAGATAGTGTCAGAGAGTTTCAGAGACTTTCTGAGAGTGTCAGAGTGCCAGAGAGTTTCTGAGAGTCTCACAGAGTGTCAGAGAGTGTCAGAGATTTTCAGAGAGCTTCAGAGATGTTCAGAGAGTGTCAGAGAGTGTCAGAAAGTTTCAGAGAGTGTCAGAGAGTGTCAGAATGTGTCAGCGAGTATCAGAGAGTGTCAGAGAGAGTCAGAGAGTGTCAGAGAGTGTCAGTGAGTGTCAGAGAGTGTCGAAGAGTTTCAGAGAGAGTCAGAGAGTGTCAGAGTGTGTCGGAGTGTTTCTGTGAGTGTCGGAGAGTTTCTGAGAGTGTCACAGAGTGTCAGAGAGTGTCAGAGATTTTCAGAAAGTTTCAGAGATGTTCAGAGAGTGTCAGAGAGTGTCAGAAAGTTTCAGAGAGAGTCATAGAGTGTCAGAATGTGTCAGCGAGTATCAGAGAGTGTCAGAGAGAGTCAGAGAGTGTCAGAGAGTGTCGAAGAGTTTCAGAGAGTGTCAGATAGTGTCAGAGAGTGTCGGAGCGTATCAGAGAGGGCCAGAGAGTGTGAGAGAGTGTCAGAGAGTGTCAGAAAGATTCAGAAAGTGTCAGAGAGTGTCAGAGAGTTTCAGAAAGTGTAAGAGAGAGTCAGAGAGTGTCTGAGAGTGTCAGAGAGTTTCTGAGAGTGTCAGATAGTGTCAGAGAGTTTCAGAGAGTTTCAGAGAGTGTCAGAGAGTGTCAGAGAGTGTCTGAGAGATACAGCGAGTGTCAGAGTGTTTCAGATAGTTTCAGAGAATGTCAGAGAGTTTCAGAGAGTGTCTGAGAGTGTCAGAGAGTGTCAGAGAGTTTCTAAGAGATTGTGAGTTTGTCAGAGAGTGTCAGAGATTGTCAGCGAATTTCAGAGAGTGTCACAGAGTGTCAGCGAGTTTCAGAGGGTTTCAGAGAGTGCCAGAGTGTTTCAAGGAGTTTCAGAGAGTGTCAGAGAGTGTCTGAGAGTTTCAGAGAGTGTCAGAGTGTTTCAGAGAGTGTCACAGAGTTTCAGAGAGTTTCAGAGAGATTCAGAAAGTGTCAGAGAGTGTCAGAGAGTGTCAAAGAGAGTCAGAGAGTGTCAGAGAGTGTCCGAGAGATTCAGAAAGTGTCAGATAGTGTCAGAGAGTTTCAGAAAGTGTCAGAGAGTGTCAGAGAGTGTCTGAGAGTGTCAGAGAGTGTCAGACAGTGTCACAGAGTGTCAGACTGTTTCAGCGAGTTTCAGAGAGTGTCAGAGAGTGTCAGAGAGAGTCAGACATGTCTGAGAGTGTCAAAGAGTGCCAAAGAGTTTCAGAGAGTATCAGAGAATGTCAGAGAGTGTCAGAGAGTTTCAGAGACTTTCTGAGAGTGTCAGAGTGCCAGAGACTTTCTGAGAGTTTCTGAGTGTGTCGGAGTGTGTCTGAGAGTGTCAGAGAGTTTCTGAGAGTGTCACAGAGTGTCAGAGAGTGTCAGAGATTTTCAGAGAGTTTCATTGATGTTCAGAGAGTGTCAGAGAGTGTCAGAAGGTTTCAGAGAGTGTCAGAGAGTGTCAGAATGTGTCAGCGAGTATCAGAGAGTGTCAGAGAGTGTCAGAGAGTGTCAGTGAGTGTCAGAGAGTGTCGAAGAGTTTCAGAGAGAGTCAGAGAGTGTCAGAGTGTGTCAGAATGTGTCTGAGAGTGTCAGAGAGTTTCTGAGAGTGTCACAGAGTATCAGAGAGTGTCAGTGATTTTCAGAGAGTTTTAGAGATGTTCAGAGAGTGTCAGAGAGTGTCAGAAAGTTTCAGAGAGAGTCAGACAGTGTCAGAATGTGTCAGCGAGTGTCAGAGAGTGTCAGAGAGAGTCAGAGAGTGTCAGAGTGTCAGAGAGTGTCGAAGAGTTTCAGAGAGTGTCAGAGAGTGTCGGAGCATATCTGAGAGGGCCAGAGAGAGTGAGAGAGTGTCAGAGAGTGTCAGAAAGATTCAGAAAGTGTCAGAGAGTGTCTGAGAGTGTCAGAGAGTGTCTGAGAGAGTGAGATAGTGTCAGAGAGATTCAGAGAGTTTCAGAGAGTGTCAGAGAGTGTCAGAGAGTGTCTGAGAGATACAGCGAGTGTTAGAGAGTTTCAGATAGTTTCAGAGAGTGTCAGAGAGTTTCAGAGAGTGTCTGAGCGTGTCAGAGAGTTTCTGAGAGATTGTCAGTTTGTCAGAGAGTGTCAGAGATTGTCAGCGAATTTCAGAGAGTGTCACAGAGTATCAGAGAGTGTCAGAGAGTTTCAGAGAGTTTCAGAAAGTTTCAGAGAGCTTAAGAGAGTTTCTGAGAGTGTCATAAAATTTCAGATTGTGTCAGAGAGTTTCAGCGAGTGTCACAGAGTGTCAGAGAGTTTCAGAGAGCTTCCTGGAGTTTCAGAGAGTGTCAGAGATTGTCAGACTGTTTCAGAGAGTTTCAGAGATGGTCAGAGAGTTTCAGAGAGAGTCAGACAGTGTCTGAGAGTGTCAGAGAGTGTCAGAAAGTTTCAGAGAGAGTCAGAGAGTGTCAGGGAGTTTCAGAGAAATTCAGAGAGTGTCAGAGACTGTCAGAGAGTGTCAGAGAGTGTCACAGAGTGTCAGAGAGTTTCAGAGAGATTCAGAGAATGTCAGAGAGTGTCAGAGAGTGTCTGAGATTGTCACAGAGTTGCAGAGTGTGTCAGAGAGTGTCCGAGAGATTCAGAAAGAGTCAGATAGTGTCAGAGAGTTTCAGAAAGTGTCAGAGAGTGTCAGAGAGTGTCAGAGAGTGTCAGAGAGTGTCAGAGTGTCTCAGAGAGTGTCACCGAGTTTCAGAGAGTTTCAGAGATTTTCAGAGAGTTTCAGAGATCTTCAGTGAGAGTCAGAGAGTACCAGCAAGTTGCAGAGAGAGTCGCAGAGTGTCAGAGAGTTTCAGAGATTGTCAGAGAGTTTCAGAGATGTTCAGAGAGTGTCAGAGAGTGTCAGAAAGTTTCAGTGAGAGTCAGAGAGCTTCAGAGAGATTCAGAGAGTGTCACAGAGTATCAGTGAGAGTCAGAGAGTTTCAGAGAGTGTCAGTGAGTGTCAGAGAGGGTCAGAGAGTTTCAGAGACTTTCTGAGAGTGTCAGAAAGTGCCAGAGAGTTTCTGAGAGTTTCTGAGTATGTGGGAGTGTGTCTGAGATTGTCAGAGAGTTTCTGAGAGTGTCACAGAGTGTCAGAGTGTGTCAGCGATTTTCAGAGAGTTTCAGAGATGTTCAGAGAGTGTCAGAAAGTTTCAGAGAGAGTCAGAGAGTGTCAGAATGTGTCAGCGAGTATCAGAGAGTGTCAGAGAGAGTCAGAGAGTGTCAGAGAGTGTCGAAGAGTTTCAGAGAGAGTCAGAGAGTGTCAGAGCGTGTCGGAGTTTGTCTGAGAGTGTCAGAGTTTCTGAGAGTGTCACAGAGTGTCAGAGACTGTCAGAGATTTTCAGAGAGTTTCCGAAATGTTCAGAGAGTGTCAGAGAGTGTCAGAAAGCTTCAGAGAGAGTCAGAGAGTGTCAGAATGTTTCAGCGAGTTTCAGAGAGAGTCAGACAGTGTCACAGTGTGTTGGAGTGTGTCTGAGAGTGTCAGAGAGTTTCTGAGAGTGTCACAGAGTTTCAGAGAGTGTCAGAGATTTTCAAAGAGTTTCCGAGATGTTCAGAGAGTGTCAGAGATTGTCAGAGATTTTCAGAGAGTTTCAGAGATGTTCAGCGAGTGTCAGAGAGTGTCAGTAAGTTTCAGAGAGAGTCAGAGAGTGTCAGAATGTGTCAGCGAGTATCAGAGAGTGTCAGAGAGAGTCAGAGAGTGTCAGTGAGTGTCAGAGAGTGTCAGAGAGTGTCAGAGAGTGTCAAAGAGTATCAGAGAGGGCCAGAGAGAGTCAGAGAGTGTCAGAGAATTTCAGTAAGTGTCAGAGAGTGTCAGAGAGTGTCTGAGAGTGTCAGAGAGTGTCTGAGAGTGTCTGAGAGTGCCAGAGAGTTTCAGAGAGTGCCAGAGAGTTTCAAGGAGTTTCAGAGATTGTCACAGAGTGTCAGAGAGTTTCAGAGAGTGTCAGGGAGTGTCGGAGAGTATCAGAGAGGGCCAGAGAGAGTCAGAGAGTGTCAGAGAGTGTCAGAAAGATTCAGAAAGTGTCAGAGAGTGTCAGAGAATTTCAGTAAGTGTCAGAGAGTGTCAGAGAGTGTCTGAGAGTGTCAGAGAGTGTCTGAGAGTGTCTGAGAGTGCCAGAGAGTTTCAGAGAGTGCCAGAGAGTTTCAAGGAGTTTCAGAGATTGTCACAGAGTGTCAGAGAGTTTCAGAGAGTGTCAGGGAGTGTCGGAGAGTATCAGAGAGGGCCAGAGAGAGTCAGAGAGTGTCAGAGAGTCTCAGAGAGTTTCAGAGAGTGCCAGGGAGTTTCAAGGAGTTTCAGAGATTGTCAGAGTGTGTCAGAGAGTTTCAGAGAGTGTCAGAGAGTTTCATAGAGTGTCAGAGAGTTTCTGAGAGATACAGCGAGTGTCAGAGAGTTTCAGATAGTTTCAGAGAGTGTCAGAGAGTTTCAGGGAGTGTCAGAAAGTGTCCGAGAGTGTCAGAGAGTTTCAGTAAGTGTCAGAGAGGGTCAGAGAGTGTCTGAGAGTGTCAGAGAGTGTCTGAGAGTGTCAGAGAGTGCCAGAGAGTTTCAGAGAGTGCCAGGGAGTTTCAAGGAGTTTCAGAGATTGTCAGAGTGTGTCAGAGAGTTTCAGAGAGTGTCAGAGAGTGTCAGAGAGTGTCAGAGAGTTTCTGAGAGATACAGCGAGTGTCAGAGAGTTTCAGAGAGTTTCAGGGAGTGTCTGAGAGTGTCTGAGAGTGCCAGAGAGTTTCAGAGAGTGCCAGAGTTTCAAGGAGTTTCAGAGATTGTCAGAGAGTGTCAGAGAGTTTCAGAGAGTGTCAGAGAGTGTCAGAGAGTTTCTGAGAGATACAGCGAGTGTCAGATAGTTTCAGATAGTTTCAGAGAGTGTCAGCGAATTTCAGAGAGTGTCACAGAGTGTCAGAGAGTTTCAGAGAGTGTCAGAGAATTTCAGAGAGTCTCACAGAGTGTCAGAGAGTGTCAGAGAGTTTCTGAGTGTTTCTGAGAGTCTCAGAGAGTTTCAGAAAGTTTCAGAGAGCTTCAGAGAGTTTCAGACTGTTTCAGAGACTTTCAGAGAGTGTCAGAGAGTTTCAGAGAGAGTCAGACAGTGTCTGAGAGTGTCAAAGAGTGTCAAAGAGTTTCAGAGAGTGTCAGAGAGTTTCAGAGAGTGTCAGAGAGGTTCAGAGACTTTCTGAGAGTCTCAGAGAGTGCCAGAGAGTTTCTGAGAGTTTCTGAGTGTGTCGGAGTTTGTCTGAGAGTGTCAGAGAGTTTCTGAGAGTGTCACAGAGTGTCAGAGAGTTTCAGAGATTGTCAGAGAGTTTCAGAGATGTTCAGAGAGTGTCAGAGAGTGTCAGAAAGTTTCAGAGAGAGTCAGAGAGTGTCAGAGAGTGTCAGAGAGTGTCAGAGAGTCTCTGAGAGTTTCACAGAGTTGCAGAGTGTGTCAGAGAGTTTCCGAGAGATTCAGAACGTGTCAGATAGTGTCAGAGAGTTTCAGAAAGTGTCAGAGAGTGTCAGAGAGTGTCTGAGACTGTCAGAGAGTGTCAGAGTGTCTCAGAGAGTGTCACAGAGTTTAAGAGAGTGTCAGAGATTTTCAGAGAGTTTCAGCGATCTTCAGAGAGAGTCAGAGAGTGCCAGAAAGTTTCAGAGAGTGTCACAGAGTGTCAGAGAGCTTCAGAGAGATTCAGAGAGTGTCAGAGAGTGTCAGAGAGTTTCAGAAAGTGTCAGAGAGTTTCAGAGACTTTCTGAGAGTGTCAGTGAGTGCCAGTGAGTTTCTGAGAGTTTCTGAGTGTGTCGGAGTGTGTCCGACAGTGTTAGAGAGTTTCAGAGATGTTCAGAGAGTGTCAGAGAGTGTCAGAATGTGTCATCGAGTATCAGAGAGTGTCAGAGAGAGTCAGAGAGTGTCCGAGAGTGTCAGTGAGTGTCAGAGAGTGTCGAAGAGTTTCAGAGAGAGTCAGAGAGTGTAAGAGTGTGTCGGAGTGCGTCTGAGAGTGTCAGAGAGTTTCTGAGAGTGTCACAGAGTGACAGAGAGTGTCAGAGATTTTCAGAGCGTTTCGGAGATGTTCAGAGAGTGTCAGAGAGTGTCAGAAAGTTTCAGAGAGAGTCAGGGAGTGTCAGAATGTGTCAGCGAGTATCAGAGAGTGTCAGAGAGAGTCAGAGAGTGTCAGAGAGTCTCAGAGAGTGTCGAAGAGTTTCAGAGAGAGTCAGAGAGTATCAGAGAGGGCCAGAGAGAGTGCGAGAGTGTCAGAGAGTGTCAGAAAGATTCAATAAGTGTCAGAGAGTGTCAGAGAGTGTCTGAGAGTGTCAGAGAGTGTCTGAGATTGTCAGAGAGTGACAGAGAGATTCAGAGAGTTTCAGAGAGTGTCAGAGAGAGTCAGAGAGTGTCTGAGAGATACAGCGAGTGTCAGAGAGTTTCAGATAGTTTCAGAGAGTGTCAGAGAGTTTCAGAGAGTGTCTGAGAGTGTCAGAGAGTGTCAGAGAGTTTCTGAGAGACTGTGAGTTAGTCAGAGAGTGTCAGAGATTGTCAGCGAATTTCAGAGTGTGTCACAGAGTGTCAGAGAGTTTCAGAGAGTGTCCGAGAATTTCAGAGAGTGTCACAGAGTATCAGAGAGTGTCAGAGAGTGTCAGAGAGATTCAGAAAGTTTCAGAGAGCTTAAGAGAGTTTCAGAGAGTGTCAGAAAATTTCAGAGAGTTTCAGGGAGTGTCAGAGAGTTTCAGAGAGCTTCCTGGAGTTTCAGAGAGTGTCAGAGATTGTCAGACTGTTTCAGAGAGTTTCAGAGATTGCAAGAGAGTTTCAGAGAGAGTCAGACAGTGTCTGAGAGTGTCAAAGAGTGTCAGAGAGTGTCAGAGAGTGTCAAAGAGTTTCAGAGAGTGTCAGAGAGAGTCAGAGAGTGTCAGTGAGTGTCAGAGAGTGTCAGAGAGTGTCAAAGAGTTTCAGAGAGAGTCAGAGAGTGTCAGAGAGTGTCGGAGAGTATCAGAGAGGGCCAGGGAGAGTCAGAGAGTGTCAGAGAGTGTCTGAAAGATTCAGAAAGTGTCAGAGAGTGTCAGAGAATTTCAGTAAGTGTCAGAGAGTGTCTGAGAGTGTCAGAGAGTGTCTGAGAGTGTCTGAGAGTGCCAGAGAGTTTCAGAGAGTGCCAGAGAGTTTCAAGGAGTTTCAGAGATTGTCACAGAGTGTCAGAGAGTTTCAGAGAGTGTCAGGGAGTGTCGGAGAGTATCAGAGAGGGCCAGAGAGAGTCAGAGAGTGTCAGAGAGTGTCAGAGAGTTTCAGAGAGTGCCAGGGAGTTTCAAGGAGTTTCAGAGATTGTCAGAGTGTGTCAGAGAGTTTCAGAGAGTGTCAGAGAGTGTCAGAGAGTGTCAGAGAGTTTCTGAGAGATGCAGCGAGTGTCAGAGAGTGTCAGAGAGTTTCAGAGAGTGTCAGGGAGTGTCGGAGAGTATCAGAGAGGGCCAGAGAGAGTCAGAGAGTGTCAGAGAGTGTCAGAGAGTTTCAGAGAGTGCCAGGGAGTTTCAAGGAGTTTCAGAGATTGTCAGAGTGTGTCAGAGAGTTTCAGAGAGTGTCAGAGAGTGTCAGAGAGTGTCAGAGAGTTTCTGAGAGATGCAGCGAGTGTCAGAGAGTTTCAGATAGTTTCAGAGAGTGTCAGAGAGTTTCAGGGAGTGTCAAAGAGTATCAGAGAGGGCCAGAGAGAGTCAGAGAGTGTCAGAGAATTTCAGTAAGTGTCAGAGAGTGTCAGAGAGTGTCTGAGAGTGTCAGAGAGTGTCTGAGAGTGTCTGAGAGTGCCAGAGAGTTTCAGAGAGTGCCAGAGAGTTTCAAGGAGTTTCAGAGATTGTCACAGAGTGTCAGAGAGTTTCAGAGAGTGTCAGGGAGTGTCGGAGAGTATCAGAGAGGGCCAGAGAGAGTCAGAGAGTGTCAGAGAGTGTCAGAAAGATTCAGAAAGTGTCAGAGAGTGTCAGAGAATTTCAGTAAGTGTCAGAGAGTGTCAGAGAGTGTCTGAGAGTGTCAGTGAGTGTCTGAGAGTGTCTGAGAGTGCCAGAGAGTTTCAGAGAGTGCCAGAGAGTTTCAAGGAGTTTCAGAGATTGTCACAGAGTGTCAGAGAGTTTCAGAGAGTGTCAGGGAGTGTCGGAGAGTATCAGAGAGGGCCAGAGAGAGTCAGAGAGTGTCAGAGAGTGTCAGAGAGTTTCAGAGAGTGCCAGGGAGTTTCAAGGAGTTTCAGAGATTGTCAGAGTGTGTCAGAGAGTTTCAGAGAGTGTCAGAGAGTGTCAGAGAGTGTCAGAGAGTTTCTGAGAGATGCAGCGAGTGTCAGAGAGTGTCAGAGAGTTTCAGAGAGTGTCAGGGAGTGTCGGAGAGTATCAGAGAGGGCCAGAGAGAGTCAGAGAGTGTCAGAGAGTGTCATAGAGTTTCAGAGAGTGCCAGGGAGTTTCAAGGAGTTTCAGAGATTGTCAGAGTGTGTCAGAGAGTTTCAGAGAGTGTCAGAGAGTGTCAGAGAGTGTCAGAGAGTTTCTGAGAGATGCAGCGAGTGTCAGAGAGTTTCAGATAGTTTCAGAGAGTGTCAGAGAGTTTCAGGGAGTGTCAGAAAGTGTCCGAGAGTGTCAGAGAGTTTCAGTAAGTATCAGAGAGGGTCAGAGAGTGTCTGAGAGTGTCGGAGAGTGTCTGAGAGTGTCAGAGAGTGCCAGAGAGTTTCAGAGAGTGCCAGGGAGTTTCAAGGAGTTTCAGAGATTGTCAGAGTGTGTCAGAGAGTTTCAGAGAGTGTCAGAGAGTGTCAGAGAGTGTCAGAGAGTTTCTGAGAGTGTCACAGAGTGTCAGAGAGATTCACAGATTTTCAGAGAGTTTCAGAGATGTTCAGAGAGTGTCAGAGAGTGTCAGAAAGTTTCAGAGAGAGTCAGAGAGTGTCAGAGAGTGTCAGAGAGTGTCAGAGAGTTTCTGAGAGATACAGCGAGTGTCAGAGAGTTTCAGATAGTTTCAGAGAGTGTCAGAGAGTTTCAGGGAGTGTCAGAGAGTGTCAGAGAGTGCCAGAGAGTTTCAGAGAGTGCCAGAGTTTCAAGGATTTTCAGAGATTGTCAGAGAGTGTCAGAGAGTTTCAGAGAGTGTCAGAGAGTGTCAGAGAGTTTCTGAGAGATACAGCGAGTGTCAGAGAGTTTCAGATAGTTTCAGAGAGTGTCAGCGAATTTCAGAGAGTGTCACAGAGTGTCAGAGAGTTTCAGAGAGTGTCAGAGAATTTCAGAGAGTCTCACAGAGTGTCAGAGAGTGTCAGAGAGTTTCTGAGTGTTTCTGAGAGTCTCAGAGAGTTTCAGAAAGTTTCAGAGAGCTTCCGAGAGTTTCAGACTGTTTCAGAGACTTTCAGAGAGTGTCAGAGAGTTTCAGAGAGAGTCAGACAGTGTCTGAGAGTGTCAAAGAGTGTCAAAGAGTTTCAGAGAGTGTCAGAGAGTTTCAGAGAGTGTCAGAGAGGTTCAGAGACTTTCTGAGAGTCTCAGAGAGTGCCAGAGAGTTTCTGAGAGTTTCTGAGTGTGTCGGAGTGTGTCTGAGAGTGTCAGAGAGTTTCTGAGAGTGTCACAGAGTGTCAGAGAGTTTCAGAGATTGTCAGAGAGTTTCAGAGATGTTCAGAGAGTGTCAGAGAGTGTCAGAAAGTTTCAGAGAGAGTCAGAGAGTGTCAGAGAGTGTCAGAGAGTCTCTGAGAGTTTCACAGAGTTGCAGAGTGTGTCAGAGAGTTTCCGAGAGATTCAGAACGTGTCAGATAGTGTCAGAGAGTTTCAGAAAGTGTCAGAGTGTCTCAGAGAGTGTCACAGAGTTTAAGAGAGTGTCAGAGATTTTCAGAGAGTTTCAGAGATCTTCAGAGAGAGTCAGAGAGTGCCAGAAAGTTTCAGAGAGTGTCACAGAGTGTCAGAGAGCTTCAGAGAGATTCAGAGAGTGTCAGAGAGTGTCAGAGAGTGTCAGAGAGTTTCAGAAAGTGTCAGAGAGTTTCAGAGACTTTCTGAGAGTGTCAGAGAGTGCCAGTGAGTTTCTGAGAGTTTCTGAGTGTGTCGGAGTGTGTCCGACAGTGTTAGAGAGTTTCAGAGATGTTCAGAGAGTGTCAGAGAGTGTCAGAATGTGTCAGCGAGTATCAGAGAGTGTCAGAGAGTGTCAGAGAGTGTCCGAGAGTGTCAGTGAGTGTCAGAGAGTGTCGAAGAGTTTCAGAGAGAGTCAGAGAGTGTAAGAGTGTGTCGGAGTGCGTCTGAGAGTGTCAGAGAGTTTCTGAGAGTGTCACAGAGTGTCAGAGAGTGTCAGAGATTTTCAGAGAGAGTCAGACAGTGTCTGAGAGTGTCAAAGAGTGTCAAAGAGTTTCAGAGAGTGTCAGAGAGTTTCAGAGAGTGTCAGAGAGTTTCAGAGACTTTCTGAGAGTCTCAGAGAGTGCCAGAGAGTTTCTGAGAGTTTCTGAGTGTGTCGGAGTGTGTCTGAGAGTGTCAGAGAGTTTCTGAGAGTGTCACAGAGTGTCAGAGAGTTTCAGAGATTGTCAGAGAGTTTCAGAGATGTTCAGAGAGTGTCAGAGAGTGTCAGAAAGTTTCAGAGAGAGTCAGAGAGTGTCAGAGAGTGTCAGAGAGTCTCTGAGAGTTTCACAGAGTTGCAGAGTGTGTCAGAGAGTTTCCGAGAGATTCAGAACGTGTCAGATAGTGTCAGAGAGTTTCAGAAAGTGTCAGAGAGTGTCAGAGAGTGTCTGAGACTGTCAGAGAGTGTCAGAGTGTCTCAGAGAGTGTCACAGAGTTTAAGAGAGTGTCAGAGATTTTCAGAGAGTTTCAGAGATCTTCAGAGAGAGTCAGAGAGTGCCAGAAAGTTTCAGAGAGTGTCACAGAGTGTCAGAGAGCTTCAGAGAGATTCAGAGAGTGTCAGAGAGTGTCAGAGAGTGTCAGAGAGTTTCAGAAAGTGTCAGAGAGTTTCAGAGACTTTCTGAGAGTGTCAGAGAGTGCCAGTGAGTTTCTGAGAGTTTCTGAGTGTGTCGGAGTGTGTCCGACAGTGTTAGAGAGTTTCAGAGATGTTCAGAGAGTGTCAGAGAGTGTCAGAATGTGTCAGCGAGTATCAGAGAGTGTCAGAGAGAGTCAGAGAGTGTCCGAGAGTGTCAGTGAGTGTCAGAGAGTGTCGAA
Organism: Heterodontus francisci; assembly: GCF_036365525.1. Classification (NCBI taxonomy): domain Eukaryota; kingdom Metazoa; phylum Chordata; class Chondrichthyes; order Heterodontiformes; family Heterodontidae; genus Heterodontus; species Heterodontus francisci. The sequence goes on along the minus strand of NC_090411.1, from coordinate 2,549,321 downwards.
GAGTTTCAGAGAGAGTCAGAGAGTGTAAGAGTGTGTCGGAGTGCGTCTGAGAGTGTCAGAGAGTTTCTGAGAGTGTCACAGAGTGTCAGAGAGTGTCAGAGATTTTCAGAGAGTTTCAGAGATGTTCAGAGAGTGTCAGAGAGTGTCAGAAAGTTTCAGAGAGAGTCAGGGAGTGTCAGAATGTGTCAGCGAGTATCAGAGAGTGTCAGAGAGAGTCAGAGAGTGTCAGAGAGTCTCAGAGAGTGTCGAAGTGTTTCAGAGAGAGTCAGAGAGTATCAGAGAGGGCCAGAGAGAGTGCGAGAGTGTCAGAGAGTGTCAGAAAGATTCAGTAAGTGTCAGAGAGTGTCAGAGAGTGTCTGAGAGTGTCAGAGAGTGTCTGAGATTGTCAGAGATTGACAGAGAGATTCAGAGAGTTTCAGAGAGTGTCAGAGAGAGTCAGAGAGTGTCTGAGAGATACAGCGAGTGTCAGAGAGTTTCAGATAGTTTCAGAGAGTGTCAGAGAGTTTCAGAGAGTGTCTGAGAGTGTCAGAGAGTGTCAGAGAGTTTCTGAGAGACTGTGAGTTAGTCAGAGAGTGTCAGAGATTGTCAGCGAATTTCAGAGTGTGTCACAGAGTGCCAGAGAGTTTCAGAGAGTGTCCGAGAATTTCAGAGAGTGTCACAGAGTATCAGAGAGTGTCAGAGAGTGTCAGAGAGAGTCAGAAAGTTTCAGAGAGCTTAAGAGAGTTTCAGAGAGTGTCAGAAAATTTCAGAGAGTTTCAGGGAGTGTCAGAGAGTTTCAGAGAGCTTCCTGGAGTTTCAGAGAGTGTCAGAGATTGTCAGACTGTTTCAGAGAGTTTCAGAGATTGCAAGAGAGTTTCAGAGAGAGTCAGACAGTGTCTGAGAGTGTCAAAGAGTGTCAAATAGTTTCAGAGAGTTTCAGAGAGTGTCAGAGAGTTTCTGAGACTTTCTGAGATTGTCAGAGAGTGCCAGTGAGTTTCTGAGATTTTCTGAGCGTGTCAGAGGGTGTCAGAGAGTGTCAGAGAGTTTCTGAGAGTGTCACAGAGTGTCAGAGAGTTTCAGAGATTGTCAGAGAGTTTCAGAGATGTTCAGAGAGTGTCAGAGAGTGTCAGAAAGTTTCAGAGAGAGTCAGAGAGTGTCAGAGAGTGTCAGAGAGTCTCTGAGAGTTTCACAGAGTTGCAGAGTGTGTCAGAGAGTTTCCGAGAGATTCAGAACGTGTCAGATAGTGTCAGAGAGTTTCAGAAAGTGTCAGAGAGTGTCAGAGAGTGTCTGAGACTGTCAGAGAGTGTCAGAGTGTCTCAGAGAGTGTCACAGAGTTTAAGAGAGTGTCAGAGATTTTCAGAGAGTTTCAGAGATCTTCAGAGAGAGTCAGAGAGTGCCAGAAAGTTTCAGAGAGTGTCACAGAGTGTCAGAGAGCTTCAGAGAGATTCAGAGAGTGTCAGAGAGTGTCAGAGAGTGTCAGAGAGTTTCAGAAAGTGTCAGAGAGTTTCAGAGACTTTCTGAGAGTGTCAGAGAGTGCCAGTGAGTTTCTGAGAGTTTCTGAGTGTGTCGGAGTGTGTCCGACAGTGTTAGAGAGTTTCAGAGATGTTCAGAGAGTGTCAGAGAGTGTCAGAATGTGTCAGCGAGTATCAGAGAGTGTCAGAGAGAGTCAGAGAGTCTCCGAGAGTGTCAGTGAGTGTCAGAGAGTGTCGAAGAGTTTCAGAGAGAGTCAGAGAGTGTAAGAGTGTGTCGGAGTGCGTCTGAGAGTGTCAGAGAGTTTCTGAGAGTGTCACAGAGTGTCAGAGAGTGTCAGAGATTTTCAGAGAGTTTCAGAGATGTTCAGAGAGTGTCAGAGAGTGTCAGAAAGTTTCAGAGAGAGTCACGGAGTGTCAGAATGTGTCAGCGAGTATCAGAGAGTGTCAGAGAGAGTCAGAGAGTGTCAGAGAGTCTCAGAGAGTGTCGAAGAGTTTCAGAGAGAATCAGAGAGTATCAGAGAGGGCCAGAGAGAGTGCGAGAGTGTCAGAGAGTGTCAGAAAGATTCAGTAAGTGTCAGAGAGTGTCAGAGAGTGTCTGAGAGTGTCAGAGAGTGTCTGAGATTGTCAGAGAGTGACAGAGAGATTCAGAGAGTTTCAGAGAGTGTCAGAGAGAGTCAGAGAGTGTCTGAGAGATACAGCGAGTGTCAGAGAGTTTCAGATAGTTTCAGAGAGTGTCAGAGAGTTTCAGAGAGTGTCTGAGAGTGTCAGAGAGTGTCAGAGAGTTTCTGAGAGACTGTGAGTTAGTCAGAGAGTGTCAGAGATTGTCAGCGAATTTCAGAGTGTGTCACAGAGTGCCAGAGAGTTTCAGAGAGTGTCCGAGAATTTCAGAGAGTGTCACAGAGTATCAGAGAGTGTCAGAGAGTGTCAGAGAGATTCAGAAAGTTTCAGAGAGCTTAAGAGAGTTTCAGAGAGTGTCAGAAAATTTCAGAGAGTTTCAGGGAGTGTCAGAGAGTTTCAGAGAGCTTCCTGGAGTTTCAGAGAGTGTCAGAGATTGTCAGACTGTTTCAGAGAGTTTCAGAGATTGCAAGAGAGTTTCAGAGAGAGTCAGACAGTGTCTGAGAGTGTCAAAGAGTGTCAAATAGTTTCAGAGAGTTTCAGAGAGTGTCAGAGAGTTTCAGAGACTTTCTGAGATTGTCAGAGAGTGCCAGAGAGTTTCTGAGATTTTCTGAGCGTGTCAGAGGGTGTCAGAGAGTGTCACAGAGTGTCAGAGAGCTTCAGAGAGATTCAGAGAGTGTCAGAGAGTGTCTGAGAGTGTCTGAGAGTGTCACAGAGTTGCAGAGTGTGTCAGAGAGTGTCCGAGAGTTTCAGAAAGTGTCAGATAGTGTCAGAGAGTTTCAGAAAGTGTCAGAGAGTGTCAGAGATTTTCAGAGAGTTTCAGAGATCTTCAGAGAGAGTCACAGAGTGTCACAGAGTGTCAGTGAGAGTCAGAGAGTTTCAGAGAGTGTCAGTGAGTGTCAGAGAGTGCCAGAGAGTTTCAGAGCGTGCCAGAGCGTTTCAAGGAGTTTCAGAGATTGTCAGAGAGTGTCAGAGAGTTTCAGAGAGTGTCAGAGAGTTTCTGAGAGATACAGCGAGTGTCAGAGATTTTCAGATAGTTTCAGAGAGTGTCAGCGAATTTCAGAGAGTGTCACAGAGTGTCAGAGAGTTTCAGAGAGTTTCAGAGATTGTCAGAGAATTTCAGAGAGTTTCTGAGTGTTTCTGAGAGTCTCAGAGAGTTTCAGAATGTTTCAGAGAGCTTCAGAGAGTTTCAGACTGTTTCAGAAATCTTCAGAGAGTGTCAGAGAGTTTCAGAGAGAGTCAGACAGTGTCTGAGAGTGTCAAAGAGTGTCAAAGAGTTTCAGAGAGTGTCAGAGAGTTTCAGAGAGTGTCAGAGAGTTTCAGAGACTTTCTAAGAGTCTCAGAGAGTGCCAGAGAGTTTCTGAGAGTTTCTGAGTGTATCGGAGTGTGTCTGAGAGTGTCAGAGAGTTTCTGAGAGTGTCACAGAGTGTCAGAGAGTTTCAGAGATTGTCAGAGAGTTTCAGAGATGTTCAGAGAGTGTCAGAGAGTTTCAGAGAGTTTCTGACAGTCTCAGAGAGTGCCAGAGAGTTTCTGAGAGTTTCTGAGTGTATCGGAGTGTGTCTGAGTGTGTCAGAGAGTTTCTGAGAGTGTCACAGAGTGTCAGAGAGTTTCAGATATTGATAGAGAGTTTCAGAGATGTTCAGAGAGAGTCAGGGAGTGTCGGAGAGTATCAGAGAGGGCCAGAGAGAGTCAGAGAGTGTCAGAGAGTGTCAGAGAGTTTCAGAGAGTGCCAGGGAGTTTCAAGGAGTTTCAGAGATTGTCAGAGTGTGTCAGAGAGTTTCAGAGAGCGTCAGAGAGTGTCAGAGAGTTTCTGAGAGATACAGCGAGTGTCAGAGAGTTTCAGATAGTTTCAGAGAGTGTCAGAGAGTTTCAGGGAGTGTCAGAAAGTGTCCGAGAGTGTCAGAGAGTTTCAGTAAGTGTCAGAGAGGGTCAGAGAGTGTCTGAGAGTGTCAGAGAGTGTCTGAGAGTGTCAGAGAGTGCCAGAGAGTTTCAGAGAGTGCCAGGGAGTTTCAAGGAGTTTCAGAGATTGTCAGAGTGTGTCAGAGAGTTTCAGAGAGTGTCAGAGAGTGTCAGAGAGTTTCTGAGAGATACAGCGAGTGTCAGAGATTTTCAGAGAGTTTCAGGGAGTGTCTGAGAGTGTCAGAGAGTGCCAGAGAGTTTCAGAGAGTGCCAGAGTTTCAAGGAGTTTCAGAGATTGTCAGAGAGTGTCAGAGAGTTTCAGAGAGTGTCAGAGAGTGTCAGAGAGTTTCTGAGAGATACAGCGAGTGTCAGAGAGTTTCAGATAGTTTCAGAGAGTGTCAGCGAATTTCAGAGAGTGTCACAGAGTGTCAGAGAGTTTCAGAGAGTGTCAGAGAATTTCAGTGAGTCTCACAGAGTGTCAGAGAGTGTCAGAGAGTTTCTGAGTGTTTCTGAGAGTCTCAGAGAGTTTCAGAAAGTTTCAGAGAGCTTCCGAGAGTTTCAGACTGTTTCAGAGACTTTCAGAGAGTGTCAGAGAGTTTCAGAGAGTGTCAGAGAGGTTCAGAGAGTTTCCGAGAATTTCAGAGAGTGTCACAGAGTATCAGAGAGTGTCAGAGAGTGTCAGAGAGATTCAGAAAGTTTCAGAGAGCTTAAGAGAGTTTCAGAGAGTGTCAGAAAATTTCAGAGAGTTTCAGGGAGTGTCAGAGAGTTTCAGAGAGCTTCCTGGAGTTTCAGAGAGTGTCAGAGATTGTCAGACTGTTTCAGAGAGTTTCAGAGATTGCAAGAGAGTTTCAGAGAGAGTCAGACAGTGTCTGAGAGTGTCAAAGAGTGTCAAATAGTTTCAGAGAGTTTCAGAGAGTGTCAGAGAGTTTCAGAGACTTTCTGAGATTGTCAGAGAGTGCCAGAGAGTTTCTGAGATTTTCTGAGCGTGTCAGAGGGTGTCAGAGAGTGTCACAGAGTGTCAGAGAGCTTCAGAGAGATTCAGAGAGTGTCAGAGAGTGTCTGAGAGTGTCACAGAGTTGCAGAGTGTGTCACAGAGTGTCCGAGAGTTTCAGAAAGTGTCAGATAGTGTCAGAGAGTTTCAGAAAGTGTCAGAGAGTGTCAGAGATTTTCAGAGAGTTTCAGAGATCTTCAGAGAGTTTCAGAGAGTGTCAGTGAGTGTCAGAGAGTGCCAGAGAGTTTCAGAGCGTGCCAGAGATATTCAAGGAGTTTCAGAGATTGTCAGAGAGTGTCAGAGAGTTTCAGAGAGTGTCAGAGAGTTTCTGAGAGATACAGCGAGTGTCAGAGATTTTCAGATAGTTTCAGAGAGTGTCAGCGAATTTCAGAGAGTGTCACAGAGTGTCAGAGAGTTTCAGAGAGTTTCAGAGATTGTCAGAGAATTTCAGAGAGTCTCACAGAGTGTCAGAGAGTGTCAGAGAGTTTCAGAGAGTTTCTGAGTGTTTCTGAGAGTCTCAGAGAGTTTCAGAAAGTTTCAGAGAGCTTCAGAGAGTTTCAGACTGTTTCAGAGATTTTCAGAGAGTGTCAGAGAGTTTCAGAGAGAGTCAGACAGTGTCTGAGAGTGTCAAAGAGTGTCAAAGAGTTTCAGAGAGTGTCAGAGAGTTTCAGAGAGTGTCAGAGAGTTTCAGAGACTTTCTGAGAGTCTCAGAGAGTGCCAGAGAGTTTCTGAGAGTTTCTGAGTGTATCGGAGTGTGTCTGAGAGTGTCAGAGAGTTTCTGAGAGTGTCACAGAGTGTCAGAGAGTTTCAGAGATTGTCAGAGAGTTTCAGAGATGTTCAGAGAGTGTCAGAGAGTTTCAGAGAGTTTCTGACAGTCTCAGAGAGTGCCAGAGAGTTTCTGAGAGTTTCTGAGTGTATCGGAGTGTGTCTGAGAGTGTCAGAGAGTTTCTGAGAGTGTCACAGAGTGTCAGAGAGTTTCAGATATTGATAGAGAGTTTCAGAGATGTTCAGAGAGAGTCAGAGAGTGTCAGAGAGTCTCTGAGAGTTTCACAGAGTTGCAGAGTGTGTCAGAGAGTTTCCGAGAGATTCAGAACGTGTCAGATAGTGTCAGAGAGTTTCAGAAAGTGTCAGAGAGTGTCAGAGAGTTTCTGAGACTGTCAGAGAGTGTCAGAGTGTCTCAGAGAGTGTCACAGAGTTTCAGAGAGCTTCAGAGAGATTCAAAGAGTGTCACAGAGTGTCAGTGAGAGTCAGAGAGCTTCAGAGAGTGTCAGAGAGTGTCAGAGAGTGTCAGAGAGTTTCAGAAAGTGTCAGAGAGTGTCAGAGAGTTTCAGAGACTTTCCGAGAGTGTCAGAGAGTGCCAGTGAGTTTCTGAGAGTTTCTGAGTGTGTCAGAGTGTGTCCGACAGTGTTAGAGAGTTTCAGAGATGTTCAGAGAGTGTCAGAGAGTGTCAGAATGTGTCAGCGAGTATCAGAGAGTGTCAGAGAGAGTCAGAGAGTGTCAGAGAGTGTCATTGAGTGTCAGAGAGTGTCGAAGAGTTTCAGAGAGAGTCAGAGAGTGTAAGAGTGTGTCGGAGTGCGTCTGAGAGTGTCAGAGAGTTTCTGAGAGTGTCACAGAGTGTCAGAGATTTTCAGAGAGTTTCAGAGATGTTCAGAGAGTGTCAGAGAGTGTCAGAAAGTTTCAGAGAGAGTCAGAGAGTGTCAGAATGTGTCAGCGAGTATCAGAGAGTGTCAGAGAGAGTCAGAGAGTGTCAGAGAGTGTCAGAGAGTCTCAGAGAGTGTCGAAGAGTTTCAGAGAGAGTCAGAGAGTGGCAGAGAGTATCAGAGAGGGCTAGAGAGAGTGCGAGAGTGTCAGAGAGTGTCAGAAAGATTCAGAAAGTGTCAGAGAATGTCAGAGTGTTTCAGTAAGTGTCAGAGAGTGTCAGAGAGTGTCTGAGAGTGTCAGAGAGTGTCTGAGAGTGTCAGAGAGTGTCAGAGAGTTTCTGAGAGACTGTGAGTTTGTCAGAGAGTGTCAGAGATTGTCAGCGAATTTCAGAGAGTGTCACAGAGTGTCAGAGAGTTTCAGAGAGTTTCAGAGATTGTCAGAGAATTTCAGAGAGTGTCACAGAGTATCAGAGAGTGTCAGAGAGTGTCAGAGAGTGTCAGAGAGATTCAGAAAGTTTCAGAGAGCTTAAGAGAGTTTCAGAGAGTGTCAGAAAATTTCAGATAGTGTCAGAGAGTTTCAGAGAGTGTCAGAGAGTTTCAGAGAGCTTCCTGGAGTTTCAGAGAGTGTCAGAGATTGTCAGACTGTTTCAGAGAGTTTCAGAGATTGCCAGAGAGTTTCAGAGAGAGTCAGACAGTGTCTGAGAGTGTCAAAGAGTGTCAAATAGTTTCAGAGAGTTTGAGAGAGTTTCAGAGAGTGTCAGAGAGTTTCAGAGACTTTCTGAGATTGTCAGAGAGTGCCAGAGAGTTTCTGAGTGTGTCAGAGCGTGTCAGAGAGTGTCACAGAGTGTCAGAGAGCTTCAGAGAGATTCAGAGAGTGTCAGAGAGTGTCTGAGAGTGTCACAGAGTTGCAGAGTGTGTCAGAGAGTGTCCGAGAGTTTCAGAAAGTGTCAGATAGTGTCAGAGAGTTTCAGAAAGTGTCAGAGAGTGTCAGAGATTTTCAGAGTTTCAGAGATCTTCAGAGAGTGTCACAGAGTGTCAGAGAGCTTCCGAGAGATTCAGAGAGTGTCACAGAGTGTCAGTGAGAGTCAGAGAGTTTCAGAGAGTGTCAGTGAGTGTCAGAGAGTGTCAGTGAGTTTCAGAAAGTTTCAGAGACTGTCAGAGAGTTTCAGAAACTTGCTGAGAGTGTCAGAAAGTGCCAGAGAGTTTCTGAGAGTTCCTGAGTGTTTCGGAGTGTGTCTGAGAGTGTCAGAGAGTGTCAGAAAGTGACAGAGAGAGTCAGAGAGTGTCAGAGATTTTCAGAGAGATTCAGAGAGTGTCAGAGAGTGTCTGAGAGTGTCACAGAGTTGCAGAGTGTGTCAGAGAGTGTCCGAGAGTTTCAGAAAGTGTCAGATAGTGTCAGAGAGTTTCAGAAAGTGTCAGAGAGTGTCAGAGAGTGTCAGTGAGTGTCAGACTGTCTCAGAGAGTTTCACAGATCTTCAGAGAGTGTCAGAGAGTGTCAGAAAGTTTCAGAGAGAGTCAGAGAGTGTCAGAATATGTCAGAAAGATTCAGAAAGTGTCAGAGAGAGTCAGAGAGTTTCAGTAAGTGTCAGAGAGTGTCAGAGAGTGTCTGAGAGTGTCAGAGAGTGTCTGAGAGTGTCAGAGAGTGTCAGAGAGTTTCAGAGAGTTTCAGAGAGTGCCAGACAGTTTCAAGGAGTTTCAGAGAGTGTCAGAGAGTGTCAGAGAGTTTCAGAGAGTGTCAGAGAGTGTCAGAGAGTGTCCGAGAGATACAGAGAGTTTCAGAGAGTTTCAGATAGTTTCAGAGAGTGTCAGAGAGTTTCAGAGAGTGTCTGAGAGTGTCAGAGAGTGTCAGAGAGTTTCTGAGAGATTGGAGTTTGTCAGAGAGTGTCAGAGATTGTCAGCGAATTTCAGAGAGTGTCACAGAGTGTCAGAGAGTGTCAGAGATTTTCAGACTGTTTCAGACACTTTCAGAGAGTGTCAGAGAGTTTCAGAGAGAGTCAGACTGTGTCTGAGAGTGTCAAAGAGTGTCAAAGAGTTTCAGAGATTGTCAGAGAGTTTCAGAGAGTGTCAGAGAGTTTCAGAGACTTTCTGAGAGTGTCAGAGAGAGCCAGAGAGTTTCTGAGAGTTTCTGAGTGTGTCGGAGTGTGTCTAAGAGTGTCAGAGAGTTTCTGAGAGTGTCACAGAGTGTCAGAGAGATTCAGAGATTTTCAGAGAGTTTCAGAGATGTTCAGAGAGTGTCAGAGAGTGTCAGAAAGTTTCAGAGAGAGTCAGAGAGTGTCAGAGAGTGTCAGAGAGTGTCAGAGAGTTTCTGAGAGATACAGCGAGTGTCAGAGAGTTTCAGATAGTTTCAGAGAGTGTCAGAGAGTTTCAGGGAGTGTCTGAGAGTGTCAGAGAGTGCCAGAGAGTTTCAGAGAGTGCCAGAGTTTCAAGGAGTTTCAGAGATTGTCAGAGAGTGTCAGAGAGTTTCAGAGAGTGTCAGAGAGTGTCAGAGAGTTTCTGAGAGATACAGCGAGTGTCAGAGAGTTTCAGATAGTTTCAGAGAGTGTCAGCGAATTTCAGAGAGTGTCACAGAGTGTCAGAGAGTTTCAGAGAGTTTCAGAGAATTTCAGAGAGTCTCACAGAGTGTCAGAGAGTGTCAGAGAGTTTCTGAGTGTTTCTGAGAGTCTCAGAGAGTTTCAGAGAGCTTCCGAGAGTTTCAGACTGTTTCAGAGACTTTCAGAGAGTGTCAGAGAGTTTCAGAGAGAGTCAGACAGTGTCTGAGAATGTCAAAGAGTGTCAAAGAGTTTCAGAGAGTGTCAGAGAGTTTCAGAGAGTGTCAGAGAGGTTCAGAGACTTTCTGAGAGTCTCAGAGAGTGTCAGAGAGTGTCAGAATGTGTCAGCGAGTATCAGAGAGTGTCACAGAGTATCAGAGAGTGTCAGAGAGTGTCAGAGAGATTCAGAAAGTTTCAGAGAGCTTAAGAGAGTTTCAGAGAGTGTCAGAAAATTTCAGAGAGTTTCAGGGAGTGTCAGAGAGTTTCAGAGAGCTTCCTGGAGTTTCAGAGAGTGTCAGAGATTGTCAGACTGTTTCAGAGAGTTTCAGAGATTGCAAGAGAGTTTCAGAGAGAGTCAGACAGTGTCTGAGAGTGTCAAAGAGTGTCAAATAGTTTCAGAGAGTTTCAGAGAGTGTCAGAGAGTTTCAGAGACTTTCTGAGATTGTCAGAGAGTGCCAGAGAGTTTCTGAGATTTTCTGAGCGTGTCAGAGGGTGTCAGAGAGTGTCACAGAGTGTCAGAGAGCTTCAGAGAGATTCAGAGAGTGTCAGAGAGTGTCTGAGAGTGTCTGAGAGTGTCACAGAGTTGCAGAGTGTGTCAGAGAGTGTCCGAGAGTTTCAGAAAGTGTCAGATAGTGTCAGAGAGTTTCAGAAAGTGTCAGAGAGTGTCAGAGATTTTCAGAGAGTTTCAGAGATCTTCAGAGAGAGTCAGAGAGTGTCACAGAGTGTCAGTGAGAGTCAGAGAGTTTCAGAGAGTGTCAGTGAGTGTCATAGAGTGTCAGAGAGTTTCAGAGCGTGCCAGAGAGTTTCAAGGAGTTTCAGAGATTGTCAGAGAGTGTCAGAGAGTTTCAGAGAGTGTCAGAGAGTTTCTGAGAGATACAGCGAGTGTCAGAGATTTTCAGATAGTTTCAGAGAGTGTCAGCGAATTTCAGAGAGTGTCACAGAGTGTCAGAGAGTTTCAGAGAGATTCAGAGAGTGTCAGAGAGTGTCTGAGAGTGTCACAGAGTTGCAGAGTGTGTCAGAGAGTGTCCGAGAGTTTCAGAAAGTGTCAGATAGTGTCAGAGAGTTTCAGAAAGTGTCAGAGAGTGTCAGAGATTTTCAGAGTTTCAGAGATCTTCAGAGAGTGTCACAGAGTGTCAGAGAGCTTCCGAGAGATTCAGAGAGTGTCACAGAGTGTCAGTGAGAGTCAGAGAGTTTCAGAGAGTGTCAGTGAGTGTCAGAGAGTGTCAGTGAGTTTCAGAAAGTTTCAGAGACTGTCAGAGAGTTTCAGAAACTTGCTGAGAGTGTCAGAAAGTGCCAGAGAGTTTCTGAGAGTTCCTGAGTGTTTCGGAGTGTGTCTGAGAGTGTCAGAGAGTGTCAGAAAGTGACAGAGAGAGTCAGAGAGTGTCAGAGATTTTCAGAGAGATTCAGAGAGTGTCAGAGAGTGTCTGAGAGTGTCACAGAGTTGCAGAGTGTGTCAGAGAGTGTCCGAGAGTTTCAGAAAGTGTCAGATAGTGTCAGAGAGTTTCAGAAAGTGTCAGAGAGTGTCAGAGAGTGTCAGTGAGTGTCAGACTGTCTCAGAGAGTTTCACAGATCTTCAGAGAGTGTCAGAGAGTGTCAGAAAGTTTCAGAGAGAGTCAGAGAGTGTCAGAATATGTCAGAAAGATTCAGAAAGTGTCAGAGAGAGTCAGAGAGTTTCAGTAAGTGTCAGAGAGTGTCAGAGAGTGTCTGAGAGTGTCAGAGAGTGTCTGAGAGTGTCAGAGAGTGTCAGAGAGTTTCAGAGAGTTTCAGAGAGTGCCAGACAGTTTCAAGGAGTTTCAGAGAGTGTCAGAGAGTGTCAGAGAGTTTCAGAGAGTGTCAGAGAGTGTCAGAGAGTGTCCGAGAGATACAGAGAGTTTCAGAGAGTTTCAGATAGTTTCAGAGAGTGTCAGAGAGTTTCAGAGAGTGTCTGAGAGTGTCAGAGAGTGTCAGAGAGTTTCTGAGAGATTGGAGTTTGTCAGAGAGTGTCAGAGATTGTCAGCGAATTTCAGAGAGTGTCACAGAGTGTCAGAGAGTGTCAGAGATTTTCAGACTGTTTCAGACACTTTCAGAGAGTGTCAGAGAGTTTCAGAGAGAGTCAGACTGTGTCTGAGAGTGTCAAAGAGTGTCAAAGAGTTTCAGAGATTGTCAGAGAGTTTCAGAGAGTGTCAGAGAGTTTCAGAGACTTTCTGAGAGTGTCAGAGAGAGCCAGAGAGTTTCTGAGAGTTTCTGAGTGTGTCGGAGTGTGTCTAAGAGTGTCAGAGAGTTTCTGAGAGTGTCACAGAGTGTCAGAGAGATTCAGAGATTTTCAGAGAGTTTCAGAGATGTTCAGAGAGTGTCAGAGAGTGTCAGAAAGTTTCAGAGAGAGTCAGAGAGTGTCAGAGAGTGTCAGAGAGTGTCAGAGAGTTTCTGAGAGATACAGCGAGTGTCAGAGAGTTTCAGATAGTTTCAGAGAGTGTCAGAGAGTTTCAGGGAGTGTCTGAGAGTGTCAGAGAGTGCCAGAGAGTTTCAGAGAGTGCCAGAGTTTCAAGGAGTTTCAGAGATTGTCAGAGAGTGTCAGAGAGTTTCAGAGAGTGTCAGAGAGTGTCAGAGAGTTTCTGAGAGATACAGCGAGTGTCAGAGAGTTTCAGATAGTTTCAGAGAGTGTCAGCGAATTTCAGAGAGTGTCACAGAGTGTCAGAGAGTTTCAGAGAGTTTCAGAGAATTTCAGAGAGTCTCACAGAGTGTCAGAGAGTGTCAGAGAGTTTCTGAGTGTTTCTGAGAGTCTCAGAGAGTTTCAGAGAGCTTCCGAGAGTTTCAGACTGTTTCAGAGACTTTCAGAGAGTGTCAGAGAGTTTCAGAGAGAGTCAGACAGTGTCTGAGAATGTCAAAGAGTGTCAAAGAGTTTCAGAGAGTGTCAGAGAGTTTCAGAGAGTGTCAGAGAGGTTCAGAGACTTTCTGAGAGTCTCAGAGAGTGTCAGAGAGTGTCAGAATGTGTCAGCGAGTATCAGAGAGTGTCACAGAGTATCAGAGAGTGTCAGAGAGTGTCAGAGAGATTCAGAAAGTTTCAGAGAGCTTAAGAGAGTTTCAGAGAGTGTCAGAAAATTTCAGAGAGTTTCAGGGAGTGTCAGAGAGTTTCAGAGAGCTTCCTGGAGTTTCAGAGAGTGTCAGAGATTGTCAGACTGTTTCAGAGAGTTTCAGAGATTGCAAGAGAGTTTCAGAGAGAGTCAGACAGTGTCTGAGAGTGTCAAAGAGTGTCAAATAGTTTCAGAGAGTTTCAGAGAGTGTCAGAGAGTTTCAGAGACTTTCTGAGATTGTCAGAGAGTGCCAGAGAGTTTCTGAGATTTTCTGAGCGTGTCAGAGGGTGTCAGAGAGTGTCACAGAGTGTCAGAGAGCTTCAGAGAGATTCAGAGAGTGTCAGAGAGTGTCTCAGAGTGTCTGAGAGTGTCACAGAGTTGCAGAGTGTGTCAGAGAGTGTCCGAGAGTTTCAGAAAGTGTCAGATAGTGTCAGAGAGTTTCAGAAAGTGTCAGAGAGTGTCAGAGATTTTCAGAGAGTTTCAGAGATCTTCAGAGAGAGTCAGAGAGTGTCACAGAGTGTCAGTGAGAGTCAGAGAGTTTCAGAGAGTGTCAGTGAGTGTCATAGAGTGTCAGAGAGTTTCAGAGCGTGCCAGAGAGTTTCAAGGAGTTTCAGAGATTGTCAGAGAGTGTCAGAGAGTTTCAGAGAGTGTCAGAGAGTTTCTGAGAGATACAGCGAGTGTCAGAGATTTTCAGATAGTTTCAGAGAGTGTCAGCGAATTTCAGAGAGTGTCACAGAGTGTCAGAGAGTTTCAGAGAGTTTCAGAGATTGTCAGAGAATTTCAGAGAGTCTCACAGAGTGTCAGAGAGTGTCAGAGAGTTTCAGAGAGTTTCCGAGTGTTTCTGAGAGTCTCAGAGAGTTTCAGAAAGTTTCAGAGAGCTTCAGAGAGTTTCAGACTGTTTCAGAGATTTTCAGAGAGTGTCAGAGAGTTTCAGAGAGAGTCAGACAGTGTCTGAGAGTGTCAAAGAGTGTCAAAGAGTTTCAGAGAGTGTCAGAGAGTTTCAGAGAGTGTCAGAGAGTTTCAGAGACTTTCTGAGAGTCTCAGAGAGTGCCAGAGAGTTTCTGAGAGTTTCTGAGTGTATCGGAGTGTGTCTGAGAGTGTCAGAGAGTTTCTGAGAGTGTCACAGAGTGTCAGAGAGTTTCAGAGATTGTCAGAGAGTTTCAGAGATGTTCAGAGAGTGTCAGAGAGTTTCAGAGAGTTTCTGACAGTCTCAGAGAGTGCCAGAGAGTTTCTGAGAGTTTCTGAGTGTATCGGAGTGTGTCTGAGAGTGTCAGAGAGTTTCTGAGAGTGTCACAGAGTGTCAGAGAGTTTCAGATATTGATAGAGAGTTTCAGAGATGTTCAGAGAGAGTCAGAGAGTGTCAGAGAGTCTCTGAGAGTTTCACAGAGTTGCAGAGTGTGTCAGAGAGTTTCCGAGAGATTCAGAACGTGTCAGATAGTGTCAGAGAGTTTCAGAAAGTGTCAGAGAGTGTCAGAGAGTTTCTGAGACTGTCAGAGAGTGTCAGAGTGTCTCAGAGAGTGTCACAGAGTTTCAGAGAGCTTCAGAGAGATTCAAAGAGTGTCACAGAGTGTCAGTGAGAGTCAGAGAGCTTCAGAGAGTGTCAGAGAGTGTCAGAGAGTGTCAGAGAGTTTCAGAAAGTGTCAGAGAGTGTCAGAGAGTTTCAGAGACTTTCCGAGAGTGTCAGAGAGTGCCAGTGAGTTTCTGAGAGTTTCTGAGTGTGTCGGAGTGTGTCCGACAGTGTTAGAGAGTTTCAGAGATGTTCAGAGAGTGTCAGAGAGTGTCAGAATGTGTCAGCGAGTATCAGAGAGTGTCAGAGAGAGTCAGAGAGTGTCAGAGAGTGTCAGTGAGTGTCAGAGAGTTTCGAAGAGTTTCAGAGAGAGTCAGAGAGTGTAAGAGTGTGTCGGAGTGCGTCTGAGAGTGTCAGAGAGTTTCTGAGAGTGTCACAGAGTGTCAGAGATTTTCAGAGAGTTTCAGAGATGTTCAGAGAGTGTCAGAGAGTGTCAGAAAGTTTCAGAGAGAGTCAGAGAGTGTCAGAATGTGTCAGCGAGTATCAGAGAGTGTCAGAGAGAGTCAGAGAGTGTCAGAGAGTGTCAGAGAGTCTCAGAGAGTGTCGAAGAGTTTCAGAGAGAGTCAGAGAGTGGCAGAGAGTATCAGAGAGGGCTAGAGAGAGTGCGAGAGTGTCAGAGAGTGTCAGAAAGATTCAGAAAGTGTCAGAGAATGTCAGAGTGTTTCAGTAAGTGTCAGAGAGTGTCAGAGAGTGTCTGAGAGTGTCAGAGAGTGTCTGAGATTGTCAGAGAGTGACAGAGAGATTCACAGAGTTTCAGAGAGTGTCAGAGAGAGTCAGAGAGTGTCTGAGAGATACAGCGAGTGTCAGAGAGTTTCAGATAGTTTCAGAGAGTGTCAGAGAGTTTCAGAGAGTGTCTGAGAGTGTCAGAGAGTGTCAGAGAGTTTCTGAGAGACTGTGAGTTTGTCAGAGAGTGTCAGAGATTGTCAGCGAATTTCAGAGAGTGTCACAGAGTGTCAGAGAGTTTCAGAGAGTTTCAGAGATTGTCAGAGAATTTCAGAGAGTGTCACAGAGTATCAGAGAGTGTCAGAGAGTGTCAGAGAGATTCAGAGAGATTCAGAAAGTTTCAGAGAGCTTAAGAGAGTTTCAGAGAGTGTCAGAAAATTTCAGATAGTGTCAGAGAGTTTCAGAGAGTGTCAGAGAGTTTCAGAGAGCTTCCTGGAGTTTCAGAGAGTGTCAGAGATTGTCAGACTGTTTCAGAGAGTTTCAGAGATTGCCAGAGAGTTTCAGAGAGAGTCAGACAGTGTCTGAGAGTGTCAAAGAGTGTCAAATAGTTTCAGAGAGTTTCAGAGAGTTTCAGAGAGTGTCAGAGAGTTTCAGAGACTTTCTGAGATTGTCAGAGAGTGCCAGAGAGTTTCTGAGAGTTTCTGAGTGTGTCAGAGCGTGTCAGAGAGTGTCACAGAGTGTCAGAGAGCTTCAGAGAGATTCAGAGAGTGTCAGAGAGTGTCTGAGAGTTTCACAGAGTTGCAGAGTGTGTCAGAGAGTGTCCGAGAGTTTCAGAAAGTGTCAGATAGTCTCAGAGAGTTTCAGAAAGTGTCAGAGAGTGTCAGAGATTTTCAGAGTTTCAGAGATCTTCAGAGAGTGTCACAGAGTGTCAGAGAGCTTCCGAGAGATTCAGAGAGTGTCACAGAGTGTCAGTGAGAGTCAGAGAGTTTCAGAGAGTGTCAGTGAGTGTCAGAGAGTGTCAGTGAGTTTCAGAAAGTTTCAGAGACTGTCAGAGAGTTTCAGAAACTTGCTGAGAGTGTCAGAAAGTGCCAGAGAGTTTCTGAGAGTTCCTGAGTGTTTCGGAGTGTGTCTGAGAGTGTCAGAGAGTGTCAGAAAGTGACAGAGAGAGTCAGAGAGTGTCAGAGATTTTCAGAGAGATTCAGAGAGTGTCAGAGAGTGTCTGAGAGTGTCACAGAGTTGCAGAGTGCGTCAGAGAGTGTCCGAGAGTTTCAGAAAGTGTCAGATAGTGTCAGAGAGTTTCAGAAAGTGTCAGAGAGTGTCAGAGAGTGTCAGTGAGTGTCAGACTGTCTCAGAGAGTGTCACAGAGTTTCAGAGAGTGTCAGAGATTTTCAGAGAGTTTCACAGATCTTCAGAGAGTGTCAGAGAGTGTCAGAACGTTTCAGAGAGAGTCAGAGAGTGTCAGAATATGTCAGAAAGATTCAGAAAGTGTCAGAGAGAGTCAGAGAGTTTCAGTAAGTGTCAGAGAGTGTCAGAGAGTGTCTGAGAGTGTCAGAGAGTGTCTGAGAGTGTCAGAGAGTGTCAGAGAGTTTCAGAGAGTTTCAGAGAGTGCCAGACAGTTTCAAGGAGTTTCAGAGAGTGTCAGAGAGTGTCAGAGAGTTTCAGAGAGTGTCAGAGAGTGTCAGAGAGTGTCTGAGAGATACAGAGAGTTTCAGAGAGTTTCAGATAGTTTCAGAGAGTGTCAGAGAGTTTCAGAGAGTGTCTGAGAGTGTCAGAGAGTGTCAGAGAGTTTCTGAGAGATTGGAGTTTGTCAGAGAGCGTCAGAGATTGTCAGCGAATTTCAGAGAGTGTCACAGAGTGTCAGAGAGTGTCAGAGATTTTCAGACTGTTTCAGACACTTTCAGAGAGTGTCAGAGAGTTTCAGAGAGAGTCAGACTGTGTCTGAGAGTGTCAAAGAGTGTCAAAGAGTTTCAGAGATTGTCAGAGAGTTTCAGAGAGTGTCAGAGAGTTTCAGAGACTTTCTGAGACTGTCAGAGAGTGCCAGAGAGTTTCTGAGAGTTTCTGAGTGTGTCGGAGTGTGTCTAAGAGTGTCAGAGAGTTTCTGAGAGTGTCACAGAGTGTCAGAGAGATTCAGAGATTTTCAGAGAGTTTCAGAGATGTTCAGAGAGTGTCAGAGAGTGTCAGAAAGTTTCAGAGAGAGTCAGAGAGTGTCAGAGAGTGTCAGAGAGTCTCTGAGAGTTTCACAGAGTTGCAGAGTGTGTCAGAGAGTGTCCGAGAGTTTCAGAAAGTGTCAGATAGTGTCTGAGAGTTTCAGAGAGTTTCACATAGTGTCAGAGAGTGTCTGAGAGATACAGCGAGTGTCAGAGAGTTTCAGATAGTTTCAGATAGTGTCAGAGAGTGTCAGAGAGTGTCTGAGAGTTTCTGAGAGTGTCAGAGAGTGTCAGAGTGTCTCAGAGAGTGTCACAGAGTTTCAGAGAGTGTCAGAGATTTTCAGAGAGTTTCAGAGATCTTCAGAGAGAGTCAGAGAGTGCCAGAAAGTTTCAGAGAGTGTCACAGAGTGTCAGAGAGCTTCAGAGAGATTCAAAGAGTGTCACAGAGTGTCAGTGAGAGTCAGAGAGTTTCAGAGAGTGTCAGAGAGTGTCAGAGAGTGTCAGAGAGTTTCAGAAAGTGTCAGAGAGTGTCAGAGAGTTTCAGAGACTTACCGAGAGTGTCAGAGAGTGCCAGAGAGTTTCTGAGAGTTTCTGAGTGTGTCGGAGTGTGTCTGAGAGTGTTAGAGAATTTCAGAGATGTTCAGAGAGTGTCAGAGAGTGTCAGAAAGTTTCAGAGAGTGTCAGAGAGTGTCAGAATGTGTCAGCGAGTATCAGAGATAGTCAGAGAGTGTCAGTGAGTGTCAGAGAGTGTCGAAGAGTTTCAGAGAGAGTCAGAGAGTGGCAGAGTGGGTCGGAGTGTGTCTGAGAGTGTCAGAGAGTTTCTGAGAGTGTCACAGAGTGTCAGAGAGTGTCAGAGATTTTCAGAGAGTTTCAGAGATGTTCAGAGATTGTCAGAGAGTGTCAGAAAGTTTCAGAGAGTTACAGAATGTGTCAGCGAGTATCAGAGAGTGTCAGAGAGAGTCAGAGAGTGTCAGAGAGTGTCAGAGAGTGTCAGAGAGTGTCAGATAATGTCAGAGAGCGTCAGAGAGTGTTGAAGAGTTTCAGAGAGAGTCAGAACGTGTCAGAGAGTGTCGGAGAGTATCAGAGAGGGCCAGAGAGAGTGCGAGAGTGTCAGAGAGTGTCAGAAAGATTCAGAAAGTGTCAGATTGTGTCAGAGAGTTTCAGTAAGTGTCAGAGAGTGTCAGAGAGTGTCTGAGAGTGTCAGAGAGTGTCTGGGAGTGTCAGAGAGTGTCAGAGAGTTTCACATAGTGTCAGAGAGTGTCAGAGAATGTCTGAGAGATACAGCGAGTGTCAGAGAGTTTCAGATAGTTTCAGAGAGTGTCACAAAGTTTCAGAGAGTGTCTGAGAGTGTCAGAGAGTATCAGAGAGTTTCTGAGAGATTGTGTGTTTGTCAGAGAGTGTCAGAATGTGTCAGCGAGTATCAGAGAGTGTCAGAGAGTGTCAGTGAGTGTCAGAGAGTGTCAGAGTGTGTCAGAGTGTGTCTGAGAGTGTCAGAGAGTTTCTGAGAGTGTCACAGAGTGTCAGAGAGTGTCAGAGCTTTTCAGAGAGTTTCAGAGATGTTCGGAGAGTGTCAGAGAGTGTCAGAAAGTTTCAGAGAGTGTCAGAATGTGTCAGCGAGTATCAGAGAGTGTCAGAGAGAGTCAGAGAGTGTCAGAGAGTGTCGAAGAGTTTCAGAGAGAGTCAGAGAGTGTCAGAGAGTGTCGGAGAGTATCAGAGAGGGCCAGAGAGAGTGCGAGAGTGTCAGAGAGTGTCAGAAAGATTCAGAAAGTGTCAGATTGTGTCAGAGAGTTTCAGTAAGTGTCAGAGAGTGTCACAGAGTGTCTGAGAGTGTCAGAGAGTTTCTGAGAGTGTCACAGAATGTCAGAGAGATTCAGAGATATTCAGAGAGTTTCAGAGATGTTCAGAGAGTGTCAGAGAGTGTCAGAAAGTTTCAGAGAGAGTCAGAGAGTGTCAGACAGTGTCAGAGAGTCTCTGAGAGTTTCACAGAGTTGCAGAGTGTGTCAGAGAGTGTCCGAGAGTTTCAGAAAGTGTCAGATACTGTCAGAGAGTTTCAGAAAGTGTCAGAGAGTGTCAGAGAGTGTCTGAGAGTTTCTGAGAGTGTCTGAGAGTGTCAGAGTGTCTCAGAGAGTGTCACAGAGTTTCAGAGAGTGTCAGAGATTTTCAGAGAGTTTCAGAGATCTGCAGAGAGAGTCAGAGAGTGCCAGAAAGTTTCAGAGAGTGTCACAGAGTGCCAGAGAGCTTCAGAGAGATTCAAAGAGTGTCACAGAGTGTCAGTGAGAGTCAGAGAGTTTCAGAGAGTGTCAGAGAGTGTCAGAGAGTGTCAGAGGGTTTCAGAAAGTGTCAGAGAGTGTCAGAGAGTGTCAGAGAGTTTCAGAGACTTACCGAGAGTGTCAGAGAGTGCCAGAGAGTTTCTGAGAGTTTCTGAGTGTGTCGGAGTGTGTCTGAGAGTGTTAGAGAATTTCAGAGATGTTCAGAGAGTGTCAGAGAGTGTCAGAAAGTTTCAGAGAGTGTCAGAACGTGTCAGCGAGTATCAGAGATTGTCAGAGAGTGTCGAAGAGTTTCAGAGAGAGTCAGAGAGTGTCAGAGAGTGTCTGAGAGTATCAGAGAGGGCCAGAGAGAGTGCGAGAGTGTCAGAGAGTGTCAGAAAGATTCAGAAAGTGTCAGATTGTGTCAGAGAGTTTCAGTAAGTGTCAGAGAGTGTCACAGAGTGCCTGAGAGTATCAGAGAGTGTCTGAGAGTGTCAGAGAGTGCCAGAGAGTTTCTGAGATTTTCTGAGTGTGTCGGAGTGTGTCTAAGAGTGTCAGAGAGTTTCTGAGAGTGTCACAGAGTGTCAGAGAGATTCAGAGATTTTCAGAGAGTTTCAGAGATGTTCAGAGAGTGTCAGAGAGTGTCAGAAAGTTTCAGAGAGATTCAGAGAGTGTCAGAGAGTGTCAGAGAGTCTCTGAGAGTTTCACAGAGTTGCAGAGTGTGTCAGAGAGTGTCCGAGAGTTTCAGAAAGTGTCAGATAGTGTCAGAGAGTTTCAGAAAGTGTCAGAGAGTGTCAGAGGGTGTCTGAGAGTTTCTGAGAGTGTCAGAGAGTGTCAGAGTGTCTCAGAGAGTGTCACAGAGTTTCAGAGTGTGTCAGAGATTTTCAGAGAGTTTCAGAGATCTTCAGAGAGAGTCAGAATGTGCCAGAAAGTTTCAGAGAGTGTCACAGAGTGCCAGAGAGCTTCAGAGAGATTCAAAGAGTGTCACAGAGTGCCAGTGAGAGTCAGAGAGTTTCAGAGAGTGTCAGAGAGTGTCAGAGAGTTTCAGAAAGTGTCAGAGAGTGTCAGAGAGTTTCAGAGACTTACCGAGAGTGTCAGAGAGTGCCAGAGAGTTTCTGAGAGTTTCTGAGTGTGTCGGAGTGTGTCTGAGAGTGTTAGAGAATTTCAGAGATGTTCAGAGAGTGTCAGAAAGTTTCAGAGAGTGTCAGAGAGTGTCAGAATGTGTCAGCGAGTATCAGAGATTGTCAGAGAGTGTCAGTGAGTGTCAGAGAGTGTCGAAGAGTTTCAGAGAGAGTCAGAGAGTGGCAGAGTGTGTCGGAGAGTGTCTGAGAGTGTCAGAGAGTTTCTGAGAGTGTCACAGAGTGTCAGAGAGTGTCAGAGATTTTCAGAGAGTTTCAGAGATGTTCAGAGAGTGTCAGAAAGTTTCAGAGAGTTTCAGAATGTGTCAGCGAGTATCAGAGAGTGTCAGAGAGAGTCAGAGAGTGTCAGAGAGTGTCAGAGAGAGTCGAAGAGTTTCAGAGAGAGTCAGAAAGTGTCAGAGAGTGTCGGAGAGTATCAGAGAGGGCCAGAGAGAGTGCGAGAGTGTCAGAGAGTGTCAGAAAGATTCAGAAAGTGTCAGATTGTGTCAGAGAGTTTCAGTAAGTGTCAGAGAGTGTCAGAGAGTGTCTGAGAGTGTCAGAGAGTGTCTGGGAGTGTCAGAGAGTGTCAGAGAGTTTCAGAGAGTTTCACATAGTGTCAGAGAGTGTCAGAGAATGTCTGAGAGAAACAGCGAGTGTCAGAGAGTTTCAGATAGTTTCAGAGAGTGTCAGAAAGTTTCAGAGAGTGTCTGAGAGTGTCAGAGAATGTCAGAGAGTTTCTGAGAGATTGTGTGTTTGTCAGAGAGTGTCAGAATGTGTCAGCGAGTATCAGAGAGTGTCAGAGAGTGTCAGTGAGTGTCAGGGAGTGTCAGGGTGTGTCGGAGTGTGTCTGAGAGTGTCAGAGGGTTTCTGAGAGTGTCACAGAGTGTCAGAGAGTGTCAGAGCTTTTCGGAGAGTTTCAGAGATGTTCAGAGAGTGTCAGAGAGTGTCAGAAAGTTTCAGAGAGTGTCAGAATGTGTCAGCGAGTATCAGAGAGTGTCAGAGAGAGTCAGAGAGTGTCAGAGAGTGTCAGAGAGTGTCGAAGAGTTTCAGAGAGAGTCAGAGCGTGTCAGAGAGTGTCAGAGAGTATCAGAGAGGGCCTGAGAGAGTGCGAGAGTGTCACAGAGTGTCAGAAAGATTCAGAAAGTGTCAGATTGTGTCAGAGAGTTTCAGTAAGTGTCAGAGAGTGTCACAGAGTGTCTGAGAGTGTCAGAGAGTGTCTGAGAGTGTCAGAGAGTGTCAGAGAGTTTCAGAGAGTTTCACATAGTATCAGAGAGTGTCAGAGAGTGTCTGAGAGATACAGCGAGTGTCAGAGAGTTTCAGATAGTTTCAGAGAGTGTCAGAGAGTTTCAGAGAGTGTCTGAGAGTGTCAGAGAGTGTCCGAGAGTTTCTGAGAGATTGTGAGTTTGTCAGAGAGTGTCAGAGTTTGTCAGCGAATTTCAGAGAGTGTCACAGAGTTGCAGAATGTGTCAGAGAGTGTCCGAGAGTTTCAGAAAGTGTCCGATAGTGTCAGAGAGTTTCAGAAAGTGTCAGAGAGTTTCAGAGAGTGTCTGAGAGTGTCAGAGAGTGTCAGAGAGTTTTTGAGAGATTGGAGTTTGTCAGAGAGTGTCAGAGATTGTCAGCGAATTTCAGAGAGTGTCACAGAGTGTCAGAGAGTTTCACAGAGTTTCAGAGAGTGTCAGTGAATTTCAGAGTGTCACAGAGTGTCAGAGAGTGTCAGAGATTTTCAGACTGTTTCAGAGACTTTCAGAGAGTGTCAGAGAGTTTCAGAGAGAGTCAGACTGTGTCTGAGAGTGTCAAAGAGTGGCAAAGAGTTTCAGAGATTGTCAGAGAGTTTCAGAGAGTGTCAGAGAGTTTCAGAGACTTTCTGAGAGTGTCAGAGAGTGCCAGAGAGAGTGCGAGAGTGTCAGAGAGTGTCAGAAAGATTCAGAAAGTGTCAGATTGTGTCAGAGTGTTTCAGTAAGTGTCAGAGAGTGTCAGAGAGTGTCTGAGAGTGTCTGAGTGTGTCAGAGAGTGTCAGAGAGTTTCAGAGAGTTTCACATGGTGTCAGAGAGTGTCAGAGAATGTCTGAGAGATACAGCGAGTGTCAGAGAGTTTCACATAGTTTCAGAGAGTGTCAGAGAGTTTCAGAGAGTGTCTGAGAGTGTCAGAGAGTTTCAGAGAGTTTCCGAGAGATTGTGTGTTTGTCAGAGAGTGTCAGAATGTGTCAGCGAGTATCAGAGAGTATCAGAGAGTGTCAGAGAGTGTCAGTGAGTGTCAGAGAGTGTCAGAGTGTGTCGGAGTGTGTCTGAGAGTGTCAGAGAGTTTCTGAGTGTGTCAGAGAGTGTCAGAGAGTTTCAGAGAGTTTCACATGGTGTCAGAGAGTGTCAGAGAATGTCTGAGAGATACAGCGAGTGTCAGAGAGTTTCACATAGTTTCAGAGAGTGTCAGAGAGTTTCAGAGAGTGTCTGAGAGTGTCAGAGAGTTTCAGAGAGTTTCCGAGAGATTGTGTGTTTGTCAGAGAGTGTCAGAATGTGTCAGCGAGTATCAGAGAGTATCAGAGAGTGTCAGAGAGTGTCAGTGAGTGTCAGAGAGTGTCAGAGTGTGTCGGAGTGTGTCTGAGAGTGTCAGAGAGTTTCTGAGAGTGTCAAAGAGAGTCAGAGAGTGTCAGAGATTTTTAGAGAGTTTCAGAGATGTTCAGAGAGTGTCAGAGAGTGTCAGAAAGTTTCAGAGAGTGTCAGAATGTGTCAGCGAGTATCAGAGAGTGTCAGAGAGAGTCAGAGAGTGTCAGAGAGTGTCGAAGAGTTTCAGAGAGAGTCAGAGATTGTCAGAGAGTGTCGGAGAGTATCAGAGAGGGCCAGAGAGTGTGTGAGAGTGTCAGAGAGTGTCAGAAAGATTCAGAAAGAGTCAGATTGTGTCAGAGAGTTTCAGTAAGTGTCAGAGAGTGTCAGAGAGTGTCTGAGAGTGTCAGAGAGTGTCTGAGAGTTTCAGAGAGTTTCACACAGTGTCAGAGAGTGTCTGAGAGATACAGCGAGTGTCAGAGAGTTTCAGATAGTTTCAGATAGTGTCAGAGAGTTTCAGAGAGTGTCTGAGAGTGTCAGAGAGTGTCAGAGAGTTTCTGAGAGATTGTGAGTTTGTCAGTGAGTGTCAGAGATTGTCAGCGAATTTCAGAGAGTGTCACAGAGTGTCACAGAGTGTCAGAGAGTTTCAGAGAGTTTCAGAGAGTGTCAGAGAATTTCAGAGTGTCACAGAGTGTCAGAGAGTGTCAGAGATTTTCAGACTGTTTCAGAGAGTTTCAGAGAGTGTCAGAGAGTTTCAGAGAGAGTCAGACTGTGTCTGAGAGTGTCAAAGAGTGGCAAAGAGTTTCAGAGATTGTCAGAGAGTTTCAGAGAGTGTCAGAGAGTTTCAGAGACTTTCTGAGAGTGTCAGAGAGTGCCAGAGAGAGTGCGAGAGTGTCAGAGAGTGTCAGAAAGATTCAGAAAGTGTCAGATTGTGTCAGAGAGTTTCAGTAAGTGTCAGAGAGTGTCAGAGAGTGTCTGAGAGTGTCAGAGAGTGTCTGAGTGTGTCAGAGAGTGTCAGAGAGTTTCAGAGAGTTTCACATGGTGTCAGAGAGTGTCAGAGAATGTCTGAGAGATACAGCGAGTGTCAGAGAGTTTCACATAGTTTCAGAGAGTGTCAGAGAGTTTCAGAGAGTGTCTGAGAGTGTCAGAGAGTGTCAGAGAGTTTCCGAGAGATTGTGTGTTTGTCAGAGAGTGTCAGAATGTGTCAGCGAGTATCAGAGAGTATCAGAGAGTGTCAGAGAGTGTCAGTGAGTGTCAGAGAGTGTCAGAGTGTGTCGGAGTGTGTCTGAGAGTGTCAGAGAGTTTCTGAGTGTGTCAGAGAGTGTCAGAGAGTTTCAGAGAGTTTCACATGGTGTCAGAGAGTGTCAGAGAATGTCTGAGAGATACAGCGAGTGTCAGAGAGTTTCACATAGTTTCAGAGAGTGTCAGAGAGTTTCAGAGAGTGTCTGAGAGTGTCAGAGAGTTTCAGAGAGTTTCCGAGAGATTGTGTGTTTGTCAGAGAGTGTCAGAATGTGTCAGCGAGTATCAGAGAGTATCAGAGAGTGTCAGAGAGTGTCAGTGAGTGTCAGAGAGTGTCAGAGTGTGTCGGAGTGTGTCTGAGAGTGTCAGAGAGTTTCTGAGAGTGTCAAAGAGAGTCAGAGAGTGTCAGAGATTTTTAGAGAGTTTCAGAGATGTTCAGAGAGTGTCAGAGAGTGTCAGAAAGTTTCAGAGAGTGTCAGAATGTGTCAGCGAGTATCAGAGAGTGTCAGAGAGAGTCAGAGAGTGTCAGAGAGTGTCGAAGAGTTTCAGAGAGAGTCAGAGATTGTCAGAGAGTGTCGGAGAGTATCAGAGAGGGCCAGAGAGTGTGTGAGAGTGTCAGAGAGTGTCAGAAAGATTCAGAAAGAGTCAGATTGTATCAGAGAGTTTCAGTAAGTGTCAGAGAGTGTCAGAGAGTGTCTGAGAGTGTCAGAGAGTGTCTGAGAGTTTCAGAGAGTTTCACACAGTGTCAGAGAGTGTCTGAGAGATACAGCGAGTGTCAGAGAGTTTCAGATAGTTTCAGATAGTGTCAGAGAGTTTCAGAGAGTGTCTGAGAGTGTCAGAGAGTGTCAGAGAGTTTCTGAGAGATTGTGAGTTTGTCAGTGAGTGTCAGAGATTGTCAGCGAATTTCAGAGAGTGTCACAGAGTGTCACAGAGTGTCAGAGAGTTTCAGAGAGTTTCAGAGAGTGTCAGAGAATT